>NC_091498.1:15798329-16131384 GCF_947461875.1 Haliaeetus albicilla | reverse complement strand
TTGTAATTCATTTGAACTTCCATTGTTTTCAGATCAGGCATAGTAATATAGTATATGCAGAGATTAAAAATTAATTATTTACTGTGATACTGTCAAGGAATTAGAAAATTATATATCTTCCTCTTTGGCTTGATTTTTTTTTTTTTTTTTAAGAGAATGCAGAGCTAGTTTAGGAAACTGACACTTGTCTTCAGACTGAAGACTTACGATCTGGTAGAACTGGATTAGCATCTGGAATACTTAACAGAAAAAATAAGTTGAAAAGGGTTAAATGAAAGCACCTAACAGACTGTTTAAAAACTGTGAGCAAGTTTCAGTTTGGATTGGGTATTATGGCAGCTATTCACTTTACTGTAAGAGGTTATGCATGATGAATACCTTAGCAGAACCAGCAGCTGTTAATTTATATTGAGGTTTTAAGCAATGACCTGTTCTATTTTAATCTTCTGTTGAGGTAAACAAATTACTATTAAAATATTTTCAAACACTGTATTTCAAATTGCAGGTGGATACAGGCACACAGATGGCAGATAACAGGTATGTTGAACTGTTTTCTTGAAATTAAACCAAGGCAGTTAGAGCTGACTGTATATGCGGTCTTCTGTGGGAGAGTATTTTTTTTACCTATGAAGAATGGGTTACCAAACATGGATAAGAATAAAATGTTAATATTTTCTCTAAGTAGACTGTGTTTCCTTACAGCAAGGACAAAATGCTCATTTGCTACAGAAGCTGAGATTGTAGTGTATTGGATAAGAATTACTCTGTTCTTGGATTAACATAATTGATGTTGTCTTGATTCAGTTTTCAGTGTTTAAGTGCTCTAAAGACTTGAAGAGAACACTGATCCTCAGTGTTTCTCTGATCTGTGTGACTTAAGCATGCAAAAGGCAGTGTTTTATTTTCTAGTTTTAATAGCATTTTTGGAACAAATAACAGTGTTGTTAAAGTGGTGGAGATAGATATGTGATGCTGGTCTTTTGAGGCTTGCAGCACACCAGGGTAAGCTGGATAAGCTAGTCTATCTGGTAACTAATAATACCCATTTGCATATATGATATCTTTTCTCTTTTTGTATCTGAGTTAGGGTTAATTTCATCAATACCCACCCTGTATTTTGTGACCTATAAACTGGCAGGGAACACAAGGAATGCTTGCTGGCTGTTGACTCATTCTGGGCCCTCTCTTTCTCCAGCACAGGAAGTGTGATGGAAGAAGACATTGCAGCAGGGAGATGGGGAGGACAGGGACATCTCTTTTTTTTGAGTAGAAGTGAATGTTTTTACTATTAATCAAAACAATTTGATGTAGAAGTTTGAAACAAAGAGCTCTGACCTCTTGTTTATCTTCCTTTCTTACTTGTGTCCTTTCTCATGTTTTTCTTCATCACTTGCACTAAAAGGGTATCTTGTATTTTCACTTGTGAGTAATAACATTTTCCTGTCAAGAGTGACCCAGTACAGATCAAAGGCCAGCCATTCACTTAATGAGATTAATTTATCTGTCAGTGTTTTTTGTTTTGGGGTTTTTGTGTCTTGTCTGGTGGGCTTTTTGTGGTTGGTGGGTGGTCTTTTTTTGGTTTTTTTGTTTGTTTGTTTGGTTTTTTCCTTTCCTTTGTATCCTGTTCATCTTAGAACTAGTTTCATATCCAAACTTCCAAGTTTTGAGAAACTTGAAGACAGAAATAATGTCTTTTAGTGGCATACTTGTTTACTACAGGACAAGTTTTATAAACACTGAAAATTCAGAATATTTTTGTTCTTAAATATTAACATTTTTGTAGTGTGATACCTTTTTTAATATGTTACATTTTCAATTCTTTTAGTAAAACAGAAGATACTGCTTCAGATTCTGTGGAGGCTGCTAAAAATGCAAGCGACAAAAAAGGTAAGAAAAACATAGTAGAAGGTAACATTACAAAGGTGGACTAAGCCTATTGCCTTGTGTATTGAAGCTTCTTTAGCTACAGTTCCAAAACCTTTAAAGTCAAAACTATGGATGTGTTCACTATTGAAAGCAAAGCAATCGTTTCTAGTCTAACTGTCTGGTTGCTGATGTTTTCCATGTTTATTGCAGCCAAGAGCAAAAATAAAGGCTGTATTTTTGTAACAGGGAAAGTATTTTTGCATATGTTGTGACTAGGATGCTTCACTATTGCATGAAATAACGCGCTAGACACTTGCAATAAGGCCTGTATAGACTAGTTTTTAACATGTAATCTTTATCAGCATAATTATTAAAATGAGCCGTCCTGTATGTATGCCAGTTCTTTACTGTCTTGTTTGTAGGAAAATGCATCTTTATGATAAGTCCTCTTTAGGTTTTTATTCTTCATTTGGAAGGTCTACAGATAACTGCTGAATAATGCTTTTCAAATTAATACTTCTGTGTGTGAAAAAGCTACAGTTCTATTGTTATTAACCTGAATGCTCAAATTTGCAAGTTATAGTGAAATATGTTTCACATATGTGGTCACTGAATGTTCTTTAGGTCTCACTTTTTTTTTTAAGAAAGCCTTTGTGACTGGCAATTGGAAATTGTATATAAACTGGTAGACACCATTGAATAATTCTTACAGTCAAGTTGGATTAAGAAAAAACAAACCAAAAAAAACCCCCAAACAAACAACAAAAACAAACAGTACACAAACCCACCTATATAAAAGCTTCATCCATTTAGTGTGTGCTATGCAATTTATTGTTTTTAATGTCTCAGGAGAAGAGCAGTGAGAAAGAATGGAAGGATTTGAAAGGCAAATGTCTTCCCACTATCACCACCTGTGCAGTTATTAGTAAGGATTTTTAACTCCTAGCCAGAAGCATTTTAGATCTGACCTCCTGTAAAAATAGTCTTCTCTGAACTGTTGTGAAGACTGTTTGAGGAGTCTTACAGATTGTAAAAGTATCTTGATGTAAAAAATCAGTAGCTGTCAAGGAAATGGTCACAGTGCTATGCTATGCTGCTTTGTTGTACAGTACACAAAGTTTTCATCAGTCTTTTTCAGGAGTCAGACTAACTGGAAAACACTTTTAAAAATGTCTTGGAAGTATAATTCAGTGGTTCTTCTCTTGCAAATTTATATGTGGCTTATAAGCTACCGCTAATATAGAGGGAGGATAGAGAAACTCCTGTTTTGTGCTTTCCTACATAAAAGGGAAGACAGGAAATTTGCTTATGTCATCAATGTACTACTTGCTTCTAGAAGCAAAGATTTGATATATTTGCAAAGGGAAATGTGCATTTTCTATCATTAACCAATTTTACCTTCTGAAATCTAGTACTGAAGTAGTTTTGCTTGAGTTATTAGTTTACTATAGTGGTGCTGTTTGAGACCTGGAAAATAGTGTTTTTACTGTGACTGCTGTGAGACACACAGTATGACAAAAGCACTATAAATATATTCAAATGTGTTTTAAAAGTGGTTTTCTGTCCTCATAGAAAAACTAGCAGACCAAGTGATGCAAAATCCGCAGGTCCTGGCAGCTCTACAGGAACGTCTTGACAACACAGCGCTTACTCCTTCAAGTTACATTGAAACGTAAGTACAGGGTGTAATAAAATTCTTGAAAGACTGAAAGCATAATAGAATGTTATTACTGTATAATTAAGGTTGGAAATTAGAACAAATGATTCATTAAGAAAAATGGTTGACTTAAACCATGATTCATAGTGGCCTACTTCTGGAAGGGAGAGTCAAGTTTAAGTTTACTTACACAAAATTGCAAACAAAATTGTCCAGTTCAATATTTTCCTTGGCCAGTATTATTATTTTGGTTAGAAATAACTGCCTTCCCCTCCCCGTTGTTTCCCTCCCTGACCCTTATTCTGTCAGGGCATATGCTGCATTGATTGATGATTTCTATAAGATTGCTGTCCAGGATGTAGTGGAAAGTTCAGGATCTGTAAATCCCTAGTTTGAAGCTTAGTTTTATATTAACCGTAGAGTAGACTTAAACTTTAAATTTTTGCCTTTACTACATACTTGTGTTTGAGTGTTTTTTTTCTTGACTGGCAATAGCTGGTAGACCTCTTATTTAGAAAAAAAAAAAAAAATGTTCTTTTTACTTGACTATATATAAATGCTTACCTTAAGTAATTTAAAGTACATATAGGCAATGTGTACTTTTCTGAATATGACCCATGAATCGAAACTTTCCCCTGTAGAATGCACAGTTCTTATTTTTCATAGATGGATCAGCACAACTCTAGTCTCAAAGTTTAGGTGTCAACAGAGGTAATAATTTCGGATCTCTGAACTGCACAGGGAGGGTGATGGCCCCGGGGAATGGAACAGAAGATAACGCCTTTGAGAATAACTTGAGTAGGAGAGGATTCTTTCAGCTTTTTGAAATAGGTTTTGAAGAAATATGTGTTTGACATAAGCCTTTTATTTAAAAATCGCATTTAGTTATAAACAGCCTATTCCATAGTGATAAAGATAAATAATGCTGAGGCAACTAACTTTTACCCTTAAAGAATTGTTTGGTTTTCAGTTTACCAAAAGCAGTGAAAAGAAGAATTGATGCCTTGAAACAGCTCCAGGTGAAATGTGCCCATATAGAAGCTAAATTCTATGAAGAAGTACATGATTTAGAGAGAAAATATGCAGCACTCTATCAACCCCTTTTTGATAAGGTGGGAAGTCTATGTATATAATTTTTGTCTCCTAGCTGAGTCAATTCTGTTTGCATATGTGCAATTTTACATCTTCAATTACATTCTTGATTTTTCTAACACAGAGAAGAGAGTTTATAAATGGGGAAGCTGAACCCACAGATGCAGAGTCAGAATGGCACAGTGAAAATGAGGAAGAAGAAAAACTAGCTGTGAGTACAAGCTGGGTAATGAACTATAGATACATCGGATTTTCAGAATTAATTCCTGTACAGTGTTTTCCATTGAAAGACTCATCTTTTGGAAATAAAGGTTTTATCAGTAATGTGCTCTTGTGATGAATAATACACTGTTATGTCCAGTGAAAGCTTTTAAACTTTTAGTTTAGCCTTTTTTCAAGTTCGTAACTTGAGTGAATTGAAGAGTTGCCTTTGTTTGCACTGTTCGTAACCTGTTAACAGTATCTTTCTGATAATGGGTTCCATTCCAGTGCTACATGATACCCCAAGATAATAGAAGGCTGGCTGTTTGTCTGCCTGTCCCCTTTATTTTGGGGGACATGATTAGCTTTCATTTCCATAAATATAGATTAGACATACGTCACCTAGTCATAAAATGGAATTAACCTAATAAAATGTGTGCTGGCTAGTAGATTCCTACTTGTCTATTGAGTAGGAGCTATCGAAATTTATGAGGGATAATATAATCTGTAGGCTGCCTTTTAGTCTTATCATTTTTGGAGATGTATACTCGTGGCTTGCCGCTTTTTCTCAGAGAAGCGACCTACTTACAACGCTGTGTTTGCCATTCTGTCAGGTTTTCTTTGCACTTTTTTCTTGGTCCATTTTCCTTCAGTTTCCTTTGGACACTGTTCTGTATACAAAGCTAATTGTTGTCCTTGTTTTTACTGATCTCATGAGATTTAGCATGACACGGTACTCCATGTGCATAAGCAAAAAAAAGGTTTCTTAGGCTTTGTGTAAATACAGCATTGACAGGCCCTATTCCGTGCAATTATAAGATCAGAAACATGTCTAGATGGCATGTAACTGCTGCTTCATATTCTTGGCTAGTCATAATCCAAGTAGCTGCTGTTCAGAAGATCTTATACATTTGCTGCTATCTAGTGGTGTAAAAGGAAAGATGCAATGCAACTAATTCAGACTGTGAATTTCCTGTTTTGGGGGGATGGAAAAGTGACTTAGTTATTCTTTTTTGTAACATTGGACATCAGTTATGTGTATGGAATTTTGTATCACAAAAGATTAATAATTGAAGACAGTGTAATAATGAAAAATAACCATGAAAACCAGCTTTACCAAGTGTTCTGCAAAATTGGGAAGCTAAAACAGTATTTCAGAGGGCAAAGTTAAATTTTACATTTCTAGATGAAACCTCTAAATGGCATATGAAGCCTCAGGAATGAGATGGATATAAATATATTTATATTTTTTTCCTGTTGGTAGAAAGATAGAAATGTGTTTTAATTATTTCTGTTTGTCAAGTCAGTGAAACCGTCACTCGGTCTATTTAGTCTTTGTACAGAAGAATTCCCAATGATTTGAAAGTAAATCTGAATTGAATGTATATATGTTTAGTTATGTAAATAAACCTTGTGTCTCTTAACTTCATTTACAGAGAAAAAACAGTGTAAATTTAAAATGTTCCTTAAACACAGCTTCAGAGATGGCAAATATTTTGTACATCTACCTCTGTTTATTAAATATATTAAGAAGTCGCAATTTCGTTTCTTAGATGTTCCTGTATTTGTTTCACAGGGAGACCTGAAAAATGTGGTGGTAATAGAAGAAAAAGCAGAAGCAGCAGAGACAAATGTCAAAGGAATTCCAGACTTCTGGTTTACTATCTTTAGGAACGTAGATATGCTAAGTGAATTAGTACAGGTAAGTTTCTCCTCTGAAAATAATAACTTCTGTCGTATGATAAATGAATTGCTACTTTTTCCAGTTAATAGTGAGTGCTTGTGGAATGTGTGTGAGAGACCAAATCTTTGAGTCTTCAGAATCCCCAATATGATTCCTGAAGATGCTTGAAAGGCTAACGATGGACAAGCAGAACAGCTGACCCAAACTGCTAAACACTATGTGGATTGTTTAAGACATGATCTTGTAACAATATTTGTAGATACTAAAACGTAAGTTTGTGCTGCTTACAACAGCTGTTTCCCCTGTAATTTTGTTAATTTAGTCCATAAAGGATTATTTTTGCAAGGATATTATAGGCATACCCATGGGTTGGTTGAATTTGTGTTAAATAGCTTATGTAGTTTTGCCCTCAGTTATATTAATTGCTTTTAATGCTGTTAAGGAAGAATTCCCTGAAGCATATCTTTCTGTGAATCTCGCCAGCAATAAATATTCTGAATGAAGTTACTTTTATTTTCAGTAATGTTCACGCAGCCTAGCATGGTAGCAGCTTTATTACTGAAGATGAGGCCTAATGATTGGGAATTTGGCATGTGGTATTTGCAACTATGATTAAGAAATTTGGATCCGAATCTGAACTTTAGCTGAAATTGTCGTGTAATTACAAAGGTTGGCTCTTTCTTAAGAAGAGGTTGAACAGACAAGCTAGGTTAAAATTTTGTTCTTCTAAATATTGCCTGCTGAGTGGGAATTTCTTTTTTCTTTTTTTTTTTATTTTTCTTCCTAGGAATACGATGAACCAATCTTGAAACATCTGCAGGATATAAAAGTTAAGTTTTCTGAACCTGGACAGCCAATGGTGAGTTTTCTCTGGTTGTTTCTTGTGAGGATTAGAGAAAGGAAGTGAACAGCACTTCAGAATTTTCATTCTGCTCTTTTTGGCTGGAATGTGTGTGTGTGGTTTCTTTCTAAGCTAATATTTTCACGCTTTGCCCTTTACAGATTTATCTTCGGCTTTCCTGACACTTTGCTCTTTCATCCTTAGCCTGGACATCTCTGACATCATTGTAGTTTCTACATTAAAATTCTGGCTCAATTCTGTCTAGTTTTCACTTTCTTTTTTTCCCTCAAATTCCGAATTAGCTACTCTTACTAATAAAGTTACATGTCTGCTTTTGGTTTGAAAGTGAATTGTGGAAAAAATTCTGGGTGCTACTTACTATATTGACTATTTAATCAAAAGAAGAGATGTGACTTAGTAATATTAATCAAAACCAGTGAGGATGGGTACTGTGCCTATTGAAAAGGATAGAAAAATTTATTAGATGGTCTTTTAAAAGTGTACCTAATGAGTAATTTTTAAAGTACAACTTTGCCTTTTTTGGAAATTGTTTTCTTGTGTAAGTTCAGTGTACAGAAACAGATACTGTGTTTGTCGAACAGAAGTTGTTCTCTTGCTTATTTAATTCATGCAGATTGTACTTATTCCTTGAACTCTTTTTGAGGGGGAGGCAGGGAAAGGGATGCAATTTGAGCCTATGCATCCTTTCTTTAAACTTAATTCTTGTGGCTTTTTCCTTGCATTTGGTTTTTTGTTTTGTCTTATGGAGTTATAGTCTTCTAACAAAGTCTAAAATAAATGCAAGAAAAGCTTCATTGAAAAAACCACGTAAGAAAGATGGAAGGACTTTCTCAAAATACCTTTTAAAGACTAATAACATCTGAAGCAAAGTTGTTTGTGGGGTTTTTTTGTGTTGTTTTTTGTTTTTGTTTTTTGTTGTTTTTTTTTTTTTTTTTAGTCCTCATTGTCTTTCTCCTATTAGTACCAAAACACTTGAGCTGGTAATAGCCAAGGCAGGTAGTGCGAACAGAGGAAAATGGGAATTAAATTCCTTAAATATTGCTAGGGCTGAAGGAGAGGATATGAGTTTTATGAAGAAAATGAATTGTTTAAGGACAAAGTAAAATATTCCAGGAAGTTGGTTGTTTTTATCTTGAAACCATATCTATTCGGTGGCATTTGGATGATTTGGGAACGGTTGGTTTTGCCTACAGCATTTTTGTGTTCTCATTCAGCTTTGTTTTACAGTACCTTAAGTCGAAGAGAACTGCTCTTAAAACATCAGTAGGTTTATCTTGTCTTGCCCTGTTCGTAACCCCTTGACAGCATATTTCTGTGAATAGGTTCCATTCCAGTGCTACATGAAATCCAATAATGGAAGGCTGACAAATTCCATGCCCATTCTGTATTTGGAGACAAAAGGATGCATTCCTAACTACTTAACTGAAACCAGTTATCCAGTTGTGTGCAACTGTCTTGTCTGAAATCTCTGGCTATTGACAATTGGTGCAGCAGTGGTAGCTTTGTACTGTAAAAGTTCACATAACCAATGTGTAATAAATACACTAATTCTGCTGGGTATTAGGTTTTGCCACTAAAAGAAATATGTGATTGTTAAGAGTTTTCTGATGTACTACTGACCCAGAGTGATTAACTGTAGATACGATCCTCCAAAAGTAGATTTACCTGGCTACAGTCATAGTGCTTCAAAGTCCTGTTTGCTGTGGCCTGTATATATAAACTTTTGTCTGCATGAAGCATAAGTGATTCCCTTACTGTTTGCTTTTATTTATTTATAATCAGATGAATAAACTCACATATGTTTGTATAAATAGAATTTCTACTTGTATATCTATTTGGACATGAGGATACTGAGCTAGCATATTCACACTTGGATGATGCATCTGAGTATAACTTAAGTAGCTTAAAATAAGGAAGTTCTCTTTTTTTGAACTTCATGAGAATGTCTCATACTACAGGAAATATCTAGAAATCCATGCTACAAAGGTAAGCTGATATCCAAAGCAAAGATGTCCAAATATAGACTACTGGAAAGATTATTACAACACTTCAAACAGTATGTGAAACTTGAAGCTGCTTCTTATTGTCTCTTAATTAGCAGATATAGAATGAAATACTGAAATGCAGTGTCTGCAGATATTTTTGTCTTGCTAGTCCTTGGGATCCTGCATGCTAAGTAGTGCTACTGGTTACCTATTTATAACCCCAGTGATGGTTTGTGGGATTATTTGGGTACAAGTGTTAGTCACTGGTAGTGCATAAGCTAAGTTTGTACTCTTGCCCTGAGCATGTTTGCCAGAGAGAGATTTGCCTTAGCTGAAGACACCCTCCAAACCATACTAGCTGTCTTGAATTGCTTTAAAATGGAAGTAAAGCTGAAATAGGCTATGTGAAGCCAACACCGATATTCTAGTGCACATCTGGTTCCCAGTGGCTTCCTTTTCTTAAACTGTGAGCATGTGAGTTGAGAAGGCTGCTGTTGCCACCAGTCTCCATCACTTCTTGACCACTGTCTTTCCAGATTTCAGTCACGTGAGGAGATTCATGGGGTCTTAGACAAAGGGGCCTTTGGGAGATGAGTGAGGGATAAATATCTTTGAACAGGCTGTTGCTCCAGAGTTACTTATCCTGTCTGCACACAGTGGGCCTTCAAAAATAGAGGATGGCAAGGCAGACTTGAGTGATAACAGTCCATTTTCTGGCCTGAGTCTGAAGAGTGCCTGGGGCAGTGTATTCAAGGCAGTTTTTGGCAGTTACCTGTTTTGTATGCGCACTAGGTCTAGTTCTTCTGGCATATTGCTGGGGGAGCAAATAAAATATTTGAGGTAACTGTTAAGCATGCTGTGCCTGTGCAGTAGGTATGGTAGTGTTGGGGGTTTTGACTTTGAACCCTTCTGTGTTGTTGAACTGATCTGCAGACCTTTTCCCCATTCAGGTAACTAAAGCAATGCTGTTGAAAACCTTTATTGTTTCCCCTGTTACGAGGCAGTTTGAGTTTTGTTTTACTTTTAAACAGTTCATAGTTGATCCTGAGTGCAAAGTGGGCATATATAGCATTGTGCAAGCAGTTTTGAAAGCTTTACAGATTTGAAGATTGATGCATTGTGTATGCTGCAGTTTTCAATAACTGGAGCCTTTTGTTCTCAATGTAAGAAACTGAATTTCTGCAAACAATTTTCACGTGCCACAGGAGGCTCAAACATATGCAGAAACACCTGCTTCAGGCTGTAACCTGTTAAGACATGTATAATTTTAGGCTTCAGTTTATGAAGCCAGTGTTCTTTTGCGGGATTTGCTATTATCAAATAGAAAAAATCCCTCTGGTTTGTGGTGGAGTGCACTGTTTAAATACAGACTCCTGCAGTCTAAAATTTCTTTAATTAAGTCTGTTTCAGTCTCTTAAGATCATGACATTGAATGGTCAGAGTGTGAGGGAGTAACAGAACCTGGTGGTGTTACTCTGATGTTAGAAGGAATTCAGAATAACAACTTTATCATCCCTAGTCAAAGGATGATGACTAGGCTTCCACAGAAATTGAAAGCAAGGCTTTTCTCAAAGTACTTATTTCTAAGGTTGCTTTTAAGACAGCAGTTCTGTATGTAAAGGTGAATGAAATGTAGTAATTACCTGATTATAATTTGAATATTAATACTAGCCAGGGTTGTTCTAGCTTCCTGTATGTTCAGAATTGGTTGACATTCTTAATTTTCTGCTTCTACTGTAGTTTGAAAGATATGTTTGCCATCATATTCTTATTTTTTCCTGTATTCAGAGTTTGATTAGTGGTAATTCTGCTGATGCACTATTTCAAATAAAAAAATCAGTGGTAACATAAAATTATAATGGAACTTTCTTCCAGTCTTTCTCATTAGAGTTCCACTTTGGGCCCAATGACTACTTTTCTAATTCAGTCCTGACAAAAACATACAAGATGAAGTCGGAACCGGACAAGACAGATCCCTTTTCATTTGAAGGACCTGAAATAGTTGATTGTGAGGGGTAAGGAAAACTTGAAATTTGAAAAACCTTCAGAAGTAATAGTCTGTGTTTTTCAGATGCTGTTTTCTCTTGCTGTGATAATGATTAATGAAGATAAAATAAAGCTTTTGCTGACTTAAAAACTAGGAATGTTTGTAGGGAGGATGATGATGATCTTAGCCTCAGCATGTAGAAGTAACAGATACATAGATATAGATACATTTTAACATAGTGTGCACCTTTCAAATTTAACAGATTACTAATGAGATCCCAAGCCTTTTATTTCCAGATAACTGGGTAAATTCATTTTAGTCATTACATTTCATAGGCTCCCATCCTCTGTCTGATGAGTAGCCTTAGACTCTCTTGGGCTCTTGCTCATCTCATCAGCAATTTTTATTCCAGCAGTACTTCTGAATCTGGCAGGAATTGTTCATATGTATGATCTGTTCTTTTAGCCAGTTTTGAGGCTGGAATATACTGGCCATGCAGTTTTGGTTCTGGCAGTTGTGGCTAATGCAGCAACTTTTTTTGGCAAAATGTCTTCAGAAACTGACTGTGGGATGGTGAATTCTCATCTCTGTTCTGGAAGTCTAGTGAGTTGGACACCACATTAGAGTTTTTCTTTGGGTAAAAGAGCATTCTGTCTAACCTAACCCTTTCTCTTCCCATCAGTGATCTCTGCTCTATAACCGTTGTTCAGTGCTACACCAGAGCAGAGCTGACACAACTGAAAAATGTTTTAATACCTTATTTTTCTTAGCTTCCTTGGTGTTTTTTCTGTTGTGGTTGTGTCTGCCCCGCAATGCCCCCCGTGTTCAAGGATGTGTTTTTGGGTTTTGGTGGGAGGAGTTTTTTTGTGTGTGTGGTTTGGTTTTTGTTTTGGTTTGGTTTTTTTTGAACTAACACTTCAGAAATGCCAAATAGTTGCTTTCTTGAAAACACCCTGATGACCTCAAAACCTTTTGGCTTTTAGTGCTATGTGTTGGCTTTTGAATGGAGTATTTACCTGCAGTGAGGTAAAAGGTCTACTTGCATGTTTAGTGATAGTTGTGCCTAAGTAAAATGCTAGTCCGTTTTGAAGAAAACTTTAGTTAATTACAGCAAAATGTTTTCCATTTAAGTCTTATGGAGGAATCCCTTTCTAAAATTGCTGGTATGTCATAACTTTGATTTCAGTTCATGTTTCCTGAATAAGGTTATAGGTAGTGGAATAAGTAGAGCAGGAAATTATTTCTGTGGCTTTTTGCACAGGTTATCTGTAAAACTGTTGACTTTGACCATTTATCTATAGGACAGGGTATTCTGAGGCACTTAAGGGTTACTGTGACACCATTATTTCCATTAGAAGAGAACTGTCTGTGTTTACCACTCATTCTTTGCCATCTGCAGTTTTGGATAAAACTGTAGGTGGATGGAGAGAGACTTGTAACTGAGATTAAAGTGTCAGTTTGCACAGTAGCAGAAAGGAACTAAAAAGTAAGCTCTTCCTAGCTTACTGTTCTTGACTGCCAAGTCAGTCTGCGCACTGCTCTTTGGAGAACTAAAACGTGCCTCTCCTGGCCACTCTGTGCATTTATTTTTAGGGTAAATGGACACTGCCTTGGCCTGTAGTGAGAGGACATAACATACTGTTTTCTACTGGCTCTACTGTTGAGATTTTTCTGGAATAGCTTAATCATGTCCTTAGTTACAAAACTCCAGTAGTTGGGGCAAAGAGGTATTAAAGTATAGGTGGGGTGGGGGCAGTGATTACTCTGCAAAGACAAACTATTCAGCTTTTTCATTTAGGGAAATATTTGTTATGTCAACATACACAGTCTCTAGTGCTACGATGCATCTACTTGACATCTTGTCAAGTGGATTCACTTGCTGGTGTGTGTAACACTAGCTTTATCTAGAGAATGATACACCATCTTTGCCTTGAAGTTTGTTGCTGTAATGATCAGTTCCTTATTTTCATTGATGTCTTGTGTTAAAATGCTGTTTCCCACATGTTGTCTCTAGGTGTACTATTGACTGGAAGAAAGGAAAAAATGTTACAGTTAAAACAATCAAGAAAAAACAGAAACACAAGGGTCGAGGCACAGTTCGGACAATTACTAAACAAGTACCTAATGATTCTTTTTTTAACTTCTTCAGCCCAATAAAGGGTAAGCTTGGAAATCAAGAATTTAGGATTCTTAAAATATGCAGTGTTTTATTTATTTGTGTTTGTATTTATACAGCTTAAACCTACAAACTATTTATGCTGCTGCATTGTATACTTTCTTGTTACTAGAAGAAGAT
This sequence comes from Haliaeetus albicilla, assembly GCF_947461875.1. Classification (NCBI taxonomy): domain Eukaryota; kingdom Metazoa; phylum Chordata; class Aves; order Accipitriformes; family Accipitridae; genus Haliaeetus; species Haliaeetus albicilla. The sequence goes on along the minus strand of NC_091498.1, from coordinate 16,117,754 downwards.
GGCAAACTGCAGCCCATCCAAACAGATAATTTCGTTCTGATGTTACTCTGTAGCATTTAGCCATTAGGTGTGCTGTGTAAACAGGATTCATAGTACAGAAAGTGTCTCATGTAGAATCTCCTAAAGAAGTTGACTTGTTTTACCACACGATGGCTCCATGCATCAATTTGAGGTTTTTAACATGCCAAAGAAATCTCTTCAAGTGTTGGCCAAGTGAAACCAGTACGCTAGAACTTAAACCTTTGTTTTAAGTGATGGAACTTCCTGTGGTTTCTTCTGTGATTAATTAGTGATCCCTAATGCTCCATACATACCTTCCTAATTTTCCTAGTGTCGTGGTTTAACCCCATCTGGCAACTACGCATCACACAGCCGCTCGCTCACTCCCCCCTGGTGGGATGGGCAAGAGACTCAGAGGAGTAAAAGTGAGAAAAGTTGGGTTGAGTGAGATAAAGACAGTTTAAGTAAAGCAAAAGCTGTGCACACAAGCAATGCAAAACGAGGAATTCGTTCACCACTTCCCATCGGCAGGCAGGTGTTCAGCCATACGCAGGAAAGCAGGACTCCACACGTTAACGGTTACTTGGGAAGACAAACACCGTAACTCCGAACATCCCTCCCTTCCTTCATCTTCCTCCAGCTTTATATGCTGAGCATGACATCATATGGTCTGGGATATCCCTTGGGTCAGTTGAGGTCAGCTGTCCCAGCTGTGTCCCTTCCCAGCTTCTTGTGTCCCTCCAGCCTTCTTGCTGGCTGGGCATGAGAAGCTGAGAAATCCTTGACTTAGTTGTTGCTAAGTAGTGTTTACACTAAAACCATTAGTGTGTAATCAACATTATTCTCATACTAAATCTAAAACATAACACTATACCAGCTACTAGGAAGAAAATTAACTCTATCCCAGCCAAAACCGGGACACCTAGTTATCTAATGTTAGATGCATACTCACATATTTAAAACAACTTAGATGGATTCCAAAAACATTATTTCTTCTTGATACATCTCCTGTTGTACTCTTTTTCAAACATGGATGGAAGAAGCAGTTTACTTTGTGGACTTGAGATGTACTGAACAAAATGGACATTAGTTCTTGATTCAGTCGTGGGCTATTATGAGCTACCTGTCCCTTCTAAATACCACTGCAAATCCCCATGTACATGGGGATAAGAAACAACTGATAAGTATTTCCAAAGTTAAGAGGGTTTTTTTGGTACAGAAATGTCCTTTAACTTAAAAAACTTTTGTGTGTGTGTTAGAAGTAGTTGCTGATTTCAGAAAGGAATGGAGATTTGTTTGCCTCATGGTAGTTTTGTATTTTTTTTTTAAAAATACTTAAAATTTTTAAGGGACATACTCTGGAGGTAACTGTATAAGAAAGATAAGACTGTGGCATCTGCTGGCAGCTGATACTGCATTTTCAGCTTGGGAACAGACTGAGCCAAATATCACTTTCACAGCAGGATCACAGTACCATGGCACTTGAGTCGAGGAGGGGGTTGTTTGGGTTTTCTGTGGGTGGGGATTTTTTTGTTTGTTTTTGTTTTGTTTTTTTTAAACAAACCCCACCCTGTTCCTTACCAGTTACAGTACCGGGCCTCTTCTTGACAATACTTTGCAAATTCATGAGAAAATGTTAATCTGTTTGGTAGCATGTGCATGGGGAGAGGAGAGGGTTTGTAGTGCTCTAGCAAAATGAAGTTACTGTAATTACAGCATTAATACAGAAACAAAATGTGTTGCTCTTTGAGAGAAGTGTGATCTGCATGCCTTCTGAACCCATCTTTGTAGAAAGAGTATTTCCTGTGCAAAAATCTTTGACGTCAAAATGGCAGCTTTGATGCTGTTATTGCAGTACATGAAATTCTTGCAAGTGCAATTTCTGTGGGTTTAATTTAGGATGAACCTGAATTGTCTTCAGAGGTTTAATAGTTAGCTTCTGAAGACTTTTATAACACCAGTGTTTTCTGGTATGAGAAGGTCTTTATGCTGTGTTTTGTCATCTTGAATATTGAGGTGGGCTAGACTGTACACACTTTTCTTAAATTTACTGTCTTTTCTTTTTGCAGTATCTGGTGATGGGGAGTCATTGGTAAGTTTACATTTCTGAAATTGATGATTGCGCTCTGCTTTATCTTTTTTGCTAAACATCTCTATAGTGAGTGACTATTTGGGTTCTTTTATTAAGTACTGTGTATTTTTATCGTTATTTTTGCTTTTGCCAAAGCTGAGCTTCATCTTGATGAAATGAAAGATACTGTTGACTTGTCCAAGTAATCCATTGACATTTTGCTGTTGCATGTCTTGGTGATCCAATGCATCTATAATGATCACTGTTGGGAAGAGGTTATTATTTTCTCTAGCCCCTCAGCACTACTGCGTGGCTGGTATCTGATTTTTTAAAAAAATCAGTCTGAAGCATTCTGAACAGTTCTGTAACATCAGGTGTCAGAACCAGCAAAGTCTATGTGAGCCTTTTTAATAGAAGGTGTTTCCACAGGCCAGTAGCCTGTATGTAGAAAGTAGGAAACTTTAAAAATAAATCTCAATTCTGCAAATCTGGATTTAGACTTGCAATATTCCTTTTATTGTTACAAAGTTAAGTATACTGAAAGTACATGACCCGAACGTTGATGTTGATGACAGTGTGATGTTTCTCAAAACTATAACTTTGAAATACTTTTGTTTGCTCCTCATAGCACGTCACATTTTTAGTAGAAAAATCAAACTGTCTTGCTTTACAGGATGAAGATTCAGAGTTTACTTTAGCAGCAGATTTTGAAATTGGACACTTCTTCCGTGAAAGGATAGTCCCTCGTGCTGTGCTTTATTTCACTGGGGAAGCTATAGAGGATGATGATAACGTATGTATGCTATCAGCATTTTGTTTATTAGTCACCCTGTAGATAGAAACATTCTCCTTCTTTTCTGATTAGACTAGTATGTAGTATTAATTACATGAGAATAGCAAAAACCTGAAGAGGTTCCTGTTACTTAGGAATAGGAAAGACTCATTCAACTTGCTGTGAGTTGTTAATCTTTGCTTCTGGAAGGGGCTTAGTTTCAGTTACTGTGTTTGAATATGCTAGATCTATTATTGCATAAGATTTTGTGCAAATATTAGCAGAGCTAATAAAACCTTGGGTTTGTTTTTCAGTTTGAAGAAGGTGAAGAAGGTGAAGAGGAGGTGAGATGCGTACTGTATCTTTTATAGATAACTAATTACCTGCTGTGTTCCAGTTCCACAAATAGTCCTATATGGAGCAGAAAATAGTTGTTCATAAATGCTCTTGTGTATGATACTACTTTCCAAAAGAGGTCAGCATTCCCAACTTAAAAAAAATCTATGGCTGTTCTTCCTCTTCACAGAAGTACTTTCTGCAAGAACATTTATCCAGTTTTTTTCTAGTATTTTGAAAGCTGCTTTCTGACATGAGTCAGAAATTAAAATCAAGCTTTTTTGAGTGCTGCATGATAAGAACCTTCAGTCTTATTTTTAAGTATCTGTTACTTAGGCAGTAGTGGAATTCAGCTGTTAGCTTTTAGTTGTCGTGAGTTTGAGGGCTTGCTAAATGTAAAGTAAAAAAGGAAGATTGTGCAACTGCTCAGGATAAAGGCTTAATTTAGGCTGGAATTTCTAGTATGCCAAGAGCTCTGGTCCGTTTACAGTAGTGTTGTATGAATACAAACATACTGTGAAAGGCTTAGCACAAAACCACTAAATGATACCACACTTAAATGAAGTAATATCCTTTACAGGTAATTACATTCTTATTTTACTGCTTTTGCTGTGGTGTTCCTGCTAATTGGTTAAAGGTACATACCTGACTGTCATCAAGCTCACTACAGTAGAGTACATCAGAAGTTATCAAGCTGGTGGTCTAATGTGAGCTGATAGTCTTCAGCGATGCAGACTTCTGGGCTTAGGCTGTTGAGCGACTAAACACTTTCTTATTTTTCTTTATAGAAAGAAAGGGTCTTTTTATAAAGGGTCTTTATAGGGTCTTGATAGAATTGTATGTGTATTTTTAATCTGTCTCCAGTGCCAGATGTTACTACTTGGATGTAGGCAGGTGTACAACAGAGTGCGAAAATACCGCAAAATCCTGTGCAGGAATACATAGCCTGTCCACAGTAATCCAAATAAACAGAGACTGTTTGGAAGGACGTCAAAATGAAAAACAAAATTAGACATATATACTTAACTCCCAGAACTGTAAAATTCCAAATAACATGTTGGATGGAAGTTAAAAAAATGGCTGAGAGACTGCAGCAACTTACGTAGGAAGGTTGCCTTAAGCCATGCTGAAATCTGTGTTTTAAATCTTTTAAAGATTTTGCTTTAAGATTTTGAAGATGCTTAATTCTTTTAAGTCAACCCAGATAACTTGCTGTTTTGGTTTTTCTCCATTACAAAAAGTTGCACTTTTAACCTATTTTAATTTCTGTTAGTTTATCTCTATTTTGTCATAGGAGTTGGAGGGGGAAGAGGAGGGAGAAGAAGAGGAAGATGCAGAGAGTGATCCTAAGGTAAGGATTTTTGTGTGCTTAGTCATAACACAGACTGTAATCATGAGCGATGTAACTAAGGTTATAATAATAGTTTTTGAAAAGATTAATAAATTATTAAAAAACAAAAACCACCCTGGCTTCTGACTGCAATGTTTTCATCTTCTTCAGCACTCAAATTGCTCTTAAAAGAAAGGTTAATGTTTCCATAAATTGAGAAAATATAGGTTTTGTCTTCCAACGTGCACCAAGAAAAAAGTAATGTCGGAACTGTGTGCCTTTACTTCTTAATGGTATCTTGATATAATATGTATTTTTCCTTTAGAAAGGTCATATTCAAATATTCTGTGGCTGGACTTCAACTTAGAACTAGTCTGACAAATCTCAACTAGCTTGTTTTGTTTATTTTCTTTTTCTTAGAATTGTTCTTTTTGGTTGTCCTGATGGCTGCAGGTTAGACTCTGCATGTGTGTACTCAGCTAGAAATGAAAAAAAGTTAGTCCCCAACTTTGGATTTTAAACTTTAGGAGACCTGGTTTAAAATTCAGCCTTAAGGGTAGCGCTCCTTCTGATAGGTATCTTTGAATCCTTCAGTCTTGGTAAAGTTAATGCTTACATTTAGTGGAGCTGGGACAGTGATGACAGACTTGCATTCATTTAGTTCTTAAAACATCAGCTTTTAATTTTTTATAAAGGCAGAGATGAAAAAGTGGAAGGCATGCAAAACTACTTGATCTTTGGATGAAAGTCTTAACAGCAGCTTAACATGTCACTCTTCTGGCACAGTTTTATGTACATCATCATAGCACTAGTAAAAGCTTTTTGTCACTGTATCAAGAATTGAGCTTGTTTTTCTTTATTGAGAAGTACTGTATACTAAAGAAAGTCTGTCTTGTGGAAAGATTGATCAAACAGGATTAGAGTGGCAGAAATGAATATTCTGACTGCTCTGCAGGATCAAAATGCAGTGGTGTACCTGTAATGGGAAAAAGTTGGACAGCTGAGAAACAAAATGTTAGTTCTGAGTCAAAGTGTATTTGTGCTAAGTATCAAATATCCTTTTAAAGGATTTGGTATTCTGTAGAAAAAAAGCTTGAAGTATCTTGGAAGGTTATGGTTGTTGCCTCCTGTATTATTTTGTACATTTCACTTTATGTTCATGCTGACAGTTCCTTTCAATTTTTTCCCATTTAGGTGTAATTTAAGTCTGTTTATCATTCATACATTTCTAGGTAAGGTGGAATTCCATTCATACCTAACTTCCAAGAGTCCCATTTGTAGCCATGCAATGTGGTTTGTTTTCTAGGATTTTCTGTTTTGGTTTTGGTTTTTTTTTTTTTCCTTGTATGGGGAAAAGAAATGGGGGAATGGTGACTTCAGAGTTTTAAGTTTTATTAGTGAAAAATAGAAACATGTATAGGGATGAATACCTTTAAATTATATAATTAGATTTTTCAGAATGACCTCTCTGCCTTCCTGGCACAACTTCTGCTTTACCCTTGTAGCAGTCAAACTGTATTTTATATACATATGATAAAAGATACTGAGACTTGCCAGGCTTTATTTTTGTCTTGTTTCTGATTTGATGTTGTGTCTCTACTGTTTCTAGTGTACTTGCAAATTATTTCTTAAATATCTCCTCTGCTCTTCTTGTGAACTCTTGTAAGTCATCAGCTTACTTAGTATGTCTTTTCCAACATTATTCTTGTTTATGCTGCCTGACAAAGGCAGTCAGTCACTCTTAGAGGCCTTTTCTTGAGCTCTCATGATTCTGAACTGGTATTGCTCTCCTGCTTGTCTGTCTCTATCTAAAAGAACAAAAAAAAGTTCCTTCTATTGTGTACTGTCATCTTTCACCTTTCATCCCATGCCTCATAGAGAACAATGCCTGCAACAGGCTCTATACTTCCCCCCCCCCCCCTGTATTTTAGGCTTGTATCTTTTCTTATCTTTGGTTACTTAGGATGAGCTGTAATCATTCCAACTCATTCCCTCTCTGCATAGATAATGCTCTTCTTTGCCTTTGTTAAACTCAAAACTGAGCTGTGGTGGTGGTTTGGTTTGGTTTTGGTTGGGTTTTTTGGTGTGTGGGGTTTTTTTGTTCGGTGTTTTTGGGTTTTTTTGTTTTTTTTTTTTTAGATTTTATTTCCAATCTGATATCCTTTGGGAAGCCAGCCACCCTGCCCCGACATACTTGCACTGTTTATTCACGTGCAGTAGTAGAACATCCATTTGTCACAACAGTTTATATGTTGCCCTGCTGCAATCTGCTACACAGCTGTCTTACAATTAAAAGTTGTCAGCCCCTGGCTTCAGTTTTTCAAGCTATTATATGTAAGTTGTGACTTTGGAAGACTGAGCAATCAGATGATTGAAAGTAGCTTCAGAACATGCTACAAAGCCAGATAATGTAGCTTGTTTTGTCTAGTGTATTTCTCCATGACTATTTCACATTACTGGCACTATGCTTGAACTGAGAAGTAGCTGACAAGGTAATATAGAATGCTGTTTTGAAATATGAACTAAAAAGCTGCTGTGGAGAGAGACTGCATGTGCTTCAAGGTGCTTAGTCTATCTTTTAAGTAACAGTGGCAGAAGGGCCTGTTAGCAAATTCATTTTCAGCACCTTTGAAGCGTTATGTCCCAGTTGTGGAGGAGGCAGTTCAGACTGCTTGCTTACTTGGCTCCAATTAGCTCTGAATTTACTTCCTGTGTATATATTTGATATCCTTGCTTTTTCTCATTCAATAACATAGATTAGAAAATGAATAAAGATAAGGTTTAGCTTTAGGATCCCTAACTGGACTATTTCATGGTAAGACATTTGAAATACTGAAAGGCTTTCTTCCTTCTTGCTGGAAAGACATCAGCTTTAGTGCCTACTGCCTGCATTGATCCCACTGTTGGCAGCAAAGTCTGTTTGGGTGTCAGGCAAGACCTTGATGGGCTGCCAGTGCCTGCATGGCTGCTTTAGCAGATGGGAAGCTTTCCAAAAAGTCATTTGTAAAAGTAAGGAGGTAAGGGCTCAATTGCTCTTTGAATCGCCTAGCAATGTATCCTGCCTAATCTGTTTAAACATTGAAGATTAATAGAAATTCAGTGTCTCTTTCAGCAGTAACTTTATGTGAAAAAACTCTGGTTTGAAAGGATTAAATTGCTAAGATAAATGGCATGGATACTTTGGGCTTATGCTCCCATCCTCGAGGACACAAGGTTAATTGTATGGGTAGATGCAGCCCGCTGCGTCTATGAAAGTCATGAAAGCAATATTACTTCAGACCTGCTTTTCTCCATTTTAGCCCTATGATCCTGTAAATTTTGGGTGGAATTCCCTCTTTAAAATTGATGCATGTCCTCTGTGTCCATGAGTAGCTGATGCAGTTTAGCTGATGCAGTTTAGCTGATGCAGTTTAGCTGATGCAGTTTAGCTGATGCAGTTTAGCTGATGCAGTTTAGCTGATGCAGTTTAGCTGATGCCTGAGCAAGTGGTCTGTACATAAGCTAATTAGCTCAAGTTTCTTGCATTGTTTTCCTGGGTAATCAAATGCCAGAAGAAAAATGTTCATGTCCATTGTAGCAAGAGTGTATATATATATTTTTTTTAATTCTGAGCAAGTAATCCAATAAAAGCAAAAAAAGCTTTAAATTGATGCTTGTTAGCAAAAGAGAAAAAATAGGTGGGAGTCTTACTTATTTAGCTGGTATATCTCCATTGGAACAGCATCTCAAACTGGAATCAAAGGCCTAGAGTAGTTTAAACTCCTTGCACAGAATAAGTAAATATTATGAAATGCTTTAAAGATGTAAAATTAAAACATCCTACCACTTTTCATATGAACTTAAGTCATTGCTTGTGATTACTGTAGAGAATCTCTTTATGACAAGAAGAATTCTTACTTGTCTCTGTAGTGCTGGTAGTGAACTTCAGTATGTGTGTTTGCTGCTAAATTTATTTTAAAATAAGATGCAATTCCTCCTTACCTTTGCCAGTTAGAGTCTCTCTGTATGATCTTTATTGCCTGGCCAATGTACTTCACTGCCTTTCTAAGATATCTTGGGAAGTTAATTTAGGGAAATACAGCATGAATGGAAATCTTGCTAGAATGAGGAGATAAAAAAAATAGCGCAGGGTCTGTCTAAGGCCAATAAATGGGTTGGTAGTGGTTGGCTGACCAAATGTCACCAACAGTCTGGGGACTGTGGGAGGAGCAGGCTCAAGCTTAATGGCCTTGCCTGAGGGAGTATGGATGTAGTATCTTGATCACACGCACAGCTTGGGGTCTTTCAACATGCGTGTACCTGATGGGGCAGCTGTAACTTGAAGAAAATTGTATTTGTCTGTCTGGACTGTTGTCATCTCAGGATTAGACTGTGAGATACTTTATGAGGCTGATGAGTAGCTGAAAGCAATAAGGAGCTCATAGGCTGGCTTGCTTAGCAAGAGCAAGTGCTGTGCTATTGAAATGGTGGAAGAAAATGGATTATGTTGGAATCTGGACCTGAGATACTTCCTTGTTACTTATGGCCTGCTTAAACATGTTTTATATATATGGTCAAGATAGATATGCCTCACCTGTAAGCTAAAAATAGCATAAACTAGTAGTATTCCTCTCAAAATTTTTCCAACAACTGACTCCTATCCAAAAACCTGTTAAACTGTGAGGGTTTTTTGTGTTTTTGGGGTTTTTTGTTTGTTTTGTTTGGGGTTTTTTTGTCTGAGAGCAATAATCAACACTGGAAAGTCCTTAAGAAGGAACTTCATAATTTCTATGACTCAGTTTTTACAGGATAAAGATTTATATGCAATAATATGATTTAAATGTTTACAGAAATAAAGACAAGTATAAAGAAAAGATAATGACGCTTAATTATAAATTATAAATATAATTATAATTATAAAATATAATTATTATTATAAAATACAATAAGGGTTTTGGTTGATCATTAAAATTTGGCTGAAATGGTTGCAGTGGTCAACCTAAGTGTGTCTGATACAACAGGTGAATAGGAAGGAAGGAGAGAGATGGAAAGATTTTTAAGTACTTTCTACTTAACGGGTTTGTTATTTGATTATGGCTCTTATCCTGAATGCATGGGGGAGGGGAAGTGATGCTGTGTGCTACTCTGTGGCCATGTTCAAATACAAAGCAGTTATAAGAAAAGTAAGATACTTTTGGAAAGCTTTTTGATAAAAATGTTGCCAGTTTTTGCCTGTCTTTAAATGAAAAGGAATAGCATGCAATGTATTGCCAGTGGCAGTGGGATTATGGTTTTTTTTGAGAGAATGCTAATTTTGTGTTCTGTGTAAGCATATCCCTCTTTTCAAGAGGGAATTCATGCTGTATTTAGACCCAGATCAGTGAAAACAAATTCACATCAGTGTTATTTGGAACCCCAGGCAGATGAGAGAGTATAAAGTTGAAGTTAGCCAGATGTGCTGGGGGAAGAAAACCACAAGGAAGAAGTCTGAACAGTCTTTGGCATATCTGTGCAGAAGAAACAGCATTTGGCTTTAATCCAGACTTCCAGTGGGAATGATAGTGACTGCTATAGCCCTAAAGCAGTTTAGGTGAGGAAGAGAAAAATAGTCTGGGTTTAGTGCAGATGATCGGGGGCAAAACTTATGGTAAGGAATCTTAGTTGCACCTGTTCTTCCTCACTACAGGCAAAATGCTTAAGTTGTCTTAGCTCTTGGTTACTTGATGTATAATGAACTCTTGTATGTTTACTTCTTTTACAACATATAAAGCTCTTTAGGATAGTTACTAAGAAACATTTTGTTCTGTGGTCAGTAACATTCAAGGTGTCATGTTTTATACCTGTATTTTTCTTTACTAGAATTCAGCAGGTTTATGTGACTGCCATTTGTTTATAATAAACTATGTTAAGAATGTTAAAGGGAGAAGCAAACAGGAAATACACTGAATAAATTCTCCTGCTTTCTAGGAATCCTGTTTTACAACAAAAAAGCAAGAGGTGCAGTGTAAAACCTGAAGTTCTTAGCTGTTTGAGTACTTGTTCTCCTTCACAAATACACTTCCTTTTGCCACAGGGGAAGTTGTTTTACTACATAATGGAGGTGTTTCGACTTCTACATATTCAGATTAACGTGGACTTCTTGCCCAGTGTTAAACTGTTGAATAGTTACCTGCTGGTGATGCAGAACCTAGAAGAAATCAACACATTAATTACGTTTTTATCACCTTAGCAGAAAGGGCAAGGCTTCTAAGGAAAAAACTCAAACGTGCTGCAGAATAAGCAGCCTACTTTCCCTGCCTTCCTCTCTCCTCAGAGTTAGTGAGGAGGTGGCAGTTTAATAAACTGTTTAATAAGAACTGAAAGTCAAATTGTGCCTCTGGTTGGAGGGAGTAGAAGGTGGTTTGCTTTCTTGTTTGTTTGAACCTTGGCCTACTGGATGGAATGTAAAGAACACAAATGCAGATTAAAAATATTATGGGGTACCAAGCAGTTGGGGGCAGGGGAAACCCAATAAATACGGTGACTGCTGTTCAGACCTTTATCATCTAGCTTGAGTTTACATGTAGCTTTTCTGTACATGCTAATGATATCTCTAGCTAATTCAAAACTGCATAGCCAATTTCTTTTATTTCTTGAAGTATTTTCTTGTGTGCTATTTTGATTTTTAACCTTTTTTTTTTTCTTTTTCCCTTTTGTACAGAAAGATTCCAGCCAACCTGCTGAATGCAAACAACAGTAATAAGGAAATACCACTTGGAAGTGATATTTGAACAACTTGTAACAAATATTTGGATACCTGGCCTGCAGTTCAGGATATTCCATCGCTGCGGCACAATCTTATTAACAATGCTTAAAATAATTTGTTTTAAAATGCATGATTTTCACTAACTTTTCTTTATTGCTTAACATGTACAGTGGCAACTTCAATGCATTTGGGAAATAGGAGGTTTAAATAAAGCACACTCTACAGCCGTTGGTACACTGTAGCTAAGTATGTCACTAGGCCTTTAGAGCCTTTTGCCCTATGCATACGGGAATAGTCCAGACTACCACGTGAGGATTATCCATTTTCTTGTTAAACATTGAAAATTGTGGAATAGCAATGTGCTGAGAAGCTAAAGTAAATGGATTACATGTATGGTAGCTGAAACAGATAGAGCAATATGACTTTTTTGCTAGTTCCCTCCCCCCCTTTTTTAATGTTTCTCGCAACCTACAAATTGAACTAGTGCTTGAGCAGCTTTAAATGTCATATTTATTATCTCAGTAAAACCAATTGAATTGAAGTAATTTTACTTCATTGAAGGGGGTGTCATATTTGAGACTTAGTTGTTCATCTTGCTATTTATTTATTCATATGTTTGTAAGTACTTTGACAGAATTAGTGCTTTTTAATAGTTTTTAATATACTTGAAAAATCTTCCTCTTTTGCATACAATATGGGTACTTGTAAAACAAATAATTTGAATTGATCTCAGTGTAGTAGTCTAGACAGAAGAAATGAACTTGCATCAAAATGACAACTCTTCTGGATGAAGATCAAAATGCAAAGGCCAAACTGTTGCTGTTGATGGAAGTGGGTTGCAGCCAAAGAACCAGAAAATTTCCAGTAGTCTTATTGCTTAGTGTCCAGCATGGAGGACCTTTCACTATGAACACGGAAATTTATCAAAATTCAGTTCAATAAATCTGAAGTTTTGGTGTCTTACTTGCAACACTGAAATTATTCCATTCCACAATTTGTTTTATTTAAAGCTCTGAAGTCTTCAAAACTACCTTTTGTTGTGTGGCACTTCAGGTACACGTTTCTAGTTTCAGATCCATTGCCAACTTCTGGCAGCAGTTGAATAGCAGCTGTATCAACACTGTGACCAGGCATGTAGAGTGCTCCAGCCTTACCTTACACATTTGTAACTTAATACGGTGTTTTCAATTTGTACAGAATAGATAGAATATTCTATTAAAGTTGTGAAACATGATCGTTGGTGCCTGTCTGGTCCGTAATGCTTCCTAGGTTAATTGAATATCCCTTTGACTTTCGATAGTGAATTGTGAAGTGTTTAATAAGGGCCATGCCAGATGTTTGGCCTTGTCTGAAGGTCCTGCTAGTTTCCTTGGTTATCAAAAGCCAAAGAAAAGGAGAGGAGCCCTTGTAAATGTTGCATTATGGAGTTTTTTTGATGTAAATCAGAAGAAGCTTGGTTGATTTGCAAGTAGACAGTCTGCAATGTTTTGTAGGATTTGAGTTTTTTGGGAGGTAACATCATTATTAAAGATTCCCTGTGATCTATGCAGTTCAGTCATGGACTAAATGAGGGGCTGGGGGACATGAACTGGTGTATGACATGTTAAGATATCCCTGCATCAATACCTTGCAGTCAAAAAACGTAGCACTAATGCTCGGGTGACATTATAGTGTTAAGGCAGGAATAGGGATAGGTTTTGGACTTTTATTTAAAAAAAAAACCAACAAACAACTCAAGTTTTGTAATGAGTCATTAATATAGTGTACTACAGCAGGCACAGAGAACAGCGTGAAGGCATGTCTGACAAGGGGAGGAATAATGAACGGAGTTTGCACAGGTGCAGACTGGCTAATAACAGTGCCAGTGATGCTAGGCACATCAAATAGAGATATTTGACCAGCTTTTTTTAAATTTTTATATCAAAAGAACTTGAATGATAGTTCCCCTATCCTAAAGAAGTACTTTCCACTACATGGTTAAACAGGAGTACTACTATCTGGAGATAAACATCTGCAAATTAGCACACTGAAGTAATTTATGTGCATGAATCCCAAAAGGCTTAACTTTAATTTTGAGAAAACGGGAAATTCCAGAACATGTAGAGCAAAGGTGCCAGCATTCAGGGAGGGCAAATGAGATGGGTGGCTAACAAAGCTGCCTAGCAAGAGGTTCATCCTGGGGAAAGTGATGGGAAAGCTGAGCTGGGATTTGTTAAAGCAGAGTTAATGCCAGTTGACAGAGCCTAACAGAAAACAGGTCTTGTCAAAACCCAGCCGTGCTCTTGCCATTATAGATTTAGCTGATAATGGCAAAGATGAGCATTTCATAGCCTTCTCTGTTTTCAGATGGTTATTTATAAACTTGTCTACAGGAAAAGTAACTAACAGGTACTTAACAGCTCAGCTCATTCCTTTAGCACAAGGGTATGAAGAACTGATGGGTTGGTTGTCAGAATGACACGGCCAGACAAATCCAGGCTGGATGCTCAATACAGGGAGTGTGGGTATGCAAAAAGGAGATAAGAGTGATTAACTGTGGAAAAGAAAAAAAAAAAATCGGTATCGGTGTTTTCTGAAGACTGTGCCTTAAGACAAAAAAATTGGAGGCCCTATGCAAAACTAAGATGAGAAGTTTTTAAAATGGTGAGGTGATACCAAAAAAGTGAGTCTACATGCATACATGCCTGATTACCATCACAGCAACCTGATAAAAGAAACTGAAGTTTAGTCTGTGAGAACACACTCTTTTGATGCAGTCTTCATGTTGGTAGCTTCTCATTTGAGGGGAAAAAAAAAAAAAAAAGCTCCATGGTCTGAAAGTTGAAGCAGCTAGAAGTGCTCCAAGGGAGATTAATTTGGCATGTTGCCTACTCGGGCTGCAGCGTGATTAATAGCTTCTCAGTGCCTTGGTTGTCTAGGAAGAAAGCCTTGGAGGTACTACCCCGCTGCCCTATCTGATAGAGAAACAAATGGCAAATACTCTGCTTCCAGCTGAAAATCGGGGACGGGCTGTGGTTTTTCAGGAGTCTTTTGCACAACGTTAGGGTACCTTCCTGGGAGCTTGGTATTTGGGACAACTGAGAGCTTTCGGTCCGATTTCAGTATGTTCAGTTATCTGGGGTTTGCTATCTGGTTAGGATTTGTGGTAGCTTGAAAAATTAAAATAGTCTCTGTGTGTTTCCACTCTCCTTATTAAACAGGCTTTTCCTGTTTTAAAATAAAGGAGACTTGTAATAAATTCATCCTCAGTGAAATGCTGCCTTGACGGCAGTTCCTCAAGCAAATGAGGTCTCGCTGAGGAAGCCAGCTCAGCACAGCGCAGTCCGGAGGAGGCCCACGCTGGAGAGGAGCGCCTAAGAAGAGGTCAGACTAGTTACACCACGAGGAAATCGCTTGCTCCTTGCAAGCTCGGCGATTCAGGAGGTGAGTTTAAGATGTGAGACGTACCCCGGCTACCTGATGTTACACTGAAGTAGCACATAACCTTATGAACTTGCGCTTGCAATTTGTACCTTCTTCTGAAGCATCTTAGCTCTTTTGGAAACAATTATAGCTCACCCAGAAAATCCTTTCTAGCTAAGCCTATAAATGCAAGTAGTGGATTATGCAGCTAGGTGGGAGACTTGTTTCTCCCACTGCTGGAGCATGTGCGATGTGCCCCAAAACCTTGCCATTGCTAACTTCGCCTGGTCCCATGGCTGCTGCTGTCCAACAATGCGTGACTTTTAGAAAAACATGAAGTTTATTTGGGCTCCTGCAAATCACCTCTTGATAGCCTGTTGTAAATAGCAATGTATATATAAAAAAATAAAGTGCTGCATTCATGCTTTATCCTCTGCTTCTTCCCACGGATAAAGATCTGTATTATTTCCCAAATAAAGTCTGGGAGGCATTGACCTAGTGTCAATACAGTATCTGTTCAGGACTCCTCCCCTGATGCTAAAGCCCTCACATTCTTTTACCTTTGTTGCTCATGTTTTTCACTATAATCAGTGTGCAAACAGCTCTGCCGCTGTAGCTGTGACCTGTGCCTGGAAGAACCTTCATCCTCCCTTTCCCAAACAGTTTATAGTCATCACACTAATAGCAGGCAGAGCTATTTTTTTCCATATGCTCATTCTGCTGTCCTAAATACCTCCAGCCTCTTGCGGGTCAGGGCCGGGAAACCCAAACAATAAGCGCCGTAAGTCATGCCAGTTTGACAAGCATCCAAAGAAAAAAAAAAAAAGAAAAAAATTTAAAAAAAGAAATCCAAGCCTGTGTGCTGTTAATGAAGCATCATGTGAATGAAGGCTGAGCTGTTCACCATGTGCCAGCTTTTTTTTCCAGACCGGCTTTCCTCTCTGCTTGTTCACCTCTCCATTACACAAGCAAAAACGCATGCTCCACCCAGCAGCGCGCTCGCCTCTTGCACAAGCTGCCTTACCCTCTGGTTTTTACCGTGGGAATCTGGACACCTTGTGGAGATGCCAAACCAGGTTAATACAACCCAGCAAGCGTGTGCTCCAATTGCCAGCGTAGCTCTGTGCAGCCTCCCAGCTCGTACGAGCCTTCCTGGTAACAGCCCTGCGCTGCAGAAAATAACCCCTCCTAGCAAATTTTCCTTTCCCAAAGGAGCCATCATCAGCGACACAGTGGCCGCTCGCTGACTCACCCCTGCCTCGCTGCTTGCCCCCAGCATCTGCAAGTTAAAGGTAACCCATGCCAGACCCATCCCAGCTTAAGAAAAGAGCTGAAGAGAAGGGAAACAGTAGAGAAAGGAATTTACTCATTATGCAACATGACTCAAAGGGAAAAAAATAAATAAATATATAAAGTAACAATTTGCCCCTGCTTGGGGCAGAAATCGAACAGCATAGGATGATGCTGGAAAAGAAGGACCGTTGGTCTATCACCGATGCAAATCTTTGCACCATACAAATATTCCTCGTGGGCTGTTAAACTGAGCTCTTCACAAAGCAAATTCAGTCTGGCAGTTGTTGAGTCCACGTTCATCTACCTTTTAGGGGTAACAGAGGGACTTACCTTGGTGTTTTAGCATTAATGCCTACTTGGCCAACTGTGGTAAGGTCACACTTAGGAGGGGTTTGGGTGTTTTTTTTTCCTTTTTTTATATTAATTTTTATTTCCCTCAATTATCTAGTCTTCCTTCTTCCTTTTCACGCTCCTGACTTAAGGCATATTTCAAACTCTTTGATATGCCTGGACAGAAAGAGCACGAGAGAAGGAGGGTTGAGTACAAAAATTAGTATCAGAGACATTACCAAAGCAAACTCCTGAAGTTGGCGATGGGATATAACTTGTTAGGGGAGTTGTTAAAGCACTTGCCGTAAAGGTCACGTAGAGCTCCTGCACAGAAGTGAGTAGTTCAAGGCGTTTTGATGCAGAGAAAAACCAATTAAGATATAACTGCTACTGACATTCCCCTAAGCCATTTCATCTCTCACCGCTTCAAAAAAGCAGGGAAAAACAAATTATGTACTTTCAATCTGAGATTTATATAGGCTGAATTGTTGCTTAGCCTATGAAAAGATCAAAAAGGAGATCTTTGAAGACAGATCGCTTACAAAGAACGCTGGACTGTTATTATACCAAAAAAAAAAAAAGAGGTTAATAAGCATGGTTCAGGTCAAAACATAGGCAAATGTGGTGTGTGCAACAAAGTGTTCACAAGGGCTGCTTGCTCAGGCGTTTCAAAGCTGGGGAGCAAGAGGGTAAATCACTGAGCTGGCATCTCGAGCAGCAACACTGCAGCGTTGCATGGGT
The DNA here is from genome assembly GCF_947461875.1 of Haliaeetus albicilla. Taxonomy (NCBI): domain Eukaryota; kingdom Metazoa; phylum Chordata; class Aves; order Accipitriformes; family Accipitridae; genus Haliaeetus; species Haliaeetus albicilla. Next base: position 16,100,755 of record NC_091498.1, on the reverse strand, counting down.
ATTTGGCCCTGCACTTGTAGACTTGGTAGACCCTCTTTGGCTGGAAGCTTCTTCGGTCACGGAGATGGCTTGGCTTGTGTTGGGATCTCCTGACCAAGGAGAAGAGGGGATGGACCCCTCCCTCCCACCACCCTCAGCTTCATCTTGTGCCTTCTGGGGACCAGGAGTTTCAGTCCCTTTCCCCCAGCGAGGCCAAAGAGGCTGCAAATACCCTGTTTCATTTGGGACTGAACCCCCTGCGAACTCATTACTGTTATGGCTAGGGCCAGCAAACAAGGAGCGCTCTGACCGCGCACCCCCACCTCCCAGGGTAAGGTCAGCACGGTCCCCAAAACCATGTGGCCGCTCCTGGCCCGGGCGAAGAGCTGCCGCTGGCTTTGAAGCATCCCTGAGAGATGGAGACCAAAAGGCAGAGCTGCAGTAGCCATGCCAGCTCCAGCCCAGCAAGCCCCTGGCATGGGGGGGCTCCTTGGCCGGACATGGGGAGCGCTGGCCCCCCCACATCTCATTCTCCATCCCTCATCCCCCTGAGCATCCCTCCTCTGCACTTGGCCCTGTCTGTGCGTGCGGAGGAGGAGGAGGAGGCGGCGGCAGCCTGGCCTCCCTTTCCCACCGCGGCGTGCGGCAGCCTCTCCCAGCACCCGGCCCGACCAGTACGCGGGGTTTGCTGGGTGCAAGGATCCCGCCAGCACCATTTCACCCGGCGTCCGATTTCAAAGCCAGCCCTGATGAAGAAGTTGGGTGAAGGCAAAGCAAACAGACACCGTAATTGCGGTGTGCGCTTTCTCATCTCCGCGGCAAGTTGCAAAATGTGCCGCCTCCTCCCTTGTCAGCCGGGCTTTAATTGGCTTTAATGAAGAGGCAATTACATGATTTCAATTTTTAATTAAAGGGGGTGGCAGTGCAGGGGAGGGGGGGACCGGCCCCCTTCGAGCGTGTTGGTGGCACCATGGGAGATGCCTGGGCATGGTGTGCAGTGGGGTTTTGGGGGGGGGCGGGGGGGGTGTCCCCCATCATCCCCCTGGGCTGACAGGGCTTCGTGGGGGGCTCTGGGATGACTGGCAGGAGCAGATCGAAGCTGGCTGCCTCCTGGCCACACTGGCGGCACTTTCGGATCCTGCCCCGCACCCCTAGGCAAGCTGCAATCGGCTTTTTTGGTGTCAGAGCCAGCACATCAAAGGGGTGGCGAACAGCTTAAAAAAACCCCAACCCCCAAAAAGCCCTCCAAAGCCAAACCAAGCCTTCCCCACACACGGCACCAGCCAGAACCACCTCCTGGATCAAGTACTGGGTGGTTGTTGGGAGGGGGAGGAGCTGCTGGGGCGGGATGAGTGAGAGCTAAAGCAGAGCCACAATTAGAAGCCCCCAAAGTAACTACTTTATTTTATTTTATTTTATTATTTTATTTTCTCTATTCTATTCTATTCTAATTAGTGCCAAGCAGTAGGCAGCTGTCCTCTGATAGAGATGCCGTCCCCGTGACCCAGCACAGCAAGCACCAAGGTGGGACTAACCCACCCAGCCCACATGTGCACTTTTCCTGTAGGTGCCACCTTGTCCATCTGTCCTAACGCGTGACCAGGGAGGCAAAAAAGGAGGCACGTGGTAGAAATCTCCCTTGGGAAACAGTGATAATTGCAGGGGCTGAACTGCTGGCTTAGTCCCACGATGCCTTTATGTTTTATTGCTCTCTCTGGCAGCTGGGAGGCCAGAGCTTTGGCCTCGACTCGGTCTCGTGCGCTGGGATGTCCTTCCTCCTTGTGTTTCAATGAAAGGTAATCGCTTTACGACTTCCTCCTGTCAGAGATAAAAAAAATTATTAAGAAAAAAAACCCCGGCGGCTTTGTGGCTGTGCTGCGCCCTCGTCGTTTCATCTGCCCCTGGCTGGCTTTGTGGGCTTGCCCTCGGCTTGCAAGGGCAGGTAGCCCAGGGACCACCGAGCTGCCGGCCAGGCTGCCCACAGCCTGAGTGGACGGCCAACGCACCGCTGGCCTGCGGAGCGCCGGCCCCAGGCAGGGAGGGAGCACTCAGAGGAGTGTAACTCCAGGGAGGGGAAGGGGAAAAAAACAAAAGGGGGAATAAAAAAAAAAGAGAAAGGTGGCAAGGGCCAAGGTCTTTCTGTGCAATGACTGATTCACCTGCTCGGCAAATATAGCTGGGGCTGGATGGCAAGCTGCTGCGTGGGCGGGCTGAGTCACCCTGCTGCTGCCGACCGGCCGCCCCAGCCCTGTGCCAGATGGAAGAACAAGGTTGCCTTTAACCGAAGGGAAGTGAAACCTGCTTTTTTAAACACCCAGATGGGAGCAACATGCAAGAGCTGGGACGGGTCCATCAGCCAGCAGCCTCCTCCCTTTGAAGGTCGGGGCTGAGATCCCACTCCAGGCTCCCTGCCAGCCCGCCACAAACCCAAACCTTCTCCCTGCCTGCCTGCTCCCTTTGCCCCGGGGTCCCAGATGCTCACCAAAAGCTCATCGGCCTCGATGCCCACAGCTATCGTTGATCACAGCCTGGCTTTGCGGAGGGGTCTTTTTTGCAGTGACCAACAACATGTTGATCTCCCAGAGAAATGCAGTCCCACTCCCCCAGGGACAGCTGCGCCCCCATCGCTGTTCCCAGCTTTCTCACCAGGTTAAGGCCTTTTCCCCTCTTCTCTCATTGCTGTTGGATGAGAAATCACTTATGATTCAAGGTGACTTGCAGCAACTGCTTGTGGGGAATGAAAATAAAACCATCCTCCTGTATTTCAGGCTGGGGAGCAGAGTGGTCTGTGTCAGTGGTGTTGAGCAGCTGCCCTTCCCTTGGGGCAGCCCCCTCCTCATCATCGTCCTCATCCTCGTCCTCATCCTCGTCCTCATCCTTATCCTCATCCGTGCACGGCTATCACCTGTGGCCAGCGTGCTGGTGTAGCCATGGAGGCAAGGGGTTCCCAGGCCTTGGCACCCCGTGTGCACAGTGCTGGTCTCTGCGCATATGCAATGTGTGTGTGCACAGAAATAAATAGCCTTTGGGAAAAGACATGGCTGTAAGAAACCTGGGGTGAAATATAAAATCTCCCCCCACTGCCCATTGTGGTGGCAGCGCGGGGTGGTGATTCACCGGGCACACACTGTGCCTGGGAGGGTGTTTCTCCTCCATGGCAACACAACACCCCACACCTCCCACAGGGCTGTGGTGCTCCCGAGCATCTCACCCCAACCTGGGGACCTCCCTTCCCTCTGCTGGAAAACACCCAAAGTCCCCAGCACCACACAGCTGGGTGGCATGTCCAGGTGTCCCCATTCCCAAACTGGGGACAGCATGGGGATGAGCTGCCCCACTGCACTGGGACACCCAGAGATGCCTTTCAGGGGTTGGGAAAGTTGCAATGACTCCAGCCAGCTGAGACCTTGGTCATCTGGCGATGGCCTGGGGCATAAATAAGAGAGGATTTTTATTTTTAAATAATAATCATGGCAATGCAATCGCCTTTCAGTTCTGAGCAGGGGTGAAGCAAATTGTCCCATGGCACTACTGTTATAGCCTGGCTTTACTCCGTGAGAGGAGCAGCAGAAGCAGTGAGCGAGGTGCCACAGGGCGATAAGTGATTGAATGATCGTGGCTAAAGGGGATTTCTGGGCGCAGGTGTGGCTGTGCTTCTCCCGCCCCTGGTCAACACTTAGGAGCTTTCCCATGGAAGAGGCAACCGGCCCTTGACACATAAGTGAAGCAGGAGCAGTCATGAGTCACCGAAGATAAAGGTCAAGCTTTATCAGCCATGGGAGAGGCTGGGCTGGGTGCGCTGCAAAGAAATGTGCTCAGGGGGTAGCCAGAGCCAATAAACACCCCAATGCCAGGGAGACCTCCACCCAGGGCACCAGCCCAAGGGATGCTGGGAGCGACCGCCCAGTTTCCTTCTTCCATTGCCTGTTTCCCAGCAGCATCCGATGATGATGATGATGATGATGATGATGTTTTTTGGTGGTGCTGTGAGCCGAGCGGCACCAATAGGGTAGTTAAATAAGCCGTGGGTGGTGAAGCACCTGCACGGCTCCCCGTGGGGTGCTTGTCTGTTGTCATGCATTGCTGGAGTGGCCGCAGATAAGTAAGTCCTGTCCAGAAGGGAAGGGAATGAGTGGTCCTGGCAACGGCCGGGCAAACAATGGGCACTGCTGCATCCCTCCTCCATGGCCAGAGCAGGAGGAAGAAAGGAGATGGACGCCTTTCAAACATTTCTCCTCCTGCTGTCACATAGCTTTGCACTTCAGGGTCTTGTAAGAAAAGCTAAGGATAGGGAAGTACCTGTGTGAGCCTGAAGAGGCTTTTAGAAAGACCTTGGCAATGAAACCGGGCTGGCAGTGTCTGTGTCAGAAACTCTAGCATCGTCTGCCACTATTTTGGCCAAATGCATGATTTGCTATTTCTGGTCATGGGTTTCTTTTTTGCAAAGCACACATACTCACAGATGTGCATCTGCCTCCTGGAGCTGCCCTTCCCGTGGCCCCACCGGGCGCCTGCAGCCCACCACATCTTTTGCTGCAGCCCCGGATCTCGTGGTTCTGGCCAAGGGTTTCCAGTTATGGGAAATGTGTCTGGCTCCCTGACTTTGACTCCTGCTCCAGTAAGGCTGGAAGAATGACTTAGTCATCCTGGCTGCCTGCCAAGGTATTTAACTCATTTTGCTCCGTTTCGAGGTTATTTCCTGGCTCCGAAGGCTGGCTGGCCAGCAGGACTCAATACTTTAAATATCCAATGGTCAATAAATAGATCGAAGAAACAAGGAATTCAAAGCTTTATCCCCTCTGGTTACACCACCTGCAGAAAAGCTTGGATAAACCCATCCTGGGGTGGTCTTTTCTCGCAGAGGGGATCCCTCGTCTAGAGGACATCAGTAATTTGGGGTTAATAGCTAAACTTTTATGACATTTGGCCCAGCGAGCACTCAACGATTACACCACAGTAAGGGGGTTTCTGTGTTTTAAGCTATTACGCACCATTGGAAGGGTTCCTGTAGTTTCAGCCCAGTGAAAATAACTTTCCCCCCACAGCTGTACCAGGCACCGGGATAGAGCCCCACTGAGCCGATGGAGGGCACGTGAAGGGGAAAGTGTGGGTGCCAGGCTCCTGAGGAAACCCCTGGGAAGGGGGGACAAAGCCACGTCCAGTAGCAGCGGGATGCCCTTGGCCTAGCGATACAGCTCTGCTCTTTCCAATCCCCCGTGCATGCCGTGGCTGCTTTGTCCCTGCTCATTGTGCAGGGACTTCTACCTGGGTGCTGGCTGCCTTGGCTCTGGGGAAATTTATTTTTGGCTTGTCCCTAGGGAGCAGAGCCCGGCCAAGGTTACGTGCTGAGTGCCCTCATTTCCTCCCCTTAACTGCCTCCCTGCTTTATCACAAACTTTCTCCTTTCACCTTTTTTCCCACTCGTAAAGGGTGCAGTCACTGGTGCCTCCAGCAGTACCCGCACAGGCTGCCCCTGGGCCACCAGGCTCGTGCCCATCTCCAAAAGTGCTGGCTTTTACTCTCAGCACAAAACACGCAGAGGTTTCTGCAAACCCATTTCTCCCTGCCACCGAACTGTGCTTTCTTTAACAGAGCTGAAAAAAATCAAATCCTCAACTTTTTATGACTTAGGATTTCCCTTTCCCACCTCCTGGTTCAGCCAAGCAGCATGGGGACTGTCAGGAGGAGAATAACGGCATCATTGATGCTCGCCCCAGCCCGCAGCCCAGCCCGAGTTACAGCAGGACAGCTGGGCTTGGCCCCAGGACCAAGGCTGGGACATGCCCTGAGCTACTTATTGCAAATACTTGTCGAGGTGGGGCCGGGTGTTTGAACATGAGATGGGCTGAGTAACTGGCAGGAAAAAAGAAAGTTTGGCTTTCACGTGTTAGCCCCAGCAGCAAGTACTAACTTGGGCACTGTGGAGTAAGCGGGCTGCCGCTATCCCCCGCTGTGTGACCCAAAAGGCAAAGGACGGGTACCAATTGGGTGGCACCTGGAGTTTATACACACAAAATTCTGTGGCTCAGGGCTGTTGAACTCACCCCATACCCTTTTATCTGGTGGTTGGAGTGGGGAAATACATCAGGGATGGGTTAGATTTGGGAAAGTCAATCAAAACTGGAAAAATACACATTGCTGATTCCTCTTCTCCTTTTTATCCCATAGTTTTAGGACTTTTTTTTCTCTTCCATGGTTTCTGGGTTTCACTGAGGCCCCTGAAGCTCATGCATGGAGAGTATTTTGGAGTTTTTAATCCACCATATCAGACACGCATTTCCCTCCAGCCTCCCCATGCAATTCCAGTGAGGCAACGTGGCATCCTCAGTTCCCACCGGCTGCAATGGTGGAGAGCTGGCCACGAGTGTAGGTTTAGGAGGGGAGCAGCAGGATAATGGTAGCAGGTAAAGGTCACGGCAACAGGAACATTGGCAAGGAGGTGGAAAGTCTCGGGAGAGGACAGCTGGCACCAAAACCTGCTTCCCTTCATACCTGCCACAATGCAGTGTCCCAGCTTTAGAGAAAAAATTTGGTGGCCAAAGGACAGTGTGAAACATGACATCAGTGCTACCGCCCGTCCTGTCGTGCACGCCGGCTGCCCAGGAGAAAAAGGATGCTCTTCCCCCTCCAGCTTCTCCCCACAGTCCGGCCCTGGCCACTTCTGGGAATGATGCACTGGAGGGTTTTGTTTGTGATGGCTCTCCAGCCCACCTGGAGACATCAAACATCCCAAATCTGGACAGTACCATGACCTCATTTCTCCCCCAACTCCCTCAAGTTTGCTGATGTTGTGGTTAGGTGGTGCTGTGACGCCTTTCAGTGTTTACTCTTAACATTTACAAACTGTTAGTTCAGAGAAAAAACCTGGCAAAAAGCAGAAAGCAGGGCCAGGAGGATGTGCCAAGCAGGGAGCTCAATCATCCACCGGCAGGACAGCCGGGACATGTGCCATGCTGACGCCAGGCAGCACAGCGCAGCGATGCACTCAGACGTGATGCAGGACATCCCGCTCGCATGCCCTTGTCAGCACTGGACCTGCTGGAGTCTCCACACATAGAAAAAAAAGGAAAAAAGATGATTAAAAGCCACTTGACTGATCTCTGCAGATTTTGAAAGGGCAGGTTATCCAGAGCAGTGACCTTCAGTTCGGCGTGTGGTGTCAGCATGATACTACAAGGCCTGGCCCTTTATAATCTCCAGTAAATGTTATTGCTGTAGCGCATCAGGGTAATAAAAGGCTGGCTGGTAGCAGACAGGCAATGTCAGGCTGAATGGCATGAGCTGTAATCACCGAAGACTTCATATGCAAAGAGCACATCAGCATCAGTCAGGGCTGAGGTCTCAGACATTTATTACTGCTGTTGCAAAATAAAGATATCCCAAATATTTATCCCAACAGACTTGGTTTGGGAAAATGAACGCTTCAGATGGGGAACGTCCCGTCATTTTAAAATCATGAGCTGTAGCCTAAACCGTCTCCTGAGCTCATTAGACATGAAAAAATGTTGACAGCATTCAAAGGGGCCAGTAAATAACCGCATAGTTCAGGGCAGTGCTTGGCAAGCCGCTAGTCTTCCCATGCTCGCAGCAGAAGTCTTTATTGAAGGGGAAGTACTGAGTCACCATGGGTCCCACAGCAGCCATGCGATGGGGCTCTCTCTTCCCCGCTGACATAAGACTCAAGGTATTCATGGATCCCTCTATGATGCTCAGCAAGCTGCTACGTGGTGACGATCGTGAGAACAGGCTGTATCCAGGTCTGCCAGCATTTAGACAGCAGTCCTGGACCAAACCCAACCTGTTGGGTCAACACCCGCCTTGCCCACGTGAGGATGCATTTGGGCACCTCCGGGAACCAAGCCGTGCCCAGCTACACATGGACTTTGCAGCAACTTTCCACCTGTTGTAATTCTGCCATATGGGCTTGAAATCGGGCCGAGAGGCTCAAGAATATGTGTATTAGGTGGAGGACCAAAGCAGGGAACTGCATGACCAGCAGCTCAAAAGACCAGGTAACACAAGCCTTTTTTTTTTCCTTTTTTTTTTTTTGGTAACCAAACTAAACACCTACACAATGTCCGAGAGTGGGGAACATACTGCACACATGGTCATGCCCAGGCTGCTAGGGAGAGACAGAGCAAAACAGCCCCCCTGCTAATTCTTAATCCCAGTATTGAACTTAAGTGCCTGAAGTCCTCCTAAGCAGGTTTGAGTTGGCACATACATACCCACCCTTATTTGGCTGTCTCCTTCAGAGCACAACCAAGGACCGGCTTACTGGAAATGACATCTTTTTTCCCCAGCCCCTCATGCCTGCTCCATGACTGTCTGCAGCAGTTTGTGACATGTAATGGTAACACACTGAGTCAGTGGGATGAGACATTTCAAGCTGCTTAGGAAAAAAAGAGTCTTAGTCAGATAAATATTAGTAAATTGGGCAAGCAGAGCTACGTGATATTGCTGATTAATGCATGGCTTGCGTACAGTATGAAAAAATTCTCACAGATTGAGCAAAGATGCTTCCGCTGCTGTCCTTGTTTAAATTAACCCAAAAGCTCCAGCCTTGCTGTGTTTCATTTGTGGTAATCATTAAACAACCAACCTCGGTGGCCTTCATCTCCCTGGCTGAGACCTTTCTAAGCGAACTGCCCCTACGAGAAGAGCTGCTTCACCTGAACTTGGCCATCTTGGTACCTGTACCAAGTACCTGAGCTCCCTCTGTGCTCATGGAAAGACCTGAACACCCCAAAGTGAGATCGAGCCCCCTCACAGAGTGTCTTCACCTTGGGCAGATGCCCCTGATGAGCTCCACGTCCCTCCAGGAGGTCCCACCTGCAGAGGGACAGGCACCCACCACCTGACCAGTGGGGTTTGAGGGGGACCCAATGGCTCCAGTTTGTCCCAGAACATTTGTGAAGGAGAAGAATAATAAGGAACTATAACAAAAAACTTTTCAGAGGTATTCTGGAATAGTCTAATAAAAACCCCCAAACATTTTAATGAGGATAAAAATGCGAAAAAATATGTGAAGAGCATGAAAATAAGCATTGCTCCTCACAACCTTTCTGCAGTAGCAACCCACATCCTTTGGTTACAGCTATTAGGGGGGTTTTGAGTACAAGTTTCCTAGGAGACCTGGTGGTCACTATACTGAGCTCTAGCCGTATGTGCCTGTGGATACAGCTAGGCCCTAATATAAACTTGGAAGGCAACAATTTACAATGCAAGAGCATATGTTTCTCTGTTACTAATCGACTTCAGCTGGCAGGATTACAATGTCAATCCTGTAAACTAGCTTTTTTCCCTACAGATGTCTTGTTTAAATCATTATAATAGAAGAAGTTATACGGCCTTGAGTCTCCACTTTGCTGCCGAGATGCCAGCGTAACTTAAGGTGCTTCTACAGGGACAGACTGTTCAGAGAGGAGATGCACATCTCCGGGATTACAGAGCGGCAATGGGAATAAAAACATGATGGCAGCAGGAACGCTGGTACCCTGAAATGGCTGATAGCTGCAGCATAAGCTTCTGCACCTCTTGCGAGGCAGATGCGATGTTGGGGCCAGCCGGCGACCTTGGCAGTCTAAAGGCATTGCTAAATACCGCAGGAAAGCTACAGGTCCTGCCTATGGGCATGTGGGGAGAGCTGCAGAGGAAGTAAATCCCCCAAAGCCCATTTTTTTTGCCTTTTTCCTCAGTGTGAGCCCTACCCATCCTCAGTCTTGACCTCAGACCGTGGGCTGCTCCTGGAAAGGCGCTTGCGTGGCTGCTGTGCTGTGTTACCATGACTCACGTAGCTAAGGCAACCCTATGTTGCCAGCAGCAGGGTATATGATGCCTCAGACTCTGAAATGATGATCGAATCCCTTCTCTGGAGCAGGTGCTCATCTAAGGGACATGTGCTGTGGCAAAGCCAGTGACCCAGCCTGCAAAAGCTGGCGCCACCAGCCCGACCACCACAGCTGAGTGCGGCCACCCCATCCCACACGTGTAGAAATAAAATCCCTGTACGCAACACACACATGCATGTACAAGCACCCCCCCCCCCAGCGACCCAATGCTATTCCCGTCACCTGGGAGAGGGCTGAAACAACACTTTCATGCCAAATTGCCACGTAGGCTTTTAAAAATGCCCTTACTAGAATAGAAATTGCTTTGGGGCGAAGCAGAAGGTGGTACCGACATCCGCGGTGAGCGTGGGAAGGGGGAGATGGCCACGTGGGATGAGGCCCCAGTGAATGCATATCAGTGCATTTCCCATCACCTCCCCCTGGTAAGCACTCCCCATTGTGTTATTTTTCCTGTCTTTCTAAGAAAAGAGACAAATTCCTAAATTTTCAAATTCCTGCAGATTTCTTGTATGCAGGGGGTAACGAAAGGCTGGTGCCTGACGAACTTTTTTAATGCCATGGTAGTTGTATTTGGGAGCTCACACGCTGCTGAGGCATGGTGATGTGGTGGGTTGCAAGAAAAAAAAATCTCTTCTCTTGCTCTCGCTGGTAACACAACTAAACAAACCAAACCCAAACTAATGGCAGTGACAGGTTTCGCCCAGCCGCCAGCCCCAGCTTGGACAGAGACAGCAGCAGTCACCTGAACTGCAATCATCCAGAGCTCCTATTAGCTAAAGCTGGGTCATGGCCCTTAATTATCAAAGCCACCCACTACCTACACGTACTCAAACCGCCCTGTGACGTTGGTCCCAAGCTTGTCCCAAGCTTTGGTGTCAGGGTACGGCGCAGGACTGCATCGCATCTCTTACCCCTCTCCTCCAGCACACTGGAGATGAAATTAGCACTTTGCTGTCAGCTCCTCACCTAAGTTATTAACCCTCATTATTCAAAAAATAAGGCAATATACATATTTTTTCTTTTTCCAAGCAAGGCCGGTGCTATATACTTGTAACAATCATGACCAGCTACCACGGCATGCACTAGCATTAGGGCTATGCTACTTGTAAGCAATTGCCACGTTTCCCAGGTCAGATTGCTCTGAGCTCCTTGAAGCTCTCAGTTCTTTCCCAAGACATATTCCCATAGGAGATTGCCCATGATTCGACTTTGCTGCCCACTTTGGGTTCAGTTAGAGTCACCTTTGCTTTCTGTCTCAGTAAATAGGTTTTAAAACCTACTTTATGGAATTTTTGCACGGTCACAATGCCAGAAACCTAAAATTATGGTATTTTAATGCCCTGGACTTTTATGTGGTTATTGACTTAACAAGCCCATGCTATGTAAAAAAGTGGACCCTTCCTACAATGAACATACATTGGAAACTAGGGTCCCAGTTCCGCAAGAACCTAGCTTTTTCTACACTGTGAACAATTTTTTTTCACATTTTTTACCCAATAATCTTTTATTTTTCTAGCAGTTTTCTAATTTGGCTAGTGCTAAGACAAGTTGACTGTGGTGACAGCTGTGGGAGGCTTTGAATTTTGCAAAATGATGGATAAATGCACAAGAAAAAGCACTCAGATGAAAGCAAAAGCGGAAAGAGAGAGACCAAAGCAGGCTGCTGACCCCACATCCACACTTGCGAGTTTAATTTAAAAGTGAATTCAGTTTTTTTTACCGGACCTTTTGAAGCAAGGTGTGCACAAACATGCCAAGTCCTGCAGCCTTTCCACACCGGGAGCCTTCCTCCAGATGTTCCTTGTAATACTCCTGAGTTGCTGCTTTGTTTTTTTGCTCTTTTTGAAGTGGTGTCCCATTTCCTGTGCACAAAGACCATTCCCTGTTGTATTTTGGAGTCCAATTAAAAATATCGTAATTATTTTTGCTTAAGGTCCAGCTCTGCTCCTGGCTGGCTCCAGCTCCCTTATTCTTATGGGGCCTTTTGGGCAGGAACTTGTTTTACAGAGCAGACCAGCATTTGTCCAGAAAATGTAGACATGCAGCCTAATTGTAAGACAATGTGGGCTGTTCCCCTCACTGAAACAAACTAGATCTCACTAAAAAGTGAGATATAGTGTTGGCTTTCAGGGAAAAGCCTGCAGCTTTTCATATGCCGGGACACAGCTACGTGTATGGTCTGCAGCCGCTCCCCACCCCACGGGCAGTGATGGCCAGCATGGTCTTCCCAGAGCGGTGCCCAGCTCGTCCCACCCTGAGCAGCTCAGCCAAACCATTCCCGGCTCATTTATCAACCCCGAGAGCATCGCACAGCCCCCACCTTTGTCCTGGCCCTCTCCACAGATGTGCACGCTGCTGTGAATTACCAAAGCATGGCCATATACTCCAGCCGATGAGTGATTTGCAGCGGAAATGGGTTTGGCTCTAGCTCTGATTTGTTCCTGGGAATGGGCTTCTGACCCTGCTGAAGTCCCCGGGAACGCTGCCAAGCTCTTCAAAGGGGCCAGGCGTTGCTTTGTAAGCTCACCTCTGAGGTTTGGCTTGCAAACACCTATGGAGGGGTCGGTCATCCAAGAAAGATGATGGAGGGGAACAGGGCTCAAAGTCCAAAGGGTGATGCTGCACAAAGAACGTAGCTAAGCAAATACTGCTTTAGAAACAGCGTGAATAAGTTCGTTAAGCGCAGCCCTGCCTGCCCTCGGCTGCAGCATCGAGGCAATGGCTAGGAAGCTGGGTCAGCCTTGTGTCGACTGTCATAAAAGGGTGCCAAAATGAGGAAGGGACCGCGGGCTTGCACGTGTTTCTTAGCACCTCCAGCCGCCACGGCCTTCACTGAATTCCCCGTGGCGCTGGGCACCGGCCAGACTATAACGAACCGTGGTGCCTTCCCTGGGAGGAGAGAGTGGGCTGGGGGAAGAAAACGGGGTAAATCCAATGATTGCAGGGACAACAAAAAAGATAAGGGTGAGCAGCGTTAATGCCAAGCTGGCGAGGTGGGGTGCCCTGAGGAAAGGACGCAGGAAGGGCTGGTGGCGATGGCGCAGAGCCGGTTGGACGAGGGGCCTCCGATGAAGCCGGTGGGCTTGGCCAGGTCCCGGGGTGACCGGGGCCTGGGGCTCACACCAGATGCCCACGGGAGATGGCAGTGGCCCACCACGGGTGGGGCTGGGACCCCTTGGTGGGGATGGTGCCGGGCCACACTCAACGTGGCCGAGACGCCCGGTTCCAGGACCGCAGGACCGCGGTTTTGGGAGCATCCCGTCCCCCTGAGAAACGGCCGGCAGTGCTTCGGGGGGCAAGCTGGGGGTGCCTCAGCTCGCCGCGGCCCCATCCTCACCGCGGGGGCTACCCGTGCCGGGCAGAGGAAACACACGGGGGGGCGCGGGGGGGGGGGCAGAAGCGGGGTCCCCTCGCCGGGTGGCAGCCGTGCCCCCGCCGAGGCGGGGCAGCACCCAGCACCCTCCGGGCCCCCCCCCCGCTGCCCGGCGCCCGGCGCCGCGGGGCGGGGAGCGCGGCCCGGGGGGGCGGGCGGGAGGCGGGGCGGCGAGGGGGCGGCGGGCCGGGCTCCCCGGGGGAGGCACCGGAAGGCGCCCGGCGCTGATTCATTGCAATAAATTGTTCCCGTCGCGGCGAGGCTCGGTCATCGCCGCCCCAGCCGCAGCCGGAGCCGGAGCAGGAGCCGGAGCAGGAGCAGGAGCCGCAGCCGCAGCCGGCGGGGAGGGAGGATGAAGATGCAAGCCGAGGTGATCCGCGAGGGCGAGCTGGAGAAGCGGAGCGACAGCCTTTTCCAGCTGTGGAAGAAGAAGCTGGTGGTGCTGACCAAGGACAGCCTCAGCCTCTTCCCCGACGGGCACAAGCGGGCCAAGGGCAAGGAGCTGGGCTTCGGCTCCATCCTCAAGGTGGACTGCGTGGAGCGCACGGGCAAGTACATCTACTTCACCATCGTCACCAAGGACCGCAAGGAGATTGACTTTCGGTGCCCGGACCAGAGCTGCTGGAACGCCTCCATCACCATGGCCCTCATCGACTTCCAGAACAAGCGGGCCATCCAGGACTTCAAGAGCCGCCAGGAGATGGAGCAGGCGGCGGGCGCCCAGGAGCGGCGGCTGGCCCGGGCGCCCTGAGCCGCCGCCGCCCCCCGCCCCGGCCGGCCCGGCCCCAGGTGAGCCCCCCCGCCGCCCCGGCTCCGAATTCGGGCGCTCCTTCCTTCTCGAGGGCCTCTCGCCTCCCCGCTCCCCCGCCCGCCGCGGGAAATCGGAAGGGCCCTGGGGGTGCCCCCCCCCCGCTCGCCCCCTTTTCTGGCCGGAGGGACCCCCCCGCTCGCCCCCTTTTCTGGCCGGCGGGACCCCGCGCCCCCCCCCCCCCGCCGCCTCCGCTCCGGCTCGCTGCCGGCCCGCACCCCGAAACCGGGCCGTGCTGCCCGGCCGCTCCAGCGCAGGAGCTTTTGGGGCTCGCTCCCGCTTTCCCCGTGCATCGCTGGGAACTCCTGGTGGGAGCCGGGCTCCTGCAGGGCGCCGAGAAGTACGGCTGCGTTGAGGGGGGGGGGGGTAAGAAATGGCACTTGGCAGCGCTTTCCTTGCAGAATTTGCTAAAAATACGTCATCTGTGAAAATCAGTGCTGAACACTGAGTCTCCCTTTAAAGCCCCCCCCCCCCTTTTTTTTTCCCACCCCGCTGTCCTGTTCGTTTAACTAACCTGCTTTCTCTTGCTGCCTGTAGAGCATACCACTGGATGATAAACCAGATCAAGTGTCTTGGACTGAAATGGGACAGGGTACCAATGAAGGAAAGCAAAGAAGAGAGCTGGAAGCAGCTTGGTTTTCTCCAAGCCCGTTGAGGCTGCTGAGCAAAGAGCCCTGAGCTTTGCCTGAGATGCATTTAAAGAAAAACCAAAGACTTTCGTAAAGGACTTCTAGTGAAGCGTCCACGTGTTTTGAGTGGCACAGCTTTGCGAACGATTATCTTCTATTTATGAGACGCGAGGAAGATTCAACACTGACTGGTGGTGTTAAACACAATTTAAATTATTTGTAGTATCTATATTTGTATTTATTTTGATGAATGTCTTTCAGCAGTTACTGGTCTTAATATTGCTTTTGCATTAATATGTCCATTCCAAATAAATTACTTGAAATGTTCACTTTTTATTACTATACTCTGGGCTGGAGTAACTTTTGTTGGTGCATGTTTGTGGAGCGGGCAGTGGTATAGTGGCTTAAAAAGAGTGGGCAAGCTCAGCTTTTTGGCGCCCTGGACTGGGCAGTGGGAGGTGGAGAAAGCCCAGATAACCCATTTGCGTTTGACCTCCTCTCCCAACCAGGGAGGGAAAGTGTGTTGAGGTCCAGTTCTGGTCAGTGGTGGAGATGGATAGAAAAGCCTACCACAGCTTGGATAAGTGTTCCTTTTGAAGCGCTTTCCCATATAATCGAGTAATGGTGGCTACAGAAGGCACAAGGGCTCCCTGCAACAATAAAATGCTGCTGTTTGCTAATGCCTCGCGTCCTCTCCCTGGGCCCCATAGTTTAGTGCTGTGCTAAGGCAGAAAACTGGATTCTTGATTTCAGAATAACACAGCACTGACGCTCCATGGGATTCCTCAGCTTTGCAGCAAAGCAAGCTGAACTCCTTGCTCTCTCTTCTTCTTCTACCTCTGCAGTCTCTAGATCGAGTTAAATTTCTACAGGATAACTGGGAAGAACAGAGATGGTCTTTTTTCCTATAGTACTCGGACCAAGAAACTTGGAGAACAGAGCAGCTAATTTTTTGGATAAAAGTACTGAAGTTTTGTCTTGTGAGGCTCAATTACCACTAACTAACCTGGGCTTCCTCGAGAGCAAAGCTGCGGCACACGACTCGGCTCCAGCAGTCAGGACTATGAGCTTAGCAGGCAAAGTACTCGCTATTAATGCTCCAAACTTGGTAATTTCAATCAGGTCATTTCCCCCTCCCAATATCAGTGCAATTCTTGCAGGAGACTTTGTACTAGAGGAAGTTGCAAAGTACGTAATTACAAGCAGCCTGTAGTAAGAGCAAGAGAGACCCAGTACAGGAGGAAAAAAAAGAAACCAAAACTGGAAGGAGGGTTGGCCCTCGTTTCTGGACACGGCAGGGAAACTCCGGCACTGCACTACAGTGGGGCTTTGCATCCTCCTTGCGTGCTGCTGGCAGCTATGCTGCTGCCCACCAGGCTCATCCAGAGGCAGGGTTGCACATGATTGAGCTGTGGATATAGCAAACCTTTCACCACAGCGTTTGAAAGTTTTTGGCCTCGATCCCCCTCTAGCACAAGAACGCCAGAGGTACATTTAATGTAGCAAAATGACACTTAAAAGCAGATGTGGTTTACCCTGATTTTTCTTGGTACCGTTGTGGGGCGGGGGGGTGGTGGTGAAATAAAAGGCCAAACCAGAGCAGAGGCACTGGCTCCGTAGTTTCAGTGAATCCAAGCAGGAATGCTGACTGACAACAGCTGAGGATCTGGAACGATTGCCTGCAATGACAGCCACTGCTGCTGGGGGGGGACCTGATAGCTCCCGGCATCCCAAGGCCACCAGTTGCTCCAGCATGGCTTTGCAAACCGATCTGTCCCGTACTCTAGATGCAAATATTGATGAAATGCAGGTGCTGTTCAAACAGTTTTATTCCAGGTTTACGGAATCAAAAAAACCCCTCAAGAAGATCTTTATTTCTATGGAAAAAGTAAGGGGGTTACTTTCTTGCAACTGAATTACTGGCTTTTCATCTCTCTCAGTGGGATTTTACTCTTTAAGAGGTAAACAAACAAACCTATATTGACAATTAGCTGTAAATAGCCGAAGGAGGAGACTCCAAATTGTTTGTATAAAACTCCACCGATGGTTGGGCCCACCGTCTGGGTCAAGGGCTGCACCGAGGCGCAAATCCCAAGCATGGTACCTAAGAGAGAAGGCAGAGACATGCAGATGGGTGAGAGCAAGTCTTGCGACGGAAAAGCGGATAAGAGCATGTGGGATCCCCTTCATCCCTGATGGTATTCCCCCACTGTAGTAGCAACTCACTTCAAATAGTCTCTTGCATTAATTTATAGAGGTCCAATTAGGGTTTGTTAAGGCTAAGGACTCCTGGAGGGACTAGTTTCCACCACAAGCTCTTCACTGAGTGGTCTGGATAACCGTAACGCTGCCTGAAAGGCAAGCTGATTCTCAACACTGCCTTCACCAGGGTCCAAGGACGCCTTTGGCCCCAGAAGATGCTTCTGAATGTCGCACCCAACAGGGCTGGTAACTACTTGCATGGCATTAGGGATGGAGAGGTAATTTCTAGGGTCGTGTTTGAGACTTCCAAGAAAATCACACAGGTTCTTCCGATATCATAATTACCTGAGACATCCCTGTTCCACCTGAGCTGCTATTGCCATTTATTCTCTACTGTGGGACAGAGGAATAGCTTTCGAGGGCTTAGCAGCAGCGAGAAGCTTAGGTCTAACTAGGTCTTTAAGAAAAAATAAATAAAACCACAGATAAAGCCTGAACCCCCTTGAGATACTCCCCACCCCACCCCCCTTTGCAAAAAGAACGGATATTTCAATTTGGATGGAAATGCAAGCCCTTCGCCTGGTTGGGCTGGTTCCCTCTCCAGCAGCTTCCCCATTTGCATCATTAACAGGAACCCAGCGGACAGGGAAGCACCTCCAGTTTGGCAAAGGCAGGGTTTTTTTTCCACGCGCAGACGGATGGCCAGGACGTCCCACGGGATGCAAAGCTGGCTCCCATGCACCCGCCACGCTCTTTACCCTGCGGTCTTCGTGCAGGACAGCTATCACACTCGGGAAACAGAAAATAGCTGGCCGGCGAGAAAATCGTTAGCCCCCAACACTGGGAGGAAGGGCAGGCTGGCAGTGTATACAAGAATCTTGTGCCCTGCTCTGAAGTAACATTTGCAATTATTTTTCTTACTATCAGTACGATTATTTGGGCTGTTGGCATCAATTTTCCACCAAGGCACGTGTTGAGGCATTGTGACCGCACAAGACCAGCAGTGTCTGGGAAGGATGAGGAGGATGCTGTCCCGCATGTAAGAAGATGTGGAGCCAAGTGCGATATTTAATGTGGGTAGCCACAGGGAAATGATGCCCGGCTTCGAGAGAGAAGAGGCAGCCAGGTGTTCACGTAATGCTGGCCAGCAACCGCTGGGCTTTTATCAGCATGCTTAAAATACTTGTGCAATGAGCCCAAGCCGAGGGCGTAGCCGTGCGGAGAGGGAAATCTCCCAGGAAGCGCTGCCGAGCGCTCCTCCCGCGCATGGGAACACAAAGGCGATGGGTGGGACCTCGCCTTGACCCTTTGCCAATGGGAACCATCCCACAACCACCAAACTTTCTGGGCAGGTTTTGCAATTATTTTTTCCCCTCTAGGTATTTGAATTAAACTAATTACTACGTACAACTGCCGAACTGGCTCTTATGATTGAGGAGGCACTTTTTTCCTTTCCTTTTTTTTTTCTGGAGCAGAAATCAATCCTCTTAAAAGGCCAGGCTCTCCCTCTGCACTTCTCCAACATGTTGCTGAGAAAGATAATTTCTCTTTAATGGGCTTAAATTAGATCCCTCGTGTCAGACACCCTCGAGCTTTGGGACATTGTAAATCTCAGCTCTGCAGTGTGGCCCTAGCTCTGTTGCAAAGCTGCGCATGTGATGGATCTCATTTAAGGCAAGAGCTTTAACTGGGACAAGTCATCACCTCAGCAGAAAAATTCCTGTGTCACTTTGCGCAGCTCTGCCAACGCACATGCTCACCTTCTTCATCACGGCTATCCTACTTTCTGCACCTTCGCTGCCCTTTTTTCTCCCTCTCCAGCTTTCCTCCCCCCTTTTCCCATACCTGGCATGACCTGACCTGGCCGGGAGTCCATCCTGCCCTCCTGCCCCAGCCCTCCTCCCCTCCCGCAGGTTTCAGGGTTGGGTGCTGGCAGCTCCCCAAGCCGGGCGGCTCCGTCCCTGCTCCCACCCTCCGCTGTGCTGGATGCCCTGGCTCGCTCTCCTTTCCAGCTCACATCCTGTTGCCGCGCTCAGATGATGGTGCTGGCCCAGATCAGCCACATGCCCGTGGGGCAATCGCGGGGCCTAATTTAATGATTAAGTCATCACTGCCAGCAGCTGCCTTCGAACCAGCAAAGCCTGAGCAAAGCTGGGGGGTTCAGTGTACCGAGCCCTGCCTGGCTGCAAGATCTCCTCCTAAGGTTTTGCGTCTGATGTGCAAATAAAATCACAAAACTTGGGCCCGTTATGCAGGGAGGCTCTGCCGGGCTTCCTCCCTCCCTCCCGTGAGGGTGGGGGGCTCTGTGCAGAAACAAGACCTCCATTCTCCGGGAGGGACCGGCGTTGACAAGGAGTGCTTGTCCGGATGCAAGTCCCCCTGGGCTGGGGGCTGCCCTCCCACCAGCTCGCACGCCCAGCTGAACAGCACGCGCACGTGGGGCAGAATTTTCCCTTCCTGCCTTTGAAGATGAGGAGAGAGGAAAAAAAATATCAAAGGGAAACGAATGAAATCATTTCCGCTATCTGTGCTTCAGTGCAAAGCCCCAGCCAGAAGCAAAGAGCAAGTGGCAAACTCATCAGCTTCGGTAGGAAGCGACCTTGGATCGGTCCTGAAAGCAGGATGATGGATGCAAGGGATGGGGCCATCCTACGTCCCATCATTCCCTTTCCGAGGCACCTATTTAAAAGGCAAGGATGGTGACTCAGTGTCTAGCAAGGGCGGACAGGTTATCCTCCTGCAACGCCCCATCCGTTCCAGCCCTGCGATGAGGCAGACACCTGAGCTCAGCCCAAACTCCAGCTCCTCAGAAAGCCTGTCCCTGGCCCAAAGAAAAAAACCCTCCATGGGCTCTGCCGGCCCAAGGCTGGCAAAAACATCAGGAAAAGACAGCAGCAAGGCTCAAAAGTGATGTTTCCAAAGGCAAATTCTCAATCTGTGATTTCCTTGCATTAACGAAAAGTTGTTCCAAGCTAGCGCTCAGGTTTTTGATGCAGCGACAGCGAGGCTTTTTCATAAAGCCACATTTCCAGGCTTTTAGAAAAGTGGGGCTTTCTAACGCGCCACCAAAATGCTCACTTTGCAAAGCCGGTCTTGGGCTTGCATAGGAAGGAGCAGCCTTTTAGCTGCTGTACGGGTGGAGCAGCCGTTGCGGGGTGCCACCCACGGCCAGAAACGGATGGCAGGCATTTTAATAGCCACGTTTCTCTGCGAGACACCCACGCTGTCACTGCTGCAGCTGCTGTGGAGAGGCAGCTCGCCGGCTCTGCTGCGTCAGGCATTCCTGCCTTCGCCCTGGCCCCTGCCTGAGTGCCTCCAAAACAAGCACAAAACCATCAGATGCCTCTTCCCTCGGAAACATTGCAAGGACAAAGCACGGTTTGAAAGGCGAGGGCCAGGCGGGAGTGGCGGAGACAGGGTTTTCCCCCAGCGTCGTGATCCTCCGTGCCAGTAGCATCCCTCCTTGGTATGCCCAGTTTCGAGCCAGCTGTAACTCTGTAATTTGTAGTAGCACTTGGCTACATCAGCCCAGGACGGACGGGCAGGAGAAAGCCCTGGACAGCCCATGGTTCCCCCAATGTCCCGCAACCCCTGCCTGACCATCTGCACCACCCCGTGGGCTGCCTCTGTCCTGCCCTGCTGTCCTGCCCTGCCATGCGGGGACCGTCCATCCCACCGAGGCGCACGCTGACCTAACAACATACGCAAGTGTGGAGCAGAGTGAGGCAACTAAACCCATTTTCCTCTCTGAGCAAAGCCTGCGTCCGGGCTTTAAAAGCCAAGCAATGCTCTGATTTTCCTCACAAAGCCCCTTTGAGAAGAGACTGGATGGATTCCAGCTTGGCTGTATGTCCCAAAGCCGCTTGGTGCCCTTCCCCCCTGGCTCTCCCTCCTCGCATGAACATCACTCCAACTCATGAAACAGCAGATTTTCTTCCCGGCTGAGCGGAGGGGCTGAGACATCCCCAGTCCTCACCTCCCTGGGAACTAAGTGGTCCACCCAGGTAGAAGTATATCGCACTCAGAAATCACAGGCTCCCAGCATTTTTAGGAGATGTGGTGGTCAGCTCTACAAATAAACTGCTGAAGTGACATTTAGAAAAGCTCTTCATCCAGAAGCATCTCAAAAGTGCTTTATAAACTTCACTAATGGGCTGTGCAAACTATAACTCCCATTCTCGGTAGGGTCTGTACAGAGGTATCTGCTCAGATGGCTGCTAGGGAAGATGAAGGGTGCAGGCTGGCATCCCAGAAAGGCTCAGCTGAAGTACAGAGAGTCTCAGGTACCTGGAGAATGCAGCTCTGGGAGCAAACCCTGAAAGAGCTTGAGCAAAAGACATCAAACCAGGTTAACTCAGCTCCATCCCAGGACAAGGTCCCATGACAATAACATAGGCATATATTCTTCAGCAAAAGAACTAAAAATGCAGGCATAAAGATTTGTGTGTCTACCACTGCATTTCAGCCACCTTGTACAGAGAAATACAGTAACTCTTTGATTGAAACATGGCCAAAATGTAGGGAGGGGGGCAATTACTGCACCAGGCAAAGCATGTTTCCAAAGGGCAAGCCAGAATACCCTCCTGAGATGCCCTAAGTTAAAAGATGTGAACGAGCAGCCATCTCAGTCACCGTCGTGGTGGAAAAGCAGCAGCTTTTTTTTTTTTTTAACGTATCTTGGCTTCCCATGGGAGGGAGAGTTTGGGAGAGCCTTCCCTTACTGCCTCCACCACCATGGATGTCAGCAGGTGGCGGGGGACTGGGAGCACTGGGTGGCAGGATGCTTGCTCAATGCTGTTCAAGCTCATCCTGTATTAACACCACCGGTCCCCGTTCATCTGCTCTGCTGACACCCATCGCATGCAACCGCCAAGGCAGATCTCCTGGGGAATTGAGCATTTGCCATGACTGTGCCCCTGAGCTCGATAGCGGTGGTGTGAGCTGGGAAGAACCTGATGGACTCAAAACCGAGAAAAGACCAGTCTGATCTTTTTTGCCAAGTCTTACCGGTGTCGGAGGAGGGGACGGCCTTGGTGAGGATGCTGTCGGTGATGGTGCCCAGCGTGCCGAAGGCAAACACCATTGGCACCGCAACGATGCAGTAGTGCCACACGGTCCTCATCAGGGCCTAAGGGACAGGACACAATGGACCATGGATCATTAGAGAGCACAAGTGGTGACTGTAGCAAGAAACAACCTAGAAAAAACGTCATAAGTCAAATCCATGACTTAGGTAAACTGTGGGAGCTACAACTGATACATGATGGTGTGGCTTTGGCCATTGCAGGGTCTTTCAGAGCCCAGCATTTGTGTGCAGTGAATTATTCCAAGCATGTAGAGCAAGTAGCAAATGATACCCTCCAACGTGGCAGCACGTTTCTCTGGCACTGCTGTGGGTATTTTTAGCATCTGGGAATTAGTGATGTCCCCGCACCCTTCCCCTCATCTTCTGTCTCTTGTCCAACTCCTAAGGAAATGCTGAACAGCAGATGCATGTGGTGTACTTCAGGAAGCCTCCATTACTTATACAAAACAGCCTAGAGAAGGCATTTCAGTTCATTATCATAAATAATTAAAACTAAACTGAGCTTGTCAAAATAAATGAGCGCGCTGCATTATGTAATGCTGTACCTTTGGGATTTCTAATCCTGTTCTGCTGCTTCCTTGCTAATAAATTCATGGAATTCAGTAATCTGGAATAGGTCTTCTGGCCATAAGTGCACATTAGTGAGCATAATTAGGGAGAGTAATGATTTTGTTATTGCACATATTCTTAGTGGAGACATCCCTCCAGCTGTTTAATACTGAAACAAAAGCGGAGAGGTTCCCTAAGCCGTGGGGCTAGAGCGGCTCTGGGCTCATTCACAAGCCCTGCTGGTCAAATGAATGGATTTCTCTGGGGCATGGAAAGGAAATTCCCCCTTTCTTGCAAGTCTCCTGCCCTCACCCATGGCTGAAGGTGTGTTATTGTGGCTGGAAAACATTTCTGTCACTGGTTTAGCCAGAAGTTTCATTCTCTGGAGTTCTCTTTCCTGAGATCTGGTCCCTGCCTCTCGGCTACAGAAGATGGAGAAGCCCAGAGACATTGCTCACTAATGACTTGGAAATATTGAGGTTTATTCCTAGTTTCCCCCAAGAGTCACACACAGCCAGGTTTCTCTCCTCGGAGAAGCTCTTTGCCTAGATTTTGGTTAAGATCTAGGCACTTCTGATTAAGGAACCAGAGAACAAAGACAGAGGAACAGGTATTTGGTACATAAACACTCAGACGGAGGGAGAATAATTCCTTGCTAGGGCAAATGTCATTGCAGGACAACATTGCAGAGCTCATAGGAAAAAACAGCTTTAACCCCCGCCCCCCTCCCCCCGCTTTGTACGAATTCCCTCATGGGCTGAAGCAAGTGGGCAGAAAAGAGCAGAGCTACGTCTGCGCCTCCTGTAAAGCCGGGGGAAATGGCTCCTCGCTCCCCTGGCACTCGGAGAGGACGGAGCCAGGCAGAGCCTGGTCTCTGTTGCTCCTCAGCTGCTGGGTAGGTAGCAGGCTTTTTGACCTGAGCAGATCTGAAGGCATTTTTCAGGTGCGGGAGGCAGAACCAGGAGTTTCAGCAGACAGGCTCAAAAAGCAAATGCCTGGGAAACGCAGGCAGCGAGGCAGGACGAGGCACAGCGCGCCTTCAAAGAGAAAAACTTCCCTGTCGCAAACGCCAAGCCCTCCTACACCCCTGCCCACATGCTCCCAGCTTCCATCTGCAGATCAGACACTGGCTCTCCCCTCCTCTCCTTTTCCAGGTGTTAATGCCGAGCTCCCAGCCCACCCTTCCCTTCTCCAGCTGCTGATTGCTGGGAACATCCTGAAGCCTCTTCCCAGCTGCACTGCTGTCTGTCTGTCTGCTGCTACTGGTGCCAGCCTTCCAAAAAACACTTCAGCCCACCTCCCAGCGATGTGAAGGTGGGTTTTGGAGTGTCTTTTATTAACAGCTAGCCTTTCTCCTCGCTTCAACCCTTTGGGGAGGGGATCTGCTTCATTTGGAGGCCAGATGCAGCAATGGCACAGTGGGCGTGATGCTCCTCCACCAGCGGCTGTGCAGGATTAAAAGCTTCACGCATTAATCTCTGCATTTGGGGCCTGCTGCTGTGACAGCACTCATCCCCACCGAGACGGAAAGCCACCCCAGAAACGGATGTTTTCTCGGCAGCCGCTCAAACAGAGCGCTTTTTAATAAGGCGTCCCTGGCGAAGAGGATCGCAGCTGCGTTTGCCTATGAATAGTTCTCGTGGGAAGTCATCGCTGACCCTTGTCCCCCGGCCCGTGCTGTCAGGATGTCCACAGGCCTCTGGGCTTGGCGTAATTGCCAACTCCAAAACGATTTCCCTTCTTGGCTCCCCTCCCCGCGCCGCCGATGTGAGCCTCCCCGTGCTGGGGCATTAGCCGCTGCAAGCCGTGCCACCCCATGTGCCCCTCCACTGCCACTGAGGCTTTCTCTTCTACTTGCAGCCACCTCCAGCCTTCCCTCTCAGTGAGACCTCAGTGCACAAAAGCCATTTACGCCATGTTGTTCCTCTGCCTGATTCCCATGGGACCGGACTTTGGCACAGGGAGCCGGTCCCAGCGGCACCCCGCCCTGCCCCTGGGTGGATGTGCTCAGGTCTCCAGATGGGCCAGGTCCACCTGGGTCCCACCTAATTGCTCCCACCCTTGGCCAAAAAACCATGGTGAGACCTTCAAAGCCATTCCTAGGCCATGCTCAGGAGCACCAAGCCCTGTGCAGATGTCCCATGCTACGGGGGCACATCGATGCCAGCCAAAACCACATGACACCAGCCGGGAGTGTCCCTTCCCAAGCATCCTACCACCTGGCAGCATCTCCGCAAGCCCCGAAATCCCCGAGAGGGGGGCCACGCTCCATCTGTAGAGCCAATCCTTTGTCTGCATCCATCCTCCTCTCTTCCCAGCCTCAGATTAGCTAAGGTGCGTAGGTGCCTCATCTCATCCGTGTAGCTGGGAACCACGAGCCTCAATACCCTCCAGGATTTGGCCCTGACCTCCTTGTGGCTGCAGCGCAGTTGTGGGAACGGCACCCATCCTACCCGTGCCGCCGGGAGCACCGGCACCCCGGCAGCACGGCTCGAGGCCAAATCCTGCAGGGAATGTCACACGGCTGACACAGCTCGACCATCCTTTGGGCCCACCTTGCTAATGGGGACCAGTGCGCACCATTCCTCTGTCCCCGTGGTCTGGGCAGACCTATCGGTTCCCTGAGCGTGGCTTATCTGAGCAAACACAATTACCGGCAGAGCTGCCTATGTCAACTCGGTTTTCCAATTACCTTTTGAGATTGGCATCAACTGTCGCCCATGCAGACACAACCAGCGACGGGTAACGTCACTTATCCCAAAACAGAGGAACAAGATTATTGCCTTGCTACCTCCTTCCCCGAATACTCTCAGCTTGGGGGAATTAGGCAAAAATAAAGCCCCAGAAGAAGAGCACACAACCTCCACTGTCTCGCAGCAGCGTACAACCGCAATGATTTTCCCCCCCATAATCTTCATTTACTTTCTGGGTAGTTCAGGAAATGCAGTCGCTGACAAGACCGAGGGCAGGATTCCTATGCAAAGCCAGTGACTCAGGAGGGACTTAACAAGTTTCTGTGTGAGATTAATTTTTTTTTAAATCCCAGTAACTATTACTCACACAGCTCTTTATTGTTATTTGGCGCGGTGCTTTATGCTGAGCGTGGCTCTGTTTGCATAGAGGCCCAGGAGAGCTGGTTTCGCCCCCAGGGACCACCCAGCAAAGCCAGCGGTGGCATTTCAAGGGGTAGAACTTGCAGCCAGGTCTCACGGACCTTGCGCCGCTGCATTATTAAAAGGCCCCATGGATGATTTCACGCTGAGCCTTACCATGCCTAGGCCAACGCCGGCAAAGATGAAGACGCTGAGCCTGAGCAGGGTCCTCTCTGTGCAGTGGTTAGTGAGTTTTCCAGTGACCAGACCCTGGACAACCTGGGAAGGAAGCACACGAGCACTGTTAGGCCCACTATATAACAATTTAAACAAGCTCAAACGAGAACTGCTGCAGTGCTTCAAGCAAAGGGTTATTCCCTCGCTTTTTTTGGAGTAAAAGGGACCTCGCTGTCATGGTAAATGGCTGGAAGACACGATCCATTATTTCAAGCATTTTGCATCCTAGGGATAGATCCAACCCGTCAGCTGAAAGTCTTTACTCAGGGTGTACACCTGAGTTTACCATCACTGCCTACTCACCAGCGGTGACTGAAACTTTCTAAAGATGCTTGCAGATACAAATGAATTTTTCTAACTTGTGCTGTTTTTGTGAAATACAGTAAATGCTAAGGTCTTCATCCTTGACAAGTCCTTCCAAAATAAAACTGTACATTTGTATGCAGAGGAAGAAAATGCCTTCTTTCCTGTACCTTCTCTTGCCATTATTTTAAACTGTAAATATACAAATTGGGCGGTTCATCATTTTTAGGCAGGAAACAAGTATGACAGACATGCTAATACCCAGCCCCAGCAGTACATGCAGACGTGAAGGACGGGGAACTGGTTTTACAGATTTTAAATAAAAACTGGGGAAGAGGGGGAGGGAAGGAGGAGCAAAAAAATTTAAACTCCAGGAAGTATTTGTCTTTTCCAGCACTTTGCAGAGCAGAGATTCCTTCTTTTATTTCTCTGTTCAGCATCTCCCATACTTCAGGTGATGCCGGCCCAAGTGGACATGAGAGGACAGAGGCTGGAAGAGATTACTGTGAAAATGAAACCTGACTGAGTGCATTTTGGGGGAGGGACAGGTAGGAATCTACCAAGTTTTCCCTGGCTTGAAAAGTTGGTTTGATCCAAGAGAAAACCCCTTTGACTTGAAAGAAGAGCTCTAGTTCAAAACGCTTTGTTTGGTGGGATGGCTTCATTTCAATGGCAGTCCATCCTGGAGAAAACCTCGGTGCCCTGCTTGGACCTGGAATGATGCTACGCCATGCTCATCCTTACTGTGTTAGTCCTAAGGATGAAACCCAAACTCAACTAAAAGGAAATGAGTGCAAAATTAATAAGAAAGTTATTAAAAAGAAAGGAAATACTAATCTACGACAAGCAGTCCAGAAAAAGCAATTTAAATACTAAAACTTAAAAAAAGCAAAAAGCAAACAGCAATAGAGTGAAAATAAAGTTGCCATAAAGAAAAATAGCTACAAATTGACTGTGTTTCCAACAAGCTACATCTTAACGGAAAAACATCAAAATTCAACCCTTCACTTGGCTTCGGAGCACAGGCAGTTTTTGACACGAGGGCGCATTGTGCCAAGCAGACATTTTGGTTCCCAGTAAATGCTTTTCCTGCCTCCTTTTTGTCCCCATCCCCACCCTTGGGCAGGGCTTGAGAGCTTGGGTCATGTGTGCCCAGCCACCGTGTGACGGTGGGACAGGCCCTGTGTGTTTCTCCCCGGTCATGTCACCCGCCGAGCGGCCTCGGGGACACTAGTGGACCTGCTGCAGTGGAATGCTCGGACGATGCATGGGGTGACCTGAGTCATCCCGGCTAAAAGCCCTGCAGCGGACACGGGAGGAGGCAGATACCAGCCCCAGTGGCTCCTACTCGGGGGGGTGGGTGGAGAAGCCGCTGAGTAAGGCTTCATTAAGCTGAGTGCTCCTAAAACAAAGAATCATCATTAACTTTTTGCAACTTCCCAGTCCTTTCTGCCGGCTCGGCCCAGCCAGGTCTGTGCTGAGTCACACGGGATGGGGGCTGAGCCCCATCGCAGGGCATGGCTTGACTCAGCGGTGGCATCACCCGAACCCCAGTTTGGCTCTGCTGAACCACAGGAGGAAAGGAAATGTTTCTCAATTTGCCCGGACTTGAACAGCATATGTAATTGGGATACACCATGCAGGCGCAGCCTGGTCCCTGCCCTTCCTTGAGTCATTGGGGTATATCATCAGCAATGTCCCAGAGCAGCCCGGTCTGATGGCCACGGGAGTGGTGTACCCAAAAAGGTCTCCGTCACTACACGTGAGCACCTAAGAGCAGGCAACGAGCACCGCTGCAGCAAAGCCAGGCTCTGAGGAGGCAGGACCTGGAGATACGCAGACTGGGCTGTCCCCAGAGTGAGCGGGGCAGAGAGACGGTCCTCGTGCCAAGGCTGGCATTCAGCACGAGCTTCCCCATCACTCGGACTGTGGCAATACGAGTGCCAGGTAAAACACCACTGCTGAACCAACTGACTCAGCGATGGGACTTTTTCCAAGGGCAAGCGTCAGCCCAAGTCACCTGCTTTCCTTTTGGGGCTGAGCAGCTATCCTTGGGTTATACAGACTGCAGCTTCCCCACTGGTTCTCTGGGCTGCCGACTCCCTCCCCAGCACGGTCTTTGCTGATCCAGCCATAAGCCCCAGGCAGGCAAGGCCCATCGTCTTGATTTTGGACACAGCGCCTTGATTTAGGTGCTGGATAATGTTTCCAGTCACCAGGAGCTCCAACCTCACTTCCAGTCTGAATTTAGACCTGAAAAACCATTACTTCCAGCCTGCAGTTTTCCCTGGGCGCACAGTCCCCCAGTTTGCATGAACGGCAGCCACCTGCACAGGCATCTTTGGGAAGGAGGAAGCGAAAGGTGGTTCATGTGTGCTCTCCCATGAAAGGTTTTGGACGTGTGCTGCCATCGGCAGGGGGTACCAGGGCATCCCAGATGACTTGGCTGTCGCCACTCCCATGGACAAGCCCTGGTGGCACTGACAATGCAGCAACGGGATTTATCCTTATTTTTATTACTGCTGGCATGTTCTGGGCTTTTTCCCTCACATGTAACCTCCCCTTGAGATCGACTGTGAGGGGCCTTCCCCTCCTGCATTTCGTTTTGCCTGGATGGTGCTTGCCTTTGTAACCTGACCTCCTTTGAAGTCGGGGAAGAGCCAGTGTACCTGGCTGGAATGCCTTCTGTCATCAATAAACAAAAGAGAGAGGAAATTGTTTGCAAGTGAAATAACAGGCACTGCCTGTGGCTGTGTACACATGTCACAGGAAAAACCAACTCACCTTTTTTTTCCTCCCCCCCTCCTTCTTTAAAGGCAAATAAGTCTCCCAATAAATGCATAAGAACAGCCAAATCTCTCCTTGTCGTTATGCTGGATTTGCCAAACTGGGGATTTGTTACACTAATTCAGCTGATCACTTAGAAAAATACTCTACCTCTACCACTGTATTTGATTTCTGGGAAGGCAGCAGCTCCCATGTGCTCAGAAGAGCCAATTACCCACTTTATTGTTAACCTCATTAACAAATTTCAGGAATCCCTTTCAGGATGGAAAAGATTGTTGCTGTTCGAAGGTTTGAGGTGCTAGTTTTTGGAAGACTTTTGAACAGTGAAGCACTAGCCTTGCTGCGTGGAGCCACTGCTGAGCAGGACTGGCACCTGCAAGTAGCCAACCTTAGGTGGAGGTTAGAGGAGTTACGCAGATGCTCGGCTGGTCCTATGCACTTAGCGGATGCAGAACTGTTTCTACAGATTCTTCCATCAGCACCGATCGAAAGCCTGACAGAGCCCAGCAACAAACTAAATTTCTTTTCACCCAACAGCCTGGAAATGAAAAGACGTGAGAAGGTCGGACAGGCCCGCGCAGCAGGCCAGATAAGCTGGTACAGCCTAGCAGAGAAGGTGCAGAGCCCCATCCCTAGCACAGATAGCATGATTCACATCAGAGGCAGCCTCCCACGCACCGGACCCATATCTCTTGCCTTTGAAATTGTGCCCGGCTGGCAGTTCCCAGGGCGAGCGCAGTGCCGGCTGGGGTGGGACGCGCGGGTGGGCACCGGCTGGGGCAGACCACAGAGGGCAACAAAAATCACGAGGCTTTTCTGCATAGGCTGAAGTTGGTGCAAAACCTTGGGTGGGGGAAAAGGGAGTTGTTCTACTGACATGGTGATGCCAGAAAGCGCTTGAGAAGTAGTTCAGGTCTTGCAGAGGAGCAGGAGGATGGTGGGACTGGAAGGAGAGCTGATGGTGAGGACCAAACTGCTGAAGGCAGCACTTTGCTGAACAGGGGGAAGAGGACCGTGTGTTTTGCAAACTCCAGCCTAATCGCTTTCTTTCCCCCTCCAACCCACTCCCCTCCATAGATTTAAATCCTTCAAAGTGAGGAAACTGGAGAACTTTCTGTTTGTTGTTGCAAGGTCCTTTCACCAAGTGGGTTTTCCCCCTAGGCATACCTGGCTGTAATTAAATCCCTGGCTCTTTAATCATCTCTTTTGCTGTGCAGAGGAAAAAAAAAAAAGCAAGAGGGACAGACTGGTGATAAGATGATACGCAATGTAAATCTCTCCTCCAGGAATCTCTCTCATCTTTTCAGGATCACTCCGTACCAACTTGTCCCTCCAGAAGCTGCACAGCTAGAGGTGGAGTTTGTATAACAATACACATTTAAACGCAGTAAATAGAACAGATGTCTTATGATTTCTTGATCCTCAGGGTTATAAATATCTACCCCTTTGTCCCACCCAGAGTTTTTGTTTGGTGCGTTTTGCTTTGGTTTTTTTGGAGAAAAAGTTCTTAAAGGAAAGCTTCCCCCACCCCCTCCTGCGGTTTGAAATCTAAGCATCAGATGTGACTTTAGATATCAACCAGGGACTCCAGGTATTTCACTTGCCTAATCCTCTGACGGCATTTTCCAAGCCAGATACTGCGCCTGGAAGTTATCCATGCTACTGCTCTCGCAACTCCAGAGCCTAGGCCCGCTTCTGCCCATTATGCAAAGTTAAATTATTTTAACTTATTATGAAATTAATTATTCTCTGGAGGGAGACTGAATGGCATCTCACACTCCCAGGCATGCACTATAAGGGAAATTTTGTTTGCATGGCTTCTGAGATGAGAGGACTCTGGAAGCCCAGCCCCGGAGGACAGAGGGATTGTGTCCCTGATGGGCTCTCACACCTCTTGCCTGGAGACCCACCAGCAATCAGATAAACATGCTTCAAACATATCATGAGCAAGGGAATCTCTGCAACACAAGACACCAGGCACAGAGGTACCCCTCCCGCTGTCTGCCTTCCCCTCCTCATTTTGTTATCTCCCACCCAGCTCCTCCTCCTCGACTTATGCTGGCACAGTCCCAGCTCAGCAGACAGCCCCATGCTATCAGGGTGCTTCGAGTATCACCGCAGAGCCCTGGATTGCTCGAATTACCCCCCACTTGCTATTTTCACTTCCCCATCAGCCCACTCCAGCCTCGGTCATATTCCATTTTCTAAGCAAGGACTTTGTTTCCTCCTCAGACAGCTCTTTGTCCCAATGCTATGACACCGCCTTCCCGCACACCCTTCTCTGACGTCATTTGGCCCTTTCCGACCCACAGGCGAGCCCCCTTCCCACCCTCACTGCGCTTAAGCCTGCCCCACACTTTCCAATATCCTCTGCTATTAAATGATGCTCTTTGCCTAACCCCAAATAGTAAATTGGTGCCAGCTCCTGGGCCAGTGCCTCATCCGGAGAGCTGGGAAGACCCCATTCCCTGTGGACAGGTACTCCCATGGGAACTTTTACAATGATGCATCAGCAGATGTATTACTTTGGGTCACTTGGGACTCCATCAGATGGGCTGGGAGCAGCAGCAAGGCAACCTACATCCCTCCACACAGGGGTACAAGTGGCAGCAAGGAGATGTTCCACAAGCGCTCGGGTGAAGGGTGACCATGCTGTGGGCAGCCACCTCAGCGGAGGGAAGAGGGTGCCGAGGATGCCCCGTGCCATGAGCGGCGGTCATCGGTCGGCACGGCGAGGACAAAACCCACCGCCAGCACGAGCTGAGCCATTTCACCGCTAGCAAGCGCCATGAACGGTTCCCATGTGGACAGAGCTGATGCTCAGCA
Source organism: Haliaeetus albicilla (assembly GCF_947461875.1). Lineage (NCBI taxonomy): Eukaryota > Metazoa > Chordata > Aves > Accipitriformes > Accipitridae > Haliaeetus > Haliaeetus albicilla. The sequence continues at coordinate 16,069,033 of NC_091498.1, read as the reverse complement.
AGGGAGCAACCAAGAAAGGTGCTCTGGAGACTGGGCACTCAAAGCTCATGAGGCTCCCAGGCTCTGAAAGCCAGCCCCGAATCCTCCTTCCAAACCCACAGGTCTCAGGCTGGGCATGGGGCACCCCTCCCAAATATTGGGGTCCTGTAGGGTCATAAAGTGACAAGATGGGATCAAGTGTGACGAGGTGAAGCTGAGGAGCTCTGGATGGGATCCCTCAGGAGGGCTGCCTGAATTAGCGGGGCGGCTAACTAATATCCTCCGTCTGCAAAGGTGGCAAACGCCTCACCTTCTGTGGGGGGTCAGTGTTTCTGTGCCGATCTCCCCACACAAAGAGCTGTTTGAAATACTGACAACATAGTACTTGAGTTGCCTACTTAAAATTAGGTGGACTGACCCAAAGCCATTCAAAATCTCCTCTCTAGGTGCTCTGCAGCTGGCTTGAATGGGAAAAATGGTGAGAAACAGAGATGTTTACAGCGCATTGGCTGCTTCTCACCACAGTAGGTTAAATGAGGCTGAGAAGCTGAAAAATTAGGTCAAGCAATTGGAGCATAATATGCTTGGGGTGGGAAAGGAAAGTGGGTAGATACTATCACTATTCAAGTCATCCTGGGATTGCTGATTGGGCTGGGAAAGGGGGCTGCAACATGACTTTCTGTGCAAGAGGAAGATGTTCGTTTTGAGAAGATTTCATTAAAAAAGTAGAAACTACAATAACACAAAGAAATAATATTACTAAAAATTGCCAGGAATTAGCAGAGCAGACAACGCTTTTGTCAGCGTATCATTTTTGGGGAAGAACTGAGTAAAAGGTTCAGCTATGCCTTGCTCGCTGTGCTGTTCCCTGTGCATCTCTGAAGCCGCTTAGTGCATGCAACGCGTGCTGGGAGCAGGCGAGACCCTGCGACATGGCGCTGGGCGTATCTGCTGGCCGTGCTATGCAACCGCCCAGGCACTGTGTTCAATGTCTACAGGGAGGTTTAAAGTAAATAGGACACGGTTTGATTCTTATTTTCCCCTTCATTTCTGTGACGCTCCCACCTATAGAAGTCCTTGAACACGACCCATTTTCAGATCCAGGGAGAGATGCAAACGGGGGGATGTGTTTCCTCTAACAGGAGGGCTCAGAGCAAGTCCAGGAGAATGGGAAAACCCTCACAATGTTTTATGGAAAGGCAAAATAAGGAATGAGAAATCAAAGCTGAGGATCTGGTTGATGAAATTCATTGAAAAGGACATTATATTCCTTACAAAGAAAGCTATAATTTACTCAGTGAAGTGGGAAGCCAGTCAGCAGATATTAATCACCGTTCACCCATCCAGACTGGTGGAATTTGCTTGCACCTCAATCTGCATTTATATCTCCAGCAGTATCAATTCACTGTACAGCAGAAACAAATGCATCTGAAATGACGGCTTAGGCAACATGAAGGCACACAAGCAGCTCTGGGGCTTGGCAGGACAGAGCCAGCACATGTTGCATTCCCTGCATACATCTTCCACTGGATGAACCCCAAGAGAAAGCAGCCATAAAACGTTAACCCAGTCACTAACTGCAAGAGATATCTTTGGGTGGTTCTAGCCAGAGACCTGATGTGAAAGTAAAGATAGACATTTTAATGTTTTACAATAATTTAAAAACCAGATGGTGAGAGTATTGTTTGGACCTGTTGAGGATCTGGTCCTGCATAAACCAGAGCAGAGCTTGGCGCTGCCATTGATAAAGCGGAAAGAACAAGCAACGAAGAAGAAAGCAGTGCTTTGCAAGTTCTTAGGCAAAATGGCTTTGCTGCCACCAGGAATCACGTGTCCTTGGCTTTAAAAAATTGAAGCATTTTTTTCCCCTTTCCTTTTTGGGGTTCTGGCAGCAAACCCCAATGCACCATCATGAAGAAGAGAAGTTTGTACCCTATGACCACTCCGCTCCTATATTTCTGATGCCCAGAGTCATGCACTGTAGAATATGCATAGCAACACGGACAGAAACTGCACAGAGAGATGAAAGAAAACTGCCTGGCTGACAAAAGCTAGTTTTTGTGTCAAATGTCCCGAGGCAAAGACTCCCCAGCAAAGTAGATGCTGCACCTGAGCCTGTAGGCCACTGCTGGGTTAGAGTGTGGTAATAGGCATGATTGGCCTCTGTGGGATGAAACCCTGTGACTATGGGAAGGGTCAGGTCCCTGGTTAGCACTGGCATCTGATTACTCATTAGGAAGCAGAGTGAATGCTATAATTCCCATATCTTCCAGGGCTGTATCTATATGTAGGGTGGACTGGCACGGCAGCACAGGTAACCTTATCTACAGTAGTTTCAACCAAACTAACCTGGGAAACAATAGCGGTGAAGACAGACAGATATCCCAGACATAACAGCAGTGTCCTGAAGACAGATATCACAGACCTGACAGCAGCGTCTAAGCTCCATCTAGCAACACGAAGCCACTCCAGCCCTGGCTGTACAAGAGCTATTGCTGCCCACGTTACCCGGCTCAAAACAAGCACACCATAGCCATGCTGCAACCCCAAATTTAATTTCAGTGTAGACATATATAACAGGGATTTAACTGATACATCTAAGTGAAGACCACAGTTGTTGGGGAGTCCCTCTACATTCAAAGGGGGAAGAAGATATCAGAAGGTGACTTGGCCCCTCTAAAACCTGAGTGATTCCTGCAGATCCTGGTCTAGGAGGCAGCATAGAAAGACTAATGTAGGGACAGCCTTTGTTAGCAGTGGAGTTGGGGTCAGAAGCGTGCTTTGGAAAGCAGCTGCTGATCATTCCACTCGTCATGCTCTTTCCATGCTGTGGAGCGACAAACTGGTTTTCTTTCCAACGCAACTGGATGGGAGAGTGCATCCAGCTGGTAGCAGATGTTGAGCTCACAGGATCGAAAGACAGCTAGTCTAAAGCCACCATCCCAGAACAGACATGGCAAAGGCACCAGCTCTTCAGCTCCAGCCAGTTTACTCTGCAGACTCCACTTGCTGACATACAGCCACGCTTGTCAAATGCTCTGCCAAGGCGCCGAGGTTTGATGAGACCAGGGCAGAGCCCAAGTGACTGGCAACACCATGCCAAATCCAATCACAAGGGAAGGAACTAAAGCTGCCATTTCCCAGATGAGAAGGTCCTCCAGATCCCACAGGAACTCTGCGGCAATGCCCAGGAAATGAAGGCAGATTTAATAACTAGACCACCCTCCTTCAGGATATTGCTTAACTTGCATTCCTACCTTGAGGCTTGCTTATAAACATCTGTTGCTCTTTCTGCAAAATTATTAGCCTTTTCCTCCAAAAGGAACATTCTGCTATAACACACCACCTTACTTTTTTGGCCCTGCTACTGCCTAATTCAGCTGACTTTTCCGTTGTACCCATTTTGGTAGTCTCCTAACCATGTTCCATTGCCCACCTTTTTGTTTTGTTTTTTTTTTTTTCTTTTTGGAAAGTACAAGCTTGCTGTGCTTGTTTCCACACAGCAGAAACAAGTCCTTCCTCTACACTGAAGGGATCTGTGAAAAGGCCAGTAAGATCATCTACTTACATAAATTTACAAGGTACTACTAAGTAAATGTAAATTAGCTAACCTGCACCAGAGAAAACCTTAGTCAAGGCAATTTAGCTTCAATGTAAGTTTTGTTACAAAAACCAGGACAACACGTCAGTCCGAGGAAATTTTAGCTCCACAGCTTAAAGATCTGCAAAGAGGGACAAGGGGAAGAAAGCTTTCAGGACACTCCTTGCTCTGATTTCTTCCCATTCCAAGGAACAGAATAAATTTGGAGTCACTTCTATTTTTTGAAGCCAAGTGACACATGGCAGAGCTAGGATTTGCTTGTCAATATTACACCTGGATTTGGAAGAGCATGTGTCAACAAGGTAGCAAATTAGATAGCGGTGTGGTAAGAGGGGGACTTCCACTTCACTTACCATTTGAAGGACACCAAAATATGACATCAGGTATCCAGACTCCACTGCTTCTAAGCCAAAGAAATCCATAGCAATGATGGAAAACATAATCAGGAACAATCCTAGAGGGAGGGTTAATGAAAAGCATACATCAATATACTTGCACTGCATATAGTGGCCCATATCCTGCTCCCAATCACCCCCAGTACAAGTCAGTAGCTCTCCCTGGGGTTGCTGGGACTGGATATAAACATGAGCAGAATCCTATTCAAAGTCAGTGTAGTAATTTAATCTTTAAATGTTAACTTTTTTATCCCCCTTACTTTCATCTTTAAATAATGTGACTATGTAGGCTGTAGATTCAGCTGTTTATTATAAACTGGTAAATATTTGTATCACCGAAGCCAGACTAACCATTAAGACAGCAAGAAAACATTTGTTCAGGCAAGACTGTAACCATAAAAATAACCTGACTGGATTCCTCGCCCCTTTTGCCTGACTTTAGACTTTCACCATAGGAAGCAAGCCAGTGACATCAGCCTAAATACAGTGGTTTCGCTGCACACTTTGGCAATGACATCGGTGGCACATGAAATCTCACTTGCACGTGAGCGGTGTCGACACAAGCAGTCAGGAAAGTACAGGCAAAATCAGCACAGGCTGGGTCTGCTTTTCAATTAAGGCAATTTCTGGAAAGCGTAAGAGAAAATGCCCACTCACTTCATCTCACATGAAAATACAATAGTGTGTGTTTCCCCCAAACATACACAAATACAGACATGCATACACACGCTCCCATCGTACGCAAAGAGCCATCAAATTAAAAATATTATAACAAAACACTGCTCTCAAAGAGTGGTATGGGGTAGGAGGCTGCTGCCTCCCCTAGTGTCTTGTGCACCTCAGATGGACCAAGATAGTAGGATATTGGGGTCCTCTGTGTGTGAACAACCCCTTAACGTGCCCATCAGACAGCACTGACCCTGCTGGGGAGAGGAGAAGAGAGCAGGTGAACTTTAGGGGTCTTGCCCTTCCTTGTAGGATCCTCCGAGGTGCAAAGACTGGGTAAATAGGGAGCTGCGGTCCTCTCCTTCCTGAAGAAAACAGAGGCCAGGAGGCAACGTGTGAGGACCGAGAAGGCAGCTTGTGGCCTGGCAAAGTGAGTCACTAGCCCTGTGGCATGGGAAGGATTTGCCGGCATTTCCCGGAAGCGGGAGGTGAGCGATCCCAAATTGCTGACTTAAACGCCGTGGAGGACTCACACCCTAACAGACCAGCACAACTCCACCGCAGCCAGCAGCCTGATGGTGCCGCTACCAGTGGAGCACCTGCAGCAACAAGGACCTCCCTCCAAGCACCCCAAGCCTTTGCCTGGAGGGACCACCACCCTCCCACCCCAGGACCTGCCACAAAGCCTTCTTGAACCCCGCCGGAGACACCTCTTCCCCCCTTAATGGGGATAGCTGCACCCAAACTGGCCCCATGGTGTTGGGGGAGAGGGATGGGGGGGCAGGCAGGGTGCCCTGCTCTGCTACTCTCCGGATATTTGGAGAAGGTGCCGGGGAGCTGGGGCTCATGAAGATTTATGGCTTCGCCACACCCCTCCATGGAGAGCACCCCATCGTTATCCACTTACTTTGAAATCGCTCTCAGCTCAAGCCAGCTTAAGGTAACATGCAAATAACAGTATTTACTCACAACATCCAAACCAGGCAACAGAGTTGCACATGTTTATAAAAGGCACACGTGAAGAAATGAAAGAAAAACCACACTTTGTTTCACTTGCAGGAAGATTAGATTGAAGCAGGCGCTCGCCCTTCATCCTGCTCCCCTGCTGCAGGTACGACCTAGGAGGGGCTCGACCTTCCTACATACCTGACGCTTCTTCCTGGTACCACGCGCCAGCTCCTACAGCTCCTCTCCCCTTTGAAGTCCCTCATCGAGTTAAGGGAGATTTAGATCTTTCTCCTCCAAATGAGCTGATTTCTTTCAGAGCAGGAGGATAGGCTGTGCTCTTTAATTAGCATTACACATTGCATGGCTCCCCTGGAGATGCAAAGGTCTCTTCTTCAGATGGGTGTCACCCCCTGTGCCTGCACGGTCACTTAGAGCTACCTGGACAAGGGACAGCCCCTTGCCCCCCTTCTTTCAGCAACTAAGGGGGTCTCTCCCACTAGCAAGACGTTTCTTGGTCGAACCCACAAGGTGAGCCCCAGACTGAACTCAAAACATTTTATGCTCATTGGAACAAGCATTTCTTACAAAGAGCTCAGCAGGTCCTCTCTGGGTAGGCTGCTGGCCAGCTGAGTGCAGCCACATGAGTAATGTACCCACCCTGGGGTGGGCTCACTGGGGTGGCGTGTCCCCAGGCTCTTCTGGGGACACCAAAAGCCCATGCAGGAACTGCTGGGATAAGCCTCAATCCACACTGCAAGGCTCAGGTTTTCACCAGGAAAAAAGTGGAAAATGGCAACAATATCCTCAGAAACCTTGCCTTTTTTTGAGGCGGTTTACATAAGGGGTGAACTCGTCAGAAAAACTGGCACCAGTGGGATGAGTAACTAGGCTTATGCAGCAGAAGACAGGTAAATGGTTTGCAAGTTGTGATAAAGACAAGAAAAAGCACCAAGAAGACACTGGAGTACAAACCGTGTTTTCAAAAAGAAAAAAAAAAAAAGATGACATTTCTAAAAGCAGCCTGTGACTTTGGAGGGCCGGCTTAGCAAGCCTTACCGAGAGCTGGTGTGAGAAGGCAAGTACAGCCTCTGGGAGCCTGTCTCAGCCCTCCTACACTGGACTGCCAACGTGACGGGATGCAGAGCCCTAGGGCTTACTGCAAAATCCTGTTCCACATGTGACAGAAAGTCCTTTTAAAAATAGGATGCAGGTGCTAGAGCCATCGTGCTAAAACCAGGTTTTCCAAAGGGATTAGGCAGTCAAAGATTCATACAAGCAGCTATTTATCAGTATTTTCAAGGCCCTGGTGATTTCTGGTCAGTAAGAGGTATGTTTGACATTTTTATCCTCATGTTTTCTTTTCTGTCTCTTATCTACCGCACTGCAATGAGGCTCTCTTTTCCCAGGTCAGTTGAGAATGTAATTCAGCTGTGCTGGAGTCGTCTGCTACCCGTCCATCCCCTGGCAGCTACCCTCCTGCAAGAGGCACAGAGCCCGTGTCTGCTTTTATGCAACACAAGGAGGAGGTTCCCAGCCCTGCAGCCCCCTGGGGAGGCTCTTTCGGTCTCAAACAAGCTAATTTTAGACAACAATGAGATCCATCAGGAACAGAAGATTTTCTTCTGTGTATATTACAAACTTGTTTACAAAGTAAATAGAGAACGGTCTGTAATTTGGGTGATCTAATTAATTATACAGTTGCAGCCTGGAGATGAAAGGTAAATGAGCTCATGAGGAGCTCAGCCTCCAGCAGTGAGCTTCAGAGAAGTAGGTGATGGCCAAATCCCCTTTCAGCTGCCATCGTATGGTCAGTCACCTGAAGTGAAGAGAGACCTGCAAAGACAAGTTGCTAGGATTTTAATCGCTCCTCACTGTAGTGCAAGCGCTATGCTTGTAGCAGGACTGTCTCAAGTAAAGCCATTCCTATTCTTACGGAAATAATCCCAGCCATTTCAGCGATGTGAAAATTTCAGCTTCACTGTCTCCATCCTCTTTGCTTAGAAGCTCCCTTGCAGTTTTAGGCAGGTGATGTTTATTTTGGTTGGGTGCGTGTTTTTGCTGTGCATGGGAAAAGAAGAACCATCTTCTGCAACAGGGAGGAATTTGCATTTCAGCAGGGATGACTAAAACAAAGTGCATCTTGCCTGGCCTTTGGAAAAAGGAGAGTGCACAGGAAATTATCGTGCAGATTGCATATGGATGCGGTCTTAGGTGTTTTTAAACAGAGAAATGAATGCTACTTTAAGCTGAGAAATTAGCCAGAATCAGCAAAGAAAACCATCTTAAAACATCACTTGACTGTCTTGTTCTGTGAAATGCTGTCATTTTATCAACACTTTTTAAAACACAGTTCTAAAAGGTTAGTTTCATAAGAACCAAAAAAGTGCACTATTAGGGCAAGCCAGCAGTCCATCGAGACTGCATCCTGTGTCCAGTGGTGGAGGTAGGACCAACTGGCATTACTGATCTCAGCCAGTGCCAACTACACACAAAAAGAAAAAACAAAAAAAAAATCAGAAATCCTTTACTTCCATGAATGCTATTCTACAGCTTTAGTCGGACTTGTTCCTCCAGAGCCTTAGCAAGGAATAACAGATGAACCTGACCAAGCCCAGAAATGCCATCCCCTTCTAATTCAGCACTCTTCACAGCCAAATCTATTTTCATTTGTAAATTGACTTTACAGTTTACAAATTAGAAATTAATTTGTAACTTACGTTTCACATTATTTAAACTTCCAGGGCTTGTCCAGATGCAGAAGAATTGGAAAAAAGATGCAAAGTATAAAAGCTAGGGTGCCTTAAATCCTCTCTTATGATCCCTCTTTGGAAGGGAAGTGCCTTAGTTTGTTCAGAAGCATGATGTGCATGTGTTTGGATGTGCACAAAATTTAACCCTTGAAACTATAATCAAGAGAAACTGCCCTTCTAGGTTTGACTGGGGAAAGAGCTGTGAAGGGTCTCTGTGTAGAAGGGCAGAGAACATCACGCTGTCCTTACACCACCACTAACAAGGCTGACATGCTGCCTTGTCTCTAGACAAGCAGGGGGGAAAGAAGCTAGAGGGTAGGCAAAATTAAAGATTATTAAATTGTGGCCAAGTATATGTATAACCAGGCAAATCAGTAGACATGGACCATGCTAGGACAGCAACTGACTCAAAGGGAGGAGAGAAACAGGCAGGTTTGGGATGGGTTTGAGGTAGCAGCGGGTTGCTACCATGACAAAAAACTGAGCAGAATATATAAAGAAGAGAAGAACAAGCACCACCACCAACGTGCAAGGGAAGAAACATGGTGTGCCTCTCGTGCATGCAGCCGACAGTTAGAGCAGCTGCAGCCTCTTGTCCAGCAACAGTTTTTAGTTCTTGGGAAAAAGGTTAGGGTACACATACCCCTTCTTAAAATAATTAAGTAAAATCAGGAAGGACCTCAGTGTTTCTGGCAGGGTACAAATGATTTCCCTCTGCTCTGAGGAGGTCGCAGCCTAAATAGAAATGACAGACAAGAGGAAAAAACAGCCAGGAGGATGGAGTAGAGAGATTAAGTGATTTGCCAAAAGTTGCAGAAGCAGCCTGTGACAAGTAGTCTGTTCTACATTAAGTCCCAGGGTTTTGACCCTGTATAGGTGAGACCATTTGAAAGCGTCCAGCATCGAGTTAGGAGCTGAATCCTCACTGCTCTGTAATCAAATGCAACATGCTTTCAGTAACTGGAGACAAGCCTGGTCTACAGTGTATGTCATCTTATTTTAAATACATCAGCAATCACAAGTAATGGGTGAGATTTACCTACGGGAAGTCCAGCAAAGACCTTGACTATGAAAACTTCCATTACTCCCGGAAACTTCATCAGGCGTAGGATTTCTCTGATGCTAAACATGTTGCCAGACTGTGATGTGCCTACGGAAGATGACCTATTGATTAATACCCTATTTATACAGTTTAGAGGCAGGAAGCAAGAAACTGTGAGACTGCCTGCTCAGGTTCACCACCACCTTTCCGAAAAGACACGTCTCTGCAGCACCAGCTTTCTGCTGATGGCAGGAGGTTGGGAGCTGGTGCCAGGTCTGGATGCAGAGGACCCCCGTGAGACAGCACGATTGCCTCCCATGCTGGGCCAAACTAACTCCCAGCGAGGGGTCCACATTCACCTTTTCTGAGATGCACAGCAAGCACTGGGCTGGAAGCCTGCAATTCTGCACAGCAGAGTGTTCGACAGGTAGGGAATAATACTCTTCCACAAGCACAGTTTAGGCATCAAAGTGTCAGCATTTCAAGGTTGGCATCTTTTTGCCCTTAAATGCAACCCCAAGCCCTTACAGCATGTCGTTCCCCCACCCCTATTCATGTGCTATTATCAGAAACACTACTACTTACTGTGCTCCGTCACATGATGGTCTGACTTTGGTTTAGCCTGCAAAGGGATGCAAACCATTGCTATCATGGTATTTATGAGATTTCCCACCAGCCCGACATATGCAGGAACAAAAATGCTGCAAACAAAAAAAATACAGGTAAGTGGATAATTATCATAAACTAGACGTTTATACCTCCATCCTGCAAAGGCTTGGGCACTTGAATGAGGACCAATCCCCTTGAAGTTACAGTACGTAAGGCTATAAAAGAGCTCACATCCTTTCATGGAGGCTTTGATTATGATCGTGGTTTGAACTTTCACCAAAAGATGGCTATTGCCATCAAGATAGTTTATCATTTATATTAAAAATAAGGTATAATACAATGCTTTTAAATCTGTAAGTGTCAGGGGAAAAGAACCCCTTCTGGTTTAATGAAGCTTAGAAATCTTCCCACGGAAAGCACAGCATCTGCTTGTTAGGATCCATCTAATCCCCCATCTAATCCCCAATTTCATTCATCTAAGTTTCATCTCACTCCTTGAAATTTCTCCACAAAATCAAATGAAGTTAAGGAAAGTGAAGAAAGTACTCAAGATGATTAAGGGTGGTAGAATACAGCCCAGCCTACAAGCAGAACTGAAACCACCGGAGATACAATACCACTTGAAAAAGAGCCGCTAAAAATAACAAACATGATTTACAAAACCTTTGGAGAAGGTGAGTAAACAGCACTTTGATTTATGCACCTACTTTTCTTCAAAGGTGCTCAAAACCAAATCAACACCCCTTCAACTGTCCATCAGAGCCCGAAAAGTTGGATCTTTAACAGAATTGGGGTCACATCCTCAGATGTAGACACAGTGAACAGCAATTATTAACAGTACTTGTACAAGGATAAAAAGGAACAATTAGAACTTATCTAAAAATCCCAAACGCAAACCCTGTGAAAGTCAATAGTGTCAATAATAAGTTCTCAATTATTACAGTCCTCTTAAAAGAGAAGATTAGGAAATGACTCCTCCTAGTCTTTAAGGGCATGTGGGAAGATTTCAGACTTGAAGGGCTTTAACTCTGCCAAACACAGGTGGAGCAAAGTCCAGGGCTGGAAGACTGAAACTCAGGAGAGTTAAGCTGAAAACAAAGGGAGAACTGTGTTTTGTTTTTAACGGTGAGAGCAATTATCCACTAAACCAGCTCATTAAAAGTCTCCCTCATCATGGGAACCCTGTTAGTTGAAGGATTTCGTAAAACATGTGCTTAAAGCCTACCACAGGACACGGGTTTGGGGTGGGAATGCCCACTGGAAACACCAAAGGCCAGTGTCACGGAGGGGCACAAGACTAAGTGACCATCATGGTGTCCTAGTGGCACTGAAATTTAAGCACCTAGGACCTCAGCAAAGTAATGACTGGATTTCACCAGAGAAGGCTTTGGAACTGTGCAGGTCCCTGCAGCCTCGGAGGTGACCGTGCCGTCCCTGCATCCCCAGCAACCTGTGCTGCAAAAACAAGATGCAAAGCGAGCTGTGTGCCGCTGACTGATGCTCCCTGTGAGCTTGCTGATAAAGGACTGCTTACTGCCTGACTTCTTACTGCTGCTTTCCTTGTCAGATCATGGCATATGTTTTTCATGGAATAACCAGCAGCACTAATTGTAAAAGCCTCAAGTTTCCTCCATGCTAGACAAAGGTGTGGTCTCAGTAATTTCTGGAGTATTATTAAAGTCCCAGAACAAGACAGTCAAGGATTGAGATGCAAACAACCGAGAAAAGCATCAAAGAGCAAATACACATATATACACATGTATTCCCTCTAATAGCAACAGCAAAAATCCCAGCTGAATATTTTAATTCTCATTAATTATTATTAATAACAACAAAGTTAGATAATATCTTCCTGCAAATGGACTTAGTACAGTAATTTAGACCTGCTGCCTTCCATCCGCCAAGCTGTTCCGCTAATTACCCTGGACCACAAAATTAGTCATTTACTGGATCATTATTTTATATTTTTAGTGCAGCAGATTGCCACTTTCTGATTTAATATTATCTGCCAAACAGTTCCCAGACTACTGAAATCAACCTTGTGGACCCAAATTTTTATTCAAGGAATCTGGAATTTCTACTTTGCATTGCAACATAAAGTAAATTTACTAAGAAAATAGAAAGGCTAAAGTAATCAGAATAAGTAGCTGCAGCTGGCTTAATGTTTTGGGGGTTTCTATATTTCAAGCTTTCGTTCTGATATGGAAAAAATGCATCACAAAAATTTTCACTGGACAGAAAACCTTCCTTTCCAGTCCTATTTTTTCTTGAGGTTTTCCAGAATTCCACAAGCCAATGTAAATATGTTTTACTCTTCAGATCCAAGAAGAATTACAGCAAGCAATGAGGGAAGGATCCCCCTATAAAACTAAGTAAGCAAATGATGCATTACTTCACTGCAAGCATATAACTGATAATTCATTGCCGTGAAAGGGAGAGGAGAACCTTGACATTTTACATATTTGGGAAAACCTGGGTTTGCTGTAATGGATTTGTGGCATTTTGTACAGCTGGAGTCTGAAGTCAGAGAAATCCAGTAAAATACGGAGCTCAAAATCGTGTTTCCCAGACAAGCCTGAAGCATTCAAAATCATCTGAAAATCCCTCTCCTTAACCACAGTTTTCTGTAAGTGCTTCATCTTTTCCCACATATTAAGCATTCTCATTCCTTGATGGAAAGATGATGAAGGTACACCCTTGGGTTAGCTGCTCCGCTATCTTGTCCTTTGGCACAGACGAACTCTGGAATTGGAGACAATGCATCTGTGTCCAGGAAACCACCGCTCGCATTTGTTTGTTTGCTTGTTTAAGAAAGATGAAGTAAAACCAAGGGTCATAAAAATGCCATATCAACATAGCAGGTCATTAAAGTTTTTCTGATGTATCTTCATTTCTTTTTTTCTGATGTTTCCATTACAACACATGAATTACGCATGATGACACCTCCTGTGCCACCCCTCTGGTATGGCATCGGTGGGACGCATCCTCCTACTCCTACAGTGAAAGGCAATTGTTTTACAAAGCAGCAGTGCAGGGCAGCTTTCCTGACACATGATCACCTCTGAACCCCCTGTGAGGATTGCTCTGGGGCTTGGGTAGGTAAGAGACTGCACACATTGTCGTTTCCTGTTATATGAAGACACACAAATATTTACACTGTCATGTAAAGGAACATGAGTGCTAAAACCAGTGTGCCTGTGCTGAATCATTATTTCTGGCGGCAGGGAAGACAAATGCCAGTGGGTTGAGCTGGCAGTATTCTTGCAACGATGCTGACAGGAGACTGGAGGCCAACGCATTTGCTGGGGAAACTGATGAAGTTGCAATGATGCTGCTGGATCCTCAGCTTGAGCTGCTCCATGTGAACTGCCAATGGGGAAAACTCTGCCCACGTCCTTGGATGCCGCTGGGAGGAGAGCTGCAGCCCTGCAGAGGTGGGTGGGAAGCAGGCGGTGGCAGTTTGGAGGAGTCCAGCAAGCAGCAGGAGGGCAGGGGAGGGTTTGCACCCCACAACGTCCCCGAGGAACAGCGCTTTGGCAAGGGGTACAGCAATGCTCTTCCCACCAGCAGAGAAACCAGCCGGGGGTTAGCACTGATAATCCCTCTGCTGTGCTTGCTGGACCCTTTTCTGCATGTGAAGCAAGTGATGGACTCAGGGCTAAGCTGTTGCTCTTCTTTCTTACTAGTCTGATGAGGGACAAGCGGTACAAGCCAGAACAGCCAAGCTAAAGGCGAGACACCCTGACCCCTCGGTGGAGCTGGAGGCTAGGGGTAGGAGCGATCGGTGGGTTGGCAGCTCCTGCTGCACAAGACTTGGCTCGCTGGCACTTGTCATTTGGTTTTTTTAAGACTTAAGCATGAAATATCGCCTCTGCTGACATCAGTGGAAGCTCTTCTACATTCAGGTTTGCCTGTTTGGCTTCTCAGGAGGAAGTTTTGCCAGGAAGGGACGTGGTGGCACTATTAAGACAAATGAGGCACATTAAGCAGGTTGCTCCTGTGGGACCTTTTCCCATCCTCTTCCCCTTCCTGCCTTCCCTCTCATCCCTCCTGGCTGTCCGCAAACCAGCCATGTGGAGCCAGAGCGAGCCCTGCCAAAACCAGCAGCAGATGTCCTGAGTGGGGCGGAAGAACAAAGGACGCGGGCAGGACTAATACAATTAAATTAAAGGGAGCAAAAGGGCGCAGCAGCTTCGGCAGCTGTGATCGTTGTGCGGCCTCTTCCAGCTTCTCGCTGATTAATAGAGGTTAAGAGCCTTTACCGTCCTGGGCTTTATGGTCAAAATAAGTCAGGTAACTTTATCTGTGTACTTCAGCACGTTACTTACAATTCTTTTGCTTCTCTTGCATCTGGAGAGAGTCCCTTCCTGACTTTTGCCAGCAGCCTTCCTTGCTCTCTGCTGGGGTTTTCTGCTAGCGAATCTCCTCTCAAATTGTCAGCTAAGACCGCAGCTGCCCGGTCTTCTTTGTGTGTTTTCAGCCTTGCCATGAAAAGGAGGAACATAGCTCCTTACCCTGTCCTGCACGGGCAGACGTGCCCCAAGGTCCTGCTGCCAAGAGGGTGCAAAGCAATCAGCTGCAGGGAGCAAACACTTGAACTCAGAGGAGGACTAGTTTTTGCTAGGTTCTGCCAACAGGAGCAGCCACAGCTTGCCCCAACTTAAAACTTTCAGGGAAATAAGAAGAAAACATGAACAGAAGGACCTGGAGGCCAGGAGCCCATAACATCAGCCAAACAGTGCTTAACAGCATAACAAAAACCTCTCCTTTTCATTTTCCTGAGGCCATTAAGCAAGCGTGGTGGATGCATTAAAAGCATCCATTAAAAGAGTTTGAAAGGCTTTCAAAAAGTGGGATGGCTGGCCCAGGGCACACTTGCCACGGGACCGATGGTGTAGCCAGACACAAGGCTCACTTGGTAGCCTGTGGCCATGGATAAGGGACACGGATAAGGTGGCTGACAGCTAGGATTGCCCATCTGGAAACTCCATCCTTAATGCTGGTGGGAAAGCAGAATTGATGATGAAACCATTAATAGTAATGTCATGGTAAAGAGATTAAACCCCAAGAAAATATTAGCATTCAAAGCCAGCTGGAGGGGAGTTGCATTTCTTCCCACCTAATGCTTAACCAGCCTCTGTATTTACTTGCAGGTAACTGCAAATCCCAATGTGCAGCATGCTTCCCAGGTGACGCAAAGCAAGGACAAGCTCTATGTCACTTTGCAAGCCGCTCCCATCAGGGTCAATTAGTATGAGGCAAACGAGTGCAATCAGGGTTCAGTTTCTGAATCAAGAAGTGACACAGTAAGAGAGGTGACAGCAAGGGCTCCCAGAAGCTGCCCAGCTCCTGGAAGTGATTTTTTGCCGCTCTGCCCTGTGTCGCACACCCCTGAAGTCGAAGGTGGCACGCATGAAGCATCAGAAAAATCTGGTGAAGTTTACAGCAAGTGCAGCTCTTGGAAAGTGGAGCCTGGCCAAACAAGTATGTGTGGTTGTATATACATACATATATATGTACAAACACATGTGCAGAGCATTTCCCAGTAGCTTTGAAGCAATGCTTTCAGCAAAACTTCCATGAAAAATTCAAAGGCATGTGCACCATGTGGAGATCATGCAGTGGCACAGGAGCAGGAGAGAGCCGCTGACCAGGCATTTTCAGGCCGGTAATATTTTCAGCTCGCAGACAAGGGATTTTGAACAGAGGTCCTGCTGGTACCTGTCAGGCGCAGCCCCCACGCATTGCTGAGGAGGGTCGGGCGCCGGAGCCTCCTGCTTCTACCAGGGAAAGCTACAACAAACCAATACAGGATACAGTTTTGGGCTCCAGCCCAAATTCCAGTCCTTGCTCTGGCCTTGCTGTGCTGCGATTCCCAACTTTGGTTTCCTGCCTGAAAAGGCTGGGACGGACCCATGGACGTACCTAGTACCTAGGGGTTGCTGCCCGCTGGGAGGCTGCATTCAGGCTGTGTGCGCCACGAGATGGTATCAATCGCTTTCTGATTAGCATTCCAGCCACAGAGCCCCGCTCTGCAAAGCCCAGGAGAAAAACGCGCGTGTGTAATTGCACAATTAAATGTTGCGTCAATACAGCAATTCTTCTGAGGAGGAAGCAGTTCCCAACAATTCCCTGAGGATTAAAGGATCAATGCGTATTTCGGCAGTGAATGGGATTGTGTTTGTTTTCTTTCTCTTTTTCTTAATAAAGTCAAAGTTGAACATGGAGAGAGCACAAATTGTTTTTTAGTGACTCACTCCTACTTCAAAACAGCACTGCATAAAGCCGGCATTCATAGCTGGCCCAGATTCCTGAAAGAGCTCTGAAAGGACTCTCAAAATATTTCTTTGATTGTGGTCCGGCCACACTATCCACTCATCCACTTACACCCTTAGAGGGGCAGCTATGGGTGAAAAACAGCTGGTGAGTTAGAAAGAAAAGCAAAGCAAAAAAGTGAGGTGAAAAAAAAAAAGTTCAGGTGAAACCATGACACCAAACCATGCTCTCCAGTAAACAGCTTTGGGTCCATAAGAAAATGAGCAGTGGCCACTGTGTTCCTGATAACTTAGTGATGCATAAACTTAGTGCATAACTCATTATAAATCACTGATGGTTTTGTTCAAGGAACTTTGTTTTACTACCTTGACAATGCTTGCTGAATGTATTTCATCTTTGACCCATCGTGGTCTGGTCTATGTTGTTAAGATTCCTCCTAAAGACAAAAAAAGCAAGCACAAAATTTCACCAAAGCTTCTTAAAAGAAACAAAACCACGAAACCCTCAACAAAAATAGATTTATTTAGCCTCAAAAAATTTCACACGTTTCCTCGGACGTTCAGGAAAATGTACAGACATAGTCTGGCTTCCACAGCCCAGGGCAAGAAATGGCACTATAACACAAATGAACCTAGACAGCCCCGCGTTCAGCAGGCTTCAAGTCAGCCCTGCCGGTGAAGGGCAGCCAGTACCATCCATCACATTAAGCGTGCTTTTGAGAGGAAAACAAAAAAACCCCCAAACCTTCCTTTCTGCAGTTCCTACTCCCTGTCCTCATGAAAAAACATCACACAAAGGCATGAATAAGCGTGGCATGAGTCTTTCCTGCTGGGTCTCCTGTCCAAGCAAA
Organism: Haliaeetus albicilla; assembly: GCF_947461875.1. Classification (NCBI taxonomy): domain Eukaryota; kingdom Metazoa; phylum Chordata; class Aves; order Accipitriformes; family Accipitridae; genus Haliaeetus; species Haliaeetus albicilla. The sequence continues at coordinate 16,051,917 of NC_091498.1, read as the reverse complement.
TGCCCATGTGAAAACGGTACATGAAGCAAGGAGCGCAGGTTAATGCCAGCGGAAGGAGTGTTAAATCCCAAGTGGGAAAAAACACAGCCTCCAAGGGCCATGTGCCAGAGAAAGATGCCCTTTCTCACTTGCTTCCTTGTGGTCAGGTAGAAGGTACTTCACAAGAGGCAGGACAAATAGCCTGGGATAAATCACCCGTATTTCACTGTAGCCCCTCAGTGGGACTCCTTTGGTTGCAATTTTCCTATTATTTCACTGGGAGCCTGGGATTTCTCTAGAGACAGAACGTAAAACCTGAGCGGATGGCCACCCCCGCCCATGCATCAGCAGGGAAAGGAGGGAGTTCACTGCCCTGATGCAACTGGAAACCATGGCCACCGTATCCTTTTTGCCACATATGTTTTAGATGAGGAGCAGCAGAAGTTGGCTGCTGCTGCTTCGGGGAAAGCAGGAGGCTCTTTTTCACTCCGGTGAACTTGACATCATCGCAGGCTGTCCAGGGAGGTGGTAAGACTTCGCGTCTGCACCCTCCAAGGAGCCCCTCACAGGGCGAGAATGAGTCACCCGCAGACAAGTGCTCATTCAACTGCTTATTTCTAGTGGCAGCCACATCTGGAAAATCTGGGTGGTGGGAAAGGAAAAAAAGATGAAGGGGGGTATGGGCATCATGCATCACCCGTTTCCGTCAGAACTGGGCAAGGGAGGGATGCTGAAGATTGGCACTGATGCATTAGCAGGGCAAAAAGCCAGGAGTGCAAGAGCAGAGGCACATCAGAGCTGCCATGTGCTGGCGTGGGATGGGGCCAGGGGTTCACAGCCATCCCAAAAGTCATGGGAGCTACCTGTGACTTAACTTCTCTTAAGGGACATTTGCTCCTGTGTGTGTCACCAACCCAGCACAAGGAAAGTTGCTGGTGGGACTTGACACTCAACCTTGCAGAAGCGGCACTTTAGGTCAGTGCAGGGCATTGAATAAAAACACTTGGGCTTCTTCCACAGGGAAAATCCTCCTTTGGCAGAGCTCCCTATGTAAGCAGTGCTCTGTGTGAACAGATGGGGCTGGCTGACCATCAGGGGCTCTGCAGCAACAAAGCTATCTGTGCCCCGCGCGCCTGCTGCAGAGAAAATCCCAGCAACGAAAAGCAGCTCGAACTAACCGGCCCCTGCCGCAGCCCCAGCTCAAGCGCGGCAGATCCCGCCGCCCGGGTGTGAAGGGGGTGGTTGTGGCAGGATGCTAATTCCCAGGCAGCTGGAACAGCCTGCCCGCGCCAGCCCATCCTGCTGCCTGATCCAACGCAGCGCTCTTTGGAGGAACTCGGCTAATTGCCGGAAGAGGCATATCAGTTACGCTTCATTAAGACGTGGGTGGATTTGCATGCTTTGCCCATAATCTGCCACTAATTTCAAGTATCATTTATTCTTGTGTGCTCTTTTCTGGTAAAGCACCCTATTTCAAAATACTGCATTTTGTTAATTCAAAGCTTGCACTTGTACGTGTGATTATTGCTTTTCCCTATTGCACGGCGTAGACGGTCCCACTGGCATCTCAGTGCACCAAACACCTGCACATTTACATGCATTTATAACAAATGGGGGAATAAGCTGCACTCCCCAAAAGATTTTAGCCTGCTGGCTGGCTAAAGCGTTGCTTGCTTCACGCTCCACGGCATCACCCTGTATGTCTGGAAATGGAAGAGTCTAGACAAGGACCAGGTATGAGCTGCACTCCCTGAACGGGGGCTTGCAACATCTGGCTTTGATCCCAGCAGCGCTAATACTGGATGAGCTGGGGCAGGTCAAGATAGGCATCAGAAAGTAGGTGTTAGCGGTCAGTTCTCACAACAGAGGCATCCCACCGGTGAGGCCAGGACATGTGCTGTTCAATCTATCTGTGAACAATCTGGAGCAGCAGTGAGGTAAGAAGGTTTGCTGAGGATACGCGACTAGAAGAGTACTGGGGAAAAGAGCAGTCAGTGGGGAATTGCATGCGGCCCTTCCAGGGCTGAGAGATTGAGCAACGACATGGCAGCTGAAAGCCAGTGCAGATTAAATTTGAAGTGATGCACGCAGGGAAACAAGTCTTAAATTCATATATGAAATTATGGTTTCTGAACTGCTTATTACTCAGGAGTAAGACCTTTGGACTATCATAGACTATTACACAAAAACATTGGCTTGGTGCTCAACTAATCAAACATTAGGGATTACCATGAAAGAAACAGCAAGTGAACAGAGAAGGGAAATTTTCAGGATTGCAGGAAAAATAATAAATAATAATAAATAATAATAATAGATAATAAATAAGACTAACCACAACTCTCACTTTGCGCTTGGGACACTCAGTTGGGAAAGGGTAATGCTACATTTCAGTCCAAGAAAAGTTCATGTATCTTATCAAGTGACTGTTTAATACAACACAAAGATGCAATCCTCCATCTCTTAAATGCAGATTTTTCTCAGTCTTTTTCTTGGATACTTCAACCATACAAAGTAATAATAATTTCTTGGGGGTCCCTCCCCACCTTCTTCTTCTTCATGGTGGAGGTTTGTTCCCTAACGGGTAGCAAAGCTTTTAAGTTTTTTTTTTTTTTTTAATTAAGCAACAAAAACTGCCCTTCCAAGCTCAGAATGCAGTAAATTATTAAAATGCTCAGTTTGGGTGTGTCGCTGGGTAAGGACTCCCACGCACAGACTGGTTAGAAGGTGAGCAGTGCTTGCTAGACTACCCGGTGACTCACCATCAAACGCATCGTTAATCATATGTTACAGCATGTCTGACTTCATAGAGTACTGTAGGTGGTGTGAAATAATCTTTGAATGAGTTCAAGCTTTTTCTAGCTTTTATGAGGTTACAATGCTTCAGACTCCGAAAGACTCAGCTGGGCAGGAAATTGTTGAGGATTTGCTATAGTAACCTGGGCTGCACTCCCAGCACGTCAGGTCTCAGCTCATGGCGGTGGCTTTGGAGGATCTGCAAGTTTGGCATTGGCTGGAGTTGTTACCTCTCACCGATCGTGCTGCACTCGCTTACTCAGAGCTGGCTCAAAGCAACGCGTAGGCAGAGCTGAATTTTGCTGCCCAAGGATGAGGGGTGGGGTCCGGGTAGTTCCTGCGAGGGGAAGGGGTAGGATTTGGCTGGGAAAGAAAGCTTGAAGAGAGCTCTGGCGAGCCAGGACCGCTGCCTTTGCTGGCACTAAAGAGACAAGCAGTGACTGCTACTTCCAAGAGGACCTCTCCCACCTTCCAAAACCAGACACAGACGCCAGATGCTCTGGCTTCCCTCAACGAGCATGCCTTCTTGCCACTGGCACAGGCGAGTAGACAACAGGACTGTGGGCAGACAGTCCGATGCCGCAGGCAACTACCTATTTTGCCAACGCTCAGAGGTGTCCCAGCATCAGCCCACCAAGGGACTTGAGCTTCTTCCTCTGCCAGTCTCTTTTACAAGCAGGACACTGGCAAGGCTACTGCAATGATCCAAGAGAGCAATCCTTGTGTCACGCAAAAGGAAGGGCTCCCTCCACACCCCACACCCAAAGGCTAACAAGGTAAATAGCCAAATCATTGACTAGCCAAGTCTGACACTTAAATTTCATCTCTTACCAGGACCGCATTCACGTGAGTGACTTTTTCAAGCTAGGTAATCCCTGGCAAAACAAGTTACTACTTTACCTTGAGGTAAGTAACTGTATGTGCAGCATCCTACCAGAGGTACGGCACAGACCGATCGTGCCTTGGAACAAGTAGTGGCAGCCGACACCTCCTACCTCAAGGTGTGAAAAATCTTGCTGTGCTACACCAAGGGCTCCAGCGCCTTTTGTCTAGTAAGACCTTTTAATGAAATAGGACACATTAGGACTAATTTTGTACGGGAAGCAATGTTGGAACACTAATACCCAAAAGTCGCAAATAAAACATTTGACACGTCAGGTGGAAGACTTTCCAGCATCCCACTCCAACCTCTTTGGTTGCACAACAGGCCCCTTGAAAACAACCCTTTCTCCAGCAAAGACAGAGCCTGAGGGCTGTGGTGCAGCTGTTTCGATGAAGAGTTTGACCCCAGAAGAAGGCAACTGCATGAGAATAGTGAGTCACTCCATTTCAATAATGGGTGAAAGCATTAATTAAAGGTGCACAGTTTGCCTGCTTGGGCAGGCTTTGTACGCTCAAACCAGGAGTGGTCTCACTGTTACTATATTTACTGAAGTCCCCCAATTAAGTATTTTGTTTCCCTCATCCCATAATGATGGTGGTTTCTGCACGTTAAATATATTCAGAAAGGAGGTTGTTCTGCGTTTCATATTTGCAAATTGTAGTAGTTTTCTCCCCTGCACAGGTTGCAGGACAAACACTAGCCAAGGAACAGCTAAGGAACTTTGCACTGATTGATGTATATTCAACTACTTCGTTTGGCATAGGAGAAAATAATTTATTTCGGTTTAAAAGTACATTCGATATTAACTGAATCTGCTTGCACTTTTTGGAGCAATGAATTGAAAACAGATTTAATGTACTTCATACCAGTCAAACGTAATTGCAGGGTCTTCCACGCATCTTGCATATTTCAGTGGATTCTGGCATTGCCGAAGCCCTGAACGAGAACATCCTTTCCCTGCAGACCTGGTGCAGCAGTTGCATCTTGAGCTCTGCCTAACACACCTTTGCTCTCAGTTGGAGGTGCTCTGCCCTTAGGGAGAAAAAGCGCTTCATTCTTCGCACCACGTTTCATCTTGGCCCCACTACTGAGACCACCTACAGGGATGCCAGTTAGTATCAGCTGCATTATGCTGAACTGGTATTTACAGGAGCGCTCGGTGGGAACCACATCTTAGGCAGCCTCACGGGCAGCCTCTCCACCCAGCCACACGCTTACGGCAGAAGCCTGCTCCATTCACCATCAAATGACAGCAACTGTAAGCTACCTGACGGACTCGCACGGAAAACTGTGAGCAGTGTTTACTGTATTTTGAGTCGTGTTTAATTGCAAATTAGCAGCTGGAAACAAGGAGGGGTGAGCAGTGTGTGAGCCACCAGCTGTCTGCAGAGGAGTTTGGAAACCTCCGATTATACATTTCTGTAGCTCCAGCGAGTGAAGTGCTGGCCCGCTGCACACTGCAGGGTTGCTGTACCTAGAAGATTTACATTTCAAGCCATCTGGTGTTGCAAGAGCCAGAGGCCACACACTTCATTGGCAGGACATCTTAGGAAACACCTGTATTTTAGATGCTACAACCAGGTAACTCAAGGCAGCAATGGGCCATGTTTTTTAGTGGCCAGCAGCAACGATGATTTTAGACTGGCACTTGTGATATCCTGGACCCTTGCAGAGCTGGCTGCTTTCAGTGCACCAAAGAGGTCCACATAAACAGACAAACTGGTTGATGAGGAAATTATTTACCTTTTGAGGTGACTAGTGGGTTGTTGTTTTTTCTCTTTTTCAGCGCACAATGAAAAAGAATTGTGCGGTTTTGTTTCACTTCAATTTTATTTTCAGCGGGGCAAAAACATGAAAACATGAACTTCCAAATGCTGCCAAGCCTGTTGGATGTACATCTATATAGCACCAGGGAAATACTGGGGTGTCCAAAGTACAAGGATCTCCAGACCTGGGTCCACATCAGTCCTCGTAAAAGTCCTTATATAAAGTTTTCCTTTGTTACATACAGAGACAGACGTAATGCAGTAGCAGCTGAAAAACTCACGCTTTAAATTTCACAATTTATCTTCATAACATCCCTGTGGGTGATGGTGGTGCAAACACCCTGTGTGTACTCACAGGGAAATGAAGCACAGAACACCTAAGTGTGCCGGTAAGGTCCCATAAAGATAGATCATGGTGGAAAACAAGCCTTAAAAATCAAGTCTCTCACATGCAAGTTTAGTGCTCACACCAGTGGACCACACTTTTTCTCTCCTCTTTCTTTTCCCTGGATCCCCCAAAAGCCTTTTCTGCTGCCCCAGCCACAACACCAATGCAACGGGAACCCACAACTCGCTGAGTCTTGCAGCACCCTGACAACGCAACACCAGCACTGCGTATTGCAGCACCATTGATGGGAGAAGCTCACATATGCAGATTTTGGAAGTGTGTGACATCCCTATTACTGTTCCGAGAATTCCTCCCAAGGAGCCTTGCCATCGTGCGCCAGTGTCGGCTGGCCCAGCTCCACAGGAACCAACTGCCCTAGAAACAGGCTTTGCCCCAGGGATGCATCCCGGAGCCCTGACTCAATTAAAGCATGAATTTGAGTCAGTGGAAACTTGTCTGAGGAAGGACTGAATAAAACCCACAGGGTCAAAGTAAAACAAGTCACGCAGATCCTGAGGAATTAGCGAGAAACGCTGTAGTCCCGGCAGCACTGAGGGCATCATGGAAATGGGGTTGGAAAAGATCAGCCAGGGGCATCATGGAAAAGACGCAAAGTCAGTAAGAGCTGAAAATGATTTACAGGATTGGGCACAACATCTGCAGTGTAAATATGATGGCTGCCAATCCCCATCAAAATGGCAGCACCCGGTACAAAGAGTCCAGCCATAGAGCAGAGATATGGATTAGCAGCAGGGAAGGACTTGAAATTCATTGCTCTTTAGTAAGTTCTCAGCAGCAGTTGAGGAAAAAAAAGGTGGTATGAGTTTAGTACCAACATCTTTACCTTTAATCCTTGCTTCAGATCAAGGCTAGTAGTTAAACTGGCCTCAAAGGCAAATTTTTTACTAAATGACACAAACTAAGCACAACTTACTGTATTTACAGATATAGCCAACAAACCCTGTATTTCAACTACACTAATAATAAGATATCCTAAAAGCAAAACACTATGCAATTTGAAGGCTTTAGGGATGTTCTTTTTGGGTTAAGTACAGTTAATATTTGCCTTTAATTTCTTCCACAGACCTATTTCTCATAAAATCCAAACATGACTGAAAAAGAAAGTACCGAAAGATCACTAAACATGTGGAAAAAAATTATCCCAGAGGGAATATGAAAGCCATCTGCCCAAGACTCTCTCTGCGCTCATCCTGCAGACAAGAACAGTGAGAGATTGATGCTCTGGTGGCGAACACAAATAAAGTGGTCAACCCTGGTCTTGGCTGGCATCAAAAGAAACCGCACATCCAGCCGTCCAGAGAGCTCGTTTAGCTATGAGCATATTAGCCCCTAGGCTAGCCAAGACTTTATCGGTTGGAAAATCCCAATCATGAGTGCTAGCTGCAAGGGAAAAAAAAAAAAAAAGAAAAGAAACTGGAAAGATCAGGCAGGACAAGCCTGAACATGTTCAGTTTGTCCTTCCTATGTTACAATTATATCCTCATTCCTCAGAGCAAAAGGCAGTTCAAAGAGACAATAATACCCTTTTTAGTCTTACGCTTCGCAAGAACGTCACTGAAACGGAACTGAAGTGGTTCCCAGAGATAAGGCGACAAAAGAAATTAAACCCTTCCCTACAGCTACCCTTTGGTAAAATACCAGCAGAGAAATAGAGGCACCACTTCAGACATAACTATGGCATTCATCTGAGGAAACAGGACTTACCTGAGTGGTTTCAAAAAGATTAATTTAGTATACTGTTCCTCAAATTCTGCAGCTGCTTCCTTCCTTTGCATTGCAGGAATATTAGCCTCTAAGGCTCATACTAACTTCATTTTATGGGATGGATAGTATTTTATTGTCAGGAAATGTGATTCCCTTTTGGGGTACAACTCAGTAAACGCTTCAGTTTAAGTCCCAAGAAATTTGGGCTGAAGCACTGTAGACCATAGGATGGCTTGGGAGCAGGCAAAGCACGAGGGACCAGTTAAAGCAGCCACCAAACAGGGGGTTTCCACTGCTTTTCTTTAACCCCCTCGTTTGGGCACAAAAGACATAGGCCAACAAAGGGTCAGCTTAGCACCACAAAGAAAAGAAACACAGCTGGAAGGCAGGGCAGGGAGCACAGGCGGGATGGACCTGGGAGGTCTCTGAGGGCTCACCCACCCCATCCTGCCTCCCTCCCAAGCCAAAGGAAGCAAACCCGAAGGTGCAGGGCATAGCAATGCCACAGGGAGCAATTAAACGGCAAGGGGACAATAATTGGATTTGCAGCTAAAAGCAGGAGACACTAAAGAGCCCTGGACAGCGAAATATTTGACAGCTGCAATCCTAGGCGTGGATGGGACAGGTAGAAATAAAAGTCTCCATCATCTATTACCAAACTGCGCAGAAACCATGAAGTGCTTATGTTGAAAGGTTACTATGAAGTGAAACAACAGCTTTTTTTAAAATGAATTTTTAATCTACTTCACCAAGACTTTTATAGAGTATGGAAATAGCCCTGCTCATCACCCCAGCTCTGGGGTTTCATTGCCAATGTACACTCATGTAACGGTAACAAACTTCAACCCGGTGCAGGACAGTCACCTTTTCTAACCATAACTGGGCTGCATGAGAGCTTAATTACCCAACTGGAAAGCCATAAATACTTCAGACTGACTCAGTTTGGGTGCACTGGATTTTTTCCTGCCTTTCACTGCGTCAGGGAATTTCTTTCCACTCTACAGCCCTTAGGAAAGTGGCACATGGCTGAAGGAGTCAGTGGCCATGAATAATCAGGGAAAGACTCTTCCAGAACAAGGCAGTAATGTGAAAAAGTCTTTCTTCTGGGGCGACATTTCCATGACCAAGGAATGACATAATAAGTCCACAAACAAAAAAGGCTTTATACCCCCATGGCAGCTTTTGAAACCTCTCCACGCTGGCTTGGTCCTTCCCTTCTGTGCAGAAACATCGCATTTTGGGGGCAGGAATTTAAGCCCCATCTGCACCGGGTCAATTGCCGTCTCTGCAGCCGTGGCTTTATCTCATTCTTTCTGGCTAACGCAATCCTACAACCCACGTTAATGATGCTATTTTACAGGACACAACGTTTCACTGTAGGACTGAAGGGATTTATTTCTGGTCTGGTATGAGGGTATAAGAGCCAAGCAAACAAACCTGTTTGCATAAGACGTCCATCAAGGTACATGCAGCTTGAGCCACCTCCAAGAGGCAAGGCCGGTGCCTGGGCACCAGTTTGCAGTGACGGAGCAGAAAGAAAAGGTACAAACGGTATTGCCAGAGAGTGAAAAAGCAGCAGCACGCCAAGACGCTCCCCCCGCAAAAAAAAAAAAAAAAAAAAAATCAAGCCACTGTTAGGCACTTGGAAGCTGCTGAAAGAGCCAAACTGAAAAGGACCTGCTGAGGTGCAGCCAGAGGAGCTACATGCCAGGACGCATCCTTGCGAAGGCAGCCCAAGTACTGTGGGTACCACTGGGGCACTGAACTGGTGCTGGAAACCCAGCCAGGGTGTAAAAACTTGGCACTGATGCTCAGACTGAGGCAGAACTAATGTTTCACTTCCAGCATGGGCCGTTTGCCAGATGTGGACCTCTGCTGAGAGTTAACCGAAAAGCATTTGAAACTCTGGACAAAAACCTTTATTTTGCAGGTCATTTGTTTTTAAGGAGAGGGCTGAGCAGTGGTCTAAGGAGTCAGAATCAGGTAGTTCCAACCCCCTGCAGAAAAGTGTCCGGGGACTTTCAGAGGGGTGAAGCAGGCGCTACAGGAATGAGGGATGCTGGACCAAGCCCAGCCTCCCAAGCCTAAGGGGATTTGCTCACGCTGCCGGGAGCGGGGAAACCATTTCTCACTAGTAAAGGAAGTCAAGCGCTTGACAACAAGGGAGGCAGCTCTCCCACAACTCCGGTTACGCAAACAGCTGCCTTCTGCTGGGTTTCAACATGCTTCGCCGCTCCAAAAATAATTTCCTGCTTGATTTGATACCATTAGCAGGAGCACAGAGCGCAGCACGAATGGTCATGCTGCTTCACGCTGGATCCAGCTAGCCATTGGTTTCCAGCAAAAGCCCCGATTTCTTTTTCTGGCAGAGGGGCACGATTACGCAGGAGGAAAAGGTAAGAGGGGTGATAGCGTAAGTCCTCTCCTCTTCCTCCGCAAAGGGTTTTGATGCAAGCCTGGAGGAAAGTACCTGCCACCTTTGTCCTTCCGGGCCTCTTTCCAGAGCTGAGATTTCCCAGCCCTTACAGCTCGTAACACTCATGGCATATAACCAACACTCAGCAGCCAAGCAGGAATCCATGCCAACATAAAGTTCAACGACAAAGTCACTGCTTGCCGGGTGATTAGGAGCTGTGCCGGTCCCGGACAGTGTTGCTGGAGTTCTCCCACAGCACAAGCACCCAAAAGCTAATATCACACCTTCTTTCATTCCCCACTGGATGACTTGGTGTCCTCTTTGGGGGCTTGTTGGAGTAATCCCAGTCCATCCCAGTGCTTTGGGAACAGCAGCACTTTCCATTCCTAGCTGGACTGGAATTTGGATAGCAAATTTTGCCCTAAGGTGCATCTGATTTCCTGTTCCCTATTCCCAGCCCAGGCATCTGCATGCCCCTTCCCAAGGGCCTGCCTTGGGGGGACTCCTCCAGGGGCCCTCACCAACAGTGCTTCCGAAACCTCAAGAAGTACAGAAACTTAAAGATGCCAAGGCCCAGCACATCAGCATCGCACTCCATAGCCTGTGGACCACCACCAGCAGAGTACACCAGCCCTCCCAACTCACGGCCTTACACAGAGGTTAGCTGGTATCTTCCAGATGAAACTCAAGTAATGTTCAGCAAAGAAATGAAGCAGCAAAATAAATAAAACTCAGTGTCACCCAGTAAAACAACGGCTGCAAAGTGGGATTCAGAAGCAGACAGCATGTCCACGAAATCAGTGTATTTTAAGGCAGTCCAGAATGCACACTGGTGTGAAGAGGGACTCCCCAGCAGAGTCTGAAGGTCTGTTTCAGCCTCTGAAGAAGCTCTATGGGGTTTTCCAATACTGCCTGACTCAGAAGCAGAAATCCTCAACCGCATCAGCCAAATGATTTTGTGCTGTGTTTCTCCTCCTCTTATACCTTGAAATTAAAGTTGTGCAATGGCACTTGTTTATGCTTATACATTTTAAGCCCAAAGAGGCCATGAGGGACCATTTCATCTGATCTGCACCACACAAGCCTTACCAACCTTTTCTTTCCACAATCATCCTTTGAGCCACACAATGGCTTATGAAAGATGCCCCTCAGCCATAACTAGAAGAATGTAAGGGGTGATGAACCCACCACTGCTTTTGGGGAGCGTGGACAGAAACTAACCTTCGAAGGCAAAGCCATGAAAAGAGAGGAAAGGTCCCATCAGCAGTCCTGCACAGGACATAACTCCAGGATGACACCCCCAGGTTTCATACTAGGCAAAATATACATCTGAGCTGACCCAAATGCCAGGTGACGCCCCTCCTATCATCCTCCTGTCACAATAAAAGGGAACAACCCTGCGAAGAAGGTGGCTCCTCACCTGCTGGAGGACCTGAGCTGGGTGGGAGGACAGGACTGGTGGGAAGAGTGTGCAAGCTGGTTTCCATGCTCAACTGACCCATGTCTGCAGCTGCTGCTGCTCCCACAGCCCGAGGGAGGGCAGATAAGCAGCAGTTCAGCTTTTCCAGACATAGCACAATTCCTGTTTACAGCCTCTGGGCTAGACTTTTCAAAAGAAGGAGCTAGGTGTCTATTCTTGCAGGAAACCAGGTGTGTAAACAGTTCAATTAATAGACCCAGCAAACTGTGCTCCAGCACAGCAAAGAGGGCTAGTGGAGACAAGCCAAGGGCACAGGAGCTGAGGAAGGAAAATACTTTTAAAGAATATGCCTAATTAGAGATGGGCCTGGGCCAAAAGTTTCTATTTGAACACCTGGAATAGCCCTGGGGAGCAGAATTGTAACCTGAACCCAGATCCACATTTTGTAACTCGCTCTTCTCCCAAATGAACTAAAACCCGGCTCCAGACCCAACCGTCACACAGTCCGAGCTGCAGGTCTCCAACAGCCAAAGCCTGGAGATCCGGCTGTCTACTCTCAACCGCGCTTTGGCCAAGCTGTTGTGCTGGGTTCCCGGTGCCCTCTCTCCCCACACCACCCACTGCCCTGCCGTGGGCCCACTCTGCCCCGCTCCACAGCTCGCTGTTGCTGCTTTAGCAGCATGCCCCTGGATCACTGACTCGGGGTGGAGATGCCCGTTCGGTGTCTGACGGCACGTCCCCATTTGCTCCAGCGGCTCTGGCGTCCCCAGCACTGTGACCAAGCCCTACTTTTCACTGCTCTGCCTTCTGCCTGCCCTCATGGGCTACAGCTGCAGCTCCTGGCCAAAGCAAGAAGCCTGCCCCAACACAAAGCCAAGTGGCTCCACTCATGCCTGCAAGCCAAATATTGACAGCGACCCTCAGTTTTGTGCCAAAGCCGCAGTCAGGGCTTGTTTTGAAGGGCACAAGCTCCATGACGGCGAAAGCCCCTCCGTGCCCTTTATGAGCCTTTGCAGAAGTGGCAGACTCCCTTTTCTCCCTTACAGCTCAGTTCTCTAGGACAGAAAACTAAACTTCACCCACACCTTACTGTCTCTTTTGAATGTACATGTTCTTTATAGCAGAATCACATTTGGCAAAGGTAGGTCAGCGCCATCCCCATAAAACCGCCCTGTCACAGGCATGTCGTGCATTTCAGACAGCTTGCAAGGCTGACTAAACATTTACTTTTGGATGGCTCATTTCCAAAGTTCAGAAATAGATCCTTGTCCACAATAAAAGAGTGCCTGGGCGTGCCATCAGGTGGCTTCATTGCCCCGTTACAGCATGCCATTTGCATTCCTGCGCTTTCCCCCTCACAGCGTGCCGCCGCTGCCCGGCGCCGAGCTCGCTGCTGCGTCCCCCTGTCAGGGCAGACCTGCAGATAGGCGAGGCCTTATCTCCTAGCTGGATTATTCTTGGTAGGTATTTGGCAATCATTTTTGCATCATCTGACCTTGAGTCCTGTTAGGTCGAGGTAGGTGACTCAGGCACATGGCTCTTGACTGCTTTCCCTTTCCGGTGGGCACCCGGCCTCTCATCGGTACAGAATGGGATGAATTGGCACAGCTGGAGAAAGGCAAAAAGGATTTGCTCACACCGGACGCTGTAATAGTCAAGGCAGTGTTTCTGTTTTGGAAACCTTTCAAACAATTTAGCTCCACTGCTATTCAGAGCAGCTTTGCGCCACGGATGTACTTTTCTAGCTATTGCAAATTCTTCCCTGCCACAGCTGAACCTCCATCCCCAAGAAAGAAAGCAATTCAAAAAATAATAATCAGGCTTTATACAAAAGCAGAGGAAAAACTTTATAAATCCTTCAAGGGCCAAGAGAATCCATCTGAAAAGTGCTTGCCAAACAGCACCAGGGCAAAATCAAAATGATGCAACCTTTCGTAGGGTGGACAGATTACAATCAGGCAATTACACATCCCAGACCGTGTAATCGCATGCAATGAGAACACGTGTGGGTGCAGTGTGAGGCGTGAGCCTGATGTCACCAACCACAGGCTCCTCCGGTTACCCTAAAGGAGTTCTTCAACAAATGGTTTCAAAATTTCTTTTCTTAACATCAATAGGTCCATCTAGAAGTAGGTCTCCTTTTGCCATGAAAATAATTCCTGGAAGACTGGGAAACATCCAGGAGAACGCTGGAAAACATCAGCCAGAAGAATCGATCCATCATCTGTCTCATATCCAACTGTGTCTGGGCAGTTGGAAAAGGGAGGGAAAGAAACCCATCACACACAATACAGATAATCTGTTATACAGCTTTATATCAGGAAAGAGCCTTTCTAAGCTTCTGTAGGAAGTACGCTTAAACATCTGACACATGAGCATCCTCAGCTTTAATAACCATTACTGTGTTTCATCCCCCTTTTTTTTTGAAGTCTGAGAACAGCATTTAAGACTCTGGCCTCCAGTAAGCATTGCTCAGATGCTCCCCAGATGGCTTTTCCAGGGGGATTTCTAATTATTTGGGTTTTTTAAAGAAATATCCTGCAGGAATCTTTTAGGTTTCTGGAGGTTTCCTTCCTTCCTCTACAAATTTCTTTACCCAGAGCTTGATTTAAAACCAAACTCAAAGGAAACACTTCCAATGACTTCAGTATGTCTCAGATCACATACCCTGGGGTAAAAGACAAATGAACCAAATCCCATAAAAATAAAGATGGTGCAGATTTCAAAAGGATTCACAGTGAAGTTTTGTAAAGAAGTAATTAGTCCAAAAGTTTCAGCCTAGAATATCACGGAATAAAGGAACATTTAGTGAGACTGAGAAGGCAGAGAGACTGAGACAGACCACAAAGGATTAGATGTATAATCCCCTCTCCACCAAGAAAAATAAATTAAAATCAAAGCAACAATTGCTATAATAACAGGTAAACAAGAAAACCCCAGATGCTAAAAAATATTCAAAGTTTTCAGATGCTGAACTACCTTAAACAGACCAGATTTCCAAAAGTGCTAAATTCCTATCCTCTGAAAATCCATGTTAGACATCCCCAAGTGGGAGACTGAAAGAAAATCACAGTGATTTCTGGAAAGCCTGATCACTGCACTTCTGCTTTGGAGAGCAACTGGAGAGCAGAGTGGAGCCCCTTATGCGTTTGTAAAGCAAAGCAAATAATTCTGATGAACCTATAGGGTCTGTGTCTCTCCAAGCCCATCCAAGCCACCTCCCAAGCAATAGTTAATTATAATGAGACACGATACTCCTCCAGAGCTGCTGCTCCATATCCCCCAAAACGGGATACAGCCCTACAGGGCATGTTGCCCTGCTTCCTGGGCTAACTGGGAGTGCTTCTGCGTGTGCTATGGCACAGAGCCACTGCTGGCTCAACACACGGTGCTATGCCCTGTGCACCGACAGACCCTCACCATGGTGAGCGGCCTCTCAGCTCACACCGTTAGCATGGCCCTCCTCTTGGATCAGCACCTCTGCTTACCAGCGGCGCTTAAGGGCATTCGCTTGCACCACTTGGCACAGCGCAGGGCTCAGCCCGCGCGGTCGGGAGCTTGCAATCCGAATGCTACAGAGAATGTTTCTGATGCTGGAAATACCTTCTCCCTTGGCTGTGATAACCCACGATTTGTCAGGTTAAAGAGACAAGCCCCGGCAAGTGCTGGGGTTAGCCTGGAGATGGCCAGTCAGAAACTCCTTTGCCCTCTGGCTGCATTCGCTGCCTGAATGCTTCACATACCTTTGGCTCTGGATGGCTGGTGGAGTGGCTGTGAGCAGGGTTTCATAAAGAGACTGCAAGGAAACGAAAACCCTGGGTGGGGCCATGGAAGCTGGTGTAGTTCGTGCAAAGGTCGTGCCCTTTTTATTTCCCTCTGAGCACCCCATCCGAGCAGCCGGGCCTTCACCCAGGACCACCGTGAACCAGCACCCTGTGACAACGGGCTGTCGCGTCCACCCGGCAGCCTCCTGCTCGTCCCATCCATCCAGAAGCAATGGCCAAGAGAAGCACCAGGAAGGGTTTAGCGCCCAACCGCAAGCTCCTCCAAAAGGACTGCTTTTCCACCCATCCTTTACGGCAGCCATATTTCAGGCAGGAGGAGGACGGGGGAGAGCAGCAGCAGTGGATGTGCTGTCCCCTTTCTTCCCCCGTGGCAAATGAAGGTCCATTTTGGAAATAATACTTCTTTCCAGCCCAATACCCTTGATGTCCCAATCTTACTGCCCCAGATTACCCAATACATCTAAAAGCATTAAGCCTTTCTCCTGCAGAGCTTCACTCCTCAGCTCCCCAAGTCCTAACTCCTCCCAGTCCACCCTTCACATGCCAAATCCACACATTTCCGTTCATCCAGACCTTCCCTCCCGCCCTTGTCTGATAGTCCTTCCCACACAAGCACCACATCCTTCCTGCTCCAACCTCACCACAAGCCTGGGTTCATTCACTGAAGCAGATCAGAATTAATTGTAAGCATGACCCTTTGAATCTAAAGGATTAGGAGATGTAAAGGAGAGAGCTCTCCATAGGAACACATGCAGGCACAAACGGAGGAAGCTTGTGGCACCCTCCAGGTCCCTCTGCTAGCTCTTGCTGGGCTCAGCTCTGCAGCCAACCCCCACTTCAACCCCCAACCTCTGGCACTCCCCCCCCGCAGCATTGTGGCTGGCTGAGCTCAGTTTTTCTGCTGCTTTTCTGAAACAGCAAAAGGCTGGCACTTCCTTTTGATAAACAATTTTTAAAAAAGAAACAAGCCCAAAAAATTGAACGGTGGCTGGGCTTACAAAGACTCTGCCTGCCCAAGACAGCAGGGCATAAAGAGGAGGATACATCCAGGAAAAACTGGATGTGTTCCTCCGAGGTAGTAGATATTTGCATGAGCACACCTCGTGATAGAGGGAGTCTGCATCCCAAAGGCTGTATAATCTAAATAGCAATATTGTAAATGTATTGGGAGAGGGAAGGAAAAACCATCTCATTGCCCCATATTATGCATGAGGAACACCAGTGCAGAGGGATGGGACGATTTACTCACATCACAGGCAAATTGCAGCAGAGCCAAGTCCCAAATCCCAGTTCAGGGACTTAACCACAGCCTATTCTGTGCTTTCTATTTTCTGTTAACAAAGAAAACAGTATTTCCCTGGATTTCAATCCCCAGTGATACTGCTGGATTTGCTGCCCAGTCATGAAATATTCCAGGAGTGGGAAGAGCAGATGAAGCTCCAGTGAGTCATGAGCAGACACTGCCTTATTGTGCAACCTGCATGGAGAGTGTCATGTTCAGCCCTCCGACCCTACCTCTGCTAATGAGGCCAGACCCAAAATGCCTTGTGCCTTTCCATAAAATTCCAGTTTTAGGGGTTTGAGGGTTTTTCTTTCCTTTTTTTTTCCCATTTTTTACACTTATTATCTGGGGCTGTTAAGCCTGGCTTGACAAGAAAAATCAGCCACCCCCTCAACGACACCTTGTAGAAACACAACTAACAACCAAGCAGGCAGGGCACCGCACAGAAACCCAGCGCTTTCAAAGCATCGGCTGAGGGGAGCGGTGTTCAAACATACATAATTGTTTAGCAGAGGTAACTTCACAAACACACACACTTTTGATTGCGATCTAGCCACCACGCGCGCAAAACAGGGTTTCGCTCTCCCGCCGCCCCCTCACTTTCTGACTCCAGGCATGGGGCAGCAAGGCAGGGCTGCCTCCCCTGGCACACAGGCATGATGAAAGCTGGAGAAGGCAGTGGGGAAATTTCCTTAGCCTCCCCTCAGATATCCCCCTCCCCTTTATTTCCTAACTGTCTGTCTGCTGGGGTAACCGCTGTCAACCCACAGAGGGAACCAGGCAAACCATGCCAGGAGTCCCTCTTCCCGTGGCTCTGGCGCAAGTCAATTCTCATCAGCCCCCAAACCTCAGCTCTCTGTCTAAGCAGCACAAACCAGCCGCACAAGGAAGTTCTGGATACTTTCTCCCCCTTTTTTTTTTTTTTTTTAAATGCCTTTTCATCATGGTTTCCCTGGGAAGATGAAGCAGCTAACCCAAAAGGGCAGAGATGCCCAGGAGGAAGGAGGGTGCTGTGGGGAGAAGGGGCAGGTGGACATCTCCTGTGAGCCAGCACAGCCACAGTCACAGCCCTCCCACCAAATCCGTGCAGAAAGCTAAGTGGGAATGAGGGTTTTGAAGGAGAATGGGGAGCTCCTGACAAGGCTAAGGAAGGGGCTGCCAACCAGCATCCCATGAGCTCAACCCAAGCCCAGCCCTCTTCAGCCGTGCCCCATAACGTTGAGGGCAGCCACAAGACATGGGCTCTCCCTCCCATGAGCTGCTGGCTCCTGCCCTGAACCCCACTCTTCCTCCCTTGGGAAAGGGCCCCACCTATGGGTGAAGGACAAGGAGGAGCTCTCGGCCCCACCATCACGCCTCCCTCCACTGAAGTTCAGAGCAGGGGTTGTAGGGAGAGCATGGAAGAGCCAGGTTTACTGTGGGTCTGCAAAGGGGGAACGAGGGCACCTCTGCAGTGTCAGTGTGATCTTCCAATGGGTAAAGAGGAGAAAGCCAGCGGACCCAAATCTAAAACCGGTGGCCTAGAAGTGGTAGGTGGGGTACGGGTTTGCAGGAAGGAAGGGCCGGGGATGAGCTTAGTGCAGACCTGTCTGTTGCATGAAGACAGCACAGACAGGGGAAACTGCTCAGGACCTGCGTCCTGATGACTTCTGGTACATTCACAATCCAGCATCAAACTCCAGGACCGTGACCGCAGGCACAATGTGTTGATGGCCAGAGCTAGTGTTTTGGGACTCAGGTTGACATCTTGCCAAGCAGACTGTCCCCTGAGCCGTTTCAGGACTGCTTCATGAGGAGGTAAATGGTGCTGTAGAGGTGCCTGTGCCTCTCTAGAGTCTGAACAGCAAATTTAGGTGTAACTGTCTCCGCTGTAGGTGTCTAAGATTAGGCAAACGCCACCCAAATTGCACTGAGGCATTTCTCAGGTTCAAGAATAGGTTAAACAAGTCATCAGAACTAGAAAGCTCTAGTGCTGGGAATAGAGGGGAGGAGAAAAGTGCCCTAGACCTGAACTCTGAACCAACAAGTTATGGAGGGAACATGTGCATGATCCTCTATCCAGACCTGGTTAAGATTACAGACAATCTGTGGGACCGTGGCTTCCAAAACTAAGATTTTTGTCACACAGAGTAAATGAGAAAAAGACTCCCTGGATGCTGTTTTGTTCTATTTTTCAAAGAAGGCCACAAGTGGGGTCCTCTGCGCCTTCCTCAAACCATCAGTTCCTTGACAAACAGCCCATTTGCTATTCCCTCCCCATCTCTCCCAAGGCATCAAAGAGCTCAACTGACAGTGACAGACCACCTTGCAGCTCATGGATAACTTGCTGGCAGGCAGACACCACCTCCTTCTCCCCAAAGTCCCTCGATACAAAGGACAAAGCAACGCCTGTACAAACGTCACCCATAACATGCTGCTCAGCCGACCAACATCATCCCAGGCAGAGAAATACCACGGTTTCTGCTGGAAGGCAGCAGAAGCAGCTCCCAGCAGCAGAATGCCCTGCTTTGTCCTGAAATGGAGCACAACCCTCTCGCCCTTTGCCATGTTCCTACCCGCCTTCCCAGCTCCCAACTTTCAGCCCTTTCAACACCCACAGTTTCTCCACTCTGCTGCGAAGCGATGAGAAATTCCCTACCAGAGGACATTGTTCAAATGGGTTATTGAAAAGAAATGCAATTCCCTACTCCAGGCAAACAAGCTCTTTCTTTTCCCCTTGAGGAAGAAGGATAATAGCACAGCAGGGGGGAAAAAAACCAACCCCAACAACAACAAAAAAACCTATCCCCAAAGCCTGTTGTAATAATATTAAATAAGAAACGAAAGGGGTTTGGCCAGGAAAATCCCAAGTTCAAAAGAATAATTGCTCCAAGAGATTTAAGCCTACAGCTGAGTCACTAAAGTGAAGAAACCTCTCCTTGTCCACAGAAAGCAAACAAATCTTGGGTCATGCAGCAAAACTTCTGTATGTCCTTGTTAGAAAGAAAGAAGAAAGAAGCCAAATGCAATTAATCATAGTCCCAGAAGAAAGGATGAAATCTTTGTAATTAGCTACCTAGGCTCATCTTTCCACTTTTGAAGACTAATCCAGCCACCTTCTTTCACCCTTCACCCACAGTCCTGCCACAAAAGTCTACTACAAATACCAAATCACTTCTTTCCAGGGATACACACTCACCTGCAGCCTGTGGTCCCCCAACAGTTTTGCAGTAAGTGTACAGGGAGGGGTGAACATGTACAGAGAGCAAACAGAGCTCCTTTTCTTAGTCACCTTTTGTGGATGAGCTGTCATGAAGTTCGTAGACTCTCCAAGAACCTGGAGACCTCACCTGAACTACAGGAGTTATTTTCAAGCTAGGTATTTTATATCCACAATCCTGATCCAACTGATCAATGACCAGCAAACACCAATTAAAAAAAAAGGCACACAAACTTGAAAACACTTTCCAAATGGTTAAGATTACAGCCGCTTATGTTAATAAATTGGCTTATACCTCATCCTGAGGTGGTGTAAATTTGCCTGACCATCGCCCTGCCGATAGAGAGCATGTTGTTCACAGCTGTATGCACTATTTGTACAGAGGTGAGTGGACAGGACTGTATATTAAGAGCAAGGTCTCCAGAAATTAAATTCAGTAAGGTGAAGCCAGCTGGCGAGCAGCTCCTTTAATTGCGAAAGGCAAAGCCACATTCCACAGATGAAACATGTCCAGTCTGAGTAAAAGTCACAATTCCTTTGCTACAGCTTCATTCAAAGTTTTGGAAAACATGAGGGAAATGTGTAGTACTTTAGAGAGAGGAAGAGGAAGGGCTGGAGCTGGTGGTGGCTACAGCTTAGGAGCTGAGGTCAGGATCGGACATCCAAAAAATCCTATGCAAATCAGAACAAGCCATTCAACTTCCCTGGAGCCCCCTTAAATAATAAGGGTTGACAAATATTATTCCAACAATGAAAACAACAACAGACCAACTCTTTAGGTCAAGTGCATCAATGGTAAATACAATACAATGGAATAATACCAAAATTACATCAGCTGAGGAACTGAGACCGATTTCTACCCCCTCTCTTGTATATAAACCACTGTTAACATATGAATAATGCTGTCAACAACAGACGGGGAATGCTGGCCAGCTTTGTGGTGAGGGAGAGCGAAGAATGCAGAGTGGACAGAAATCTCCAGCTTTGCTCTTCCATGACACAGCAGAAACACTTATTTTCAAAGGAAGGAGATTGGGTCATTCTCCTATGAAAAAAATGGAAGCGATTACGCAGCTCCAAGTACAGCTGGAGCCTTCCTGTACTAATGTGGGAAACAGGGAGGGATGATTAACAGCCAGTCTGTGGGATGCGGCAACAAGGCCAAGGAGCCTCAGGTATGTCCATAATGGAACACCCACTCCTTTCCCTCCAGGTCAGTGCCACAGACACAGCCAGACGTGCTGGGGATGCTCTGGGGGCTGGTTGGTTGCACATAGCTGTCTTCATCTGTTTGCAGGGCTGAATTCCCACTCACCACCAATACTCGCCAAAACACTTAAAATCAGTAGATTGCTCCTCTCATCTTTCCAGAGAAATCTGGCAGAAGAGCTAAGCACGGTGTCAAAGCAAAGGTGGGATCTGGCTGCAGTGAAGCTTGCTACCAAACACCCAGAGTGGCCTTCTCAGCCTGGAGCTGCTGTTTATAAAATCAAATCAACCCTCTGCATGCCAGGGTGGTCAAAAGGGTCCTGCCAGCATGCTGGAGTTTGTCCCTTGTTGATGGGAATTCCTGCCATCCTTCCAGGGGGATGCACAGATCTTCATGGAGAAAACCAAATGCTGCTGGTGATGTCAGATACACAAAATCCTGTGGTAGATTAGAAAGTCCCATTTTAAATTAAGTTAGATAGCCAAGATCATTCTGAGCTTTTCTATTCTTCCTGTTTAATGGTGCCTCACCTGGAGCACCAGTTCTGACCCTTTCTATTCTTCCTGATTGATCGTGCAACCCTCTTGGCCGGAAAATGAACCACTGACTCAATACAGAGCGACTTAGCGGTCAAAGTGAGGAGGGGATACCTCCTCAAACGACCACCGAAGACCACCTGAGACCCCCGTAGACCACCTGAGACCCCCGTGCATCCAGAGAAGGCATCTGATGTGTTATGGTTATGTAATCCTATGCATATGCATTAGATAGTTTCAATATGTATTAGGTAGGAGTAGTTTAATAAATTAGATGCAATTGTTACTGGATAAAAGGGACACACCTGATGAGTCTGGTGTGCTTGATTTGTGGAAAGTCCACAGAGCACCCTGCGCAGAAAAAAGCAATCTCTCTCCTGAGCGGGTGAGATTGGTCTATTGAACAGCGGGTAACGAAGCTGCTTTTAGGACAACACTGGCAGACAGGCCGCTTTCCCCAGTCCTGCTACAGGACAGAAGCACAGCCTCGAAACCACTGCGATGGGATGCTCCGGCAGCCAGGCACGAACTGCGAGCCGAAGCCGCCCTCCGCCGGATGCAAGGGAAACAACCCCTGCCGTGGGAAAGTCAAAAGCCATGGAGTTTTTCGGGTGCAGGTCCCTTACTTTCCCATCATTACGGGCAACATTTGCTTTCCTCAGCGTTATGTTGCAGGCACAAAGTGTAAGGGCTAGGAGCTTTTCAGGTTTCAAGCAAGAGGAAGAAAACTCCTGAGGCTGTCTGCAGCAATTAATTGGGCCCAACGCTGCCGAGGTACCGGCGCAGAGTTTTCAGGGGCTACTCCCTAAGGCTGCAAGGTTAAAGTCTTCTACTCAATTAACCTTGGCAAAGATTTGAGACACAAAGTAGCATCACTGCAGCACCTGAACGCATGTGGACACACAACAGGGTTCAGAGAGCTATGCATGACGCCTCACATCATAACCGAGTGTGCCCCATGCAAAATGCCCAGGTGACATATCATCATATATAGTCCGCAGTGCTTATGGCGCTAGGACAGGGATCATGAAAAAAAATCAATGACATTTGACTTAGCTGCCTGAAGTTCATGAAAATTGATTTTTAATGAGGTAGCATTGCGGTACACATGAGGGGAGGTGGGACAGATGCTGGTAAGGCGGCCGCGGGTGGCTGTGGTGGTGAGAGGCAGCTGCAGGCAGCACTGGTGGGCAGACCGACGGTGACACCGAGCAGACGCTGACTCTTGCCAG
The DNA here is from genome assembly GCF_947461875.1 of Haliaeetus albicilla. Taxonomy (NCBI): domain Eukaryota; kingdom Metazoa; phylum Chordata; class Aves; order Accipitriformes; family Accipitridae; genus Haliaeetus; species Haliaeetus albicilla. The sequence goes on along the minus strand of NC_091498.1, from coordinate 16,029,303 downwards.
CAGCACCGATCCCTTTCAGGACAAGCCCAATTCCTGAAAACCAGAGCTTCCCCTAATGATCTTTAACCTCCGTCCTATGCTGTAGAACGGCTCTAATGCTCACAAAGGTTGAAAAAAAAAGTTATTTCCATGCTAACCTGAATCTGCAGAAGCAAGTGTCTGTAATAAAAGAAGCAGAGCAAATTAAACACCCAAAACCTCACAAGGGATGGGGTTTTTTTCCCCCCACCAGAGAAATGCAGAGGAATCTTCCAGGAAGATTACAGCCATGTGCACTTCCCTGCCTGCAAAGTTCTTCGACACACCACAGCTTTTGAGCTTCCTTTACTAATAATGATCAGCAACTGCTAAGTTCAGTACAATTGGGCATTTCTTTCCTGTTGCAGCACATAAGAGAAGGTGGCAGCCTGCTACGATGTGCCAAGCTATGGAAAGCGAACAGGGAAGTGGCAGACATGTGCTTCATCCTGCTGTAACAAGGTTAGACCTCCTCACTCTTTTTTTCCACTGTCCCAAGCTTGCTTTCCCCTTTCCCAAGGTCTTGCTCTATATTGAGCATCCCCCAAGCACATCAATTTCCTCACGAGTTTCACACTGCTCCCAATATCCATTTCTCAGCTGTACAACACTGTTTCTTAAAAGCAGGCTATGCAGTGCGTGCTGTTTTTCAGCACACTCAGCTCCTAAAAGACAACTGGGAGACAGACAGACTCCATTTCTCACTTCAACTTGTTTTTAAGTCAATTTAAGTAGATGGAAGGTAAGATTTTCAACAAGGTCTCCTTAAAAACAGTGGAAGTAGTTCTTTGAAGCAGTATGGAAAGCAAAATTTTGAGTTCTGGTATGATCCTCTACTGCCACCAGCAGTAAGAGAGCATTAAAAGCTGGGCGGGGGGTGGAAGCAAAATACCCCTCAGCAGCTCCCTCAATTGTTGCAACAAGGCCAACACCGAACAAGTGGGACACTCACCCAAATTTGGTGGAGAGGACACCTCCCAGGGCAGAGCCAATGATGATGCCTATTCCAAAGCAAAGACCCAGCTTCCCCAAAGCATCAGTGCGTTGGGAAGGAGTAGTCAGGTCTGTAATAAGCTTCTGAGCACCTGCAGGGAAAAAAATACCATGAAAGAAGCTTGCCACAGGGTCTGGGCAGCAGGTATACACATTTTTAGGCCACAGCAACAGCACCTGCCACTAAATGGTCCTTGCAACCCCAGGGCAAATGCTCATGCACACCACTGAGTGGAGTTGGTTCAGCCCATCAGTAGTAGGAAACAAAAACACTCAAACAAACCACTTCACAAGTGGCAAGAAGAGGCTTAACACCCTATCAACTTGAGTCCTGTTGCATGAGTTACATGGACTTCTAGAAGCTAAAGGTTGTTTATGGTTTTCACTAGGAGCATATAGAAAAGGCCAACTAAAGCAGAACAGCTTGGTGGGTAATGGAAGGTATTTTTGTAATCACATTTCATTTTGACCAATATGCTCATTTTACCAGGAGAAAGGGAAAAGCTCTCCTAGAAAATATCCTGGTTGCAAGAAGGTAGCTGTGAAGTTTGGGATAGCACTGCTGCCAGCAATTGATTGTCACCCATGTCCAAGCAATTTGCTCAAGATCATACAGGAGGACGGACTTGGGACTATGGGCTACTAGCCCTGCTTTCCATAACCAATACACCTGCTGCTTCATGTTCTCACCATTTCATCCCTGATGACCATCAAACGTTGCTCCTGCCTTCCTTCATGTTATTGATCCTGTTGGCTTCCAGCAATGTGAGCAAGAAGAGAGGAATTAGGCAATAAAAATAATTTGGAAAGCCCCTCAGCTCTGACCGACCTTACCTGGTATCCCATGCATGAACACTGCTGGCAGCCTGGAGAGGAAGAGGAGGGTGATGCTGGTGGAGATGGACATGAGCAGGAAGAAGGCACTTCCAGATGCACAGGAGAGAATTAATGCTGCTTGGGCGCCAAATTGATCTGCAAACCTGGTATAGAAACGGTACAATGTTATCAGAAGTGGGACCAGGCAGGTCATTACAAGCGTGATGCACCCCAGATGGATGGAGTTGCACAGCCATCTCACCCTCATTTATCCACCATGGGAAGCACTGATCAGATTCTCAGATGTGCTCAGTTCCCAAAAGAGGACTAGATATTCAGAGGAGTGCAGCTCACTGGGCCTGGACACTGGACGACCTCTCTTCATTGTTGACTACCAGCGATACAAAACTGCCTTGCAAAAAAACCCCAAATCAAGCCCCCCCCCCAACTGGAAGTCTTGCCTGGAGGAGGCGTGCAAGGACCAGTGCTGAAGCACCGGCTGCCCACCTGGGAACGCAGGCACTGCCACTTTGGTGTAACAGGGCAATGCATCAGCAACTGCCACAGTCCATTTCCAGACCCCTCGTGAGCACAAGATATGTGCTTGCTTAAGTCTCCTCCCCTGGCATTTCAATGAATAAATGTGGTTTATCTCAGAGCTGCTGAAGACCAGCCACAGGCAGAGGCAGCTACAGCAGCTCAGCTCAGTAACTCATTCAAATATTATCACTTTGGAGCACATAGCACCCTCAAATTTTACTTCTTGACTCTTAAAATTGGTTCAGACGAGGGTATCAGGCTAGCTAATTTTTTAGTTCATGTTCAACGGCAATTGAAGTTGTTCCAGTTTCTTTCCAGAGGATGTTCAAAGCAACATTTCTCATTCAGCATGACTTAAAAAAAAAAAAAAAAAAGTTAGTTTTCTATTTAGATTCAGTAAAGACTTCACAAGAGTGACTCAAATTTCCTTCTATTTGAGGAAAAAGACAAACCAGCCAGATCAGGTTTTGGTTCAGGTTTTATCCAACTTCAAGATAAAGACCTAAGTTGGACAAAGCCAGAGAGTACCACAGAAAGGGATCTGAGCAACTGGGACTAAGATGACCATAAAACAGACCTTAGTGTTTTTCACTCCAGTTTCTCCTTCCTTCATTTTATTGAAGTTGCATATTACAGTTAGCAGATGAATGTTACCTTGCATAGCAATTAGTTGTGCTTACACTAAAAGAAACACCACCCCCCCCACCCACCACCCCCCCAAAATGCCAAACTTTGGTCTACAAAGTTAAGCATAAGTAATTAAAGGGCTCTGAGTTGAGGAAGAGGTACAGGTCAAAACTTCACTGTTTACACGAAAGCCAGGGAAGTTTATATTAACAGTTTGTAACCTAAAGACCAGGATTCACTACATAGTCCAGAGCTCTTTTGGCTTTGTTACTTAAGAGTAAATTCAGTGCTTCCTCTTCTCATGGCTGTTTAGGACCATCAGGCAAGAACAACAAGGAAAACTGACCTAAGCTACACATTTTTCTCTCTCTTATCCCCCTCCTTCCCATTTTCTTTTTATCTACCTTTACACTGAAGTCAAAGCAGCCTCACATCTAGGAAAATCATTTTCATCTCAAACCTGTGTTGCAAATTTTGACTTCAATCTGGCAATATACACCTTCAGTCCCATCTACACCAGTGGGAGTCCGGACCCAGACAGAGTCTGGTTTGCCATTTTCCTTCCCTTCAGCATCTCTTCTGGACATTAGTGAGTGACAGGCACAGAGGAAAACCAGATTCCACATGGCACCAGATCCAGAACAGAAATATTACTCTAGCTTTGTATATTAATAGAAAAACTGTTCAAATTGGGCCCTTTGCACCACCTCTGTTCTTAGGAATGCATTTTCTTCCAATCTGCACTGGAAAATTTAATGTTATTGTTATTAATTTTAAAATGTGTATTATGGTAGCGTCCAATGGCTTTTAGAGATCAGATCCTTAAAGTCCTACACACCATGTACCAGAGGATCCCGTAGAGCTCACAATCTACATGAACCAGAATGGTAAATCCCATGTGGGAAAACTGAGGTACACACCAGCTCCATATCCATTTATTACTTTGTTCATAAGTGGCAGGACTGAGAAGAAAAGCTAGATTTTTTCTCAGCCTCATTTTAGCTTCCTATCACTGAATTACACTGCTCTTTCAAATTTTTTCTGCTTTTTGGGAATGCATTCCCCTGTCACTCAAATTTTTTGGGGCCATTTACATTTCATTAGGAAGAGGAATGTGTGTCCTATGGGGTGGAGAAGCAGAAAAGTGAGTCTTTTCCACCCTTTTCTTATTTTGATAGATGAACTTAAAGATGCATCAATTCTTAAAGATTCATGGAAGTCTAGCTTTATATTTGTCATGGTTTAACCCCAGCCAGCAACTAAGCACCACGCAGCCACTCACTCACTCCCCCCCCATCCAGTGGGATGGGGGAGAAAATCGGGAAAAAGAAGTAAAACTCCTGGGTTGAGATAAGAACGGTTTAATAGAACAGAAAAGAAGAGACTAATAATGATAATACTAATAAAATGCCAATAGTAGTAATAAAAGAATTGGAATGTACAAATGATGCGCAGGGCAATTGCTCACCACCCGCCGGCTGACACCCAGCCAGCCCCCAAGCGGCGATTCCCTGCCCCCACTTCCCAGTTCCTATACTAGATGGGACGTCCCATGGTATGGAATACACTGTTGGCCAGTTTGGGTCAGGTGCCCTGGCTGTGTCCTGTGCCAACTTCTTGTGCCCTGGCTGGGCATGAGAAGCTGAAAAATCCTTGACTCTAGTCTAAACACTACTGAGCAACAACTGAAAACATCAGTGTTATCAACATTCTTCACATACTGAACTCAAAACATAGCACTGTACCAGCTACTGGGAAGACAGTTAACTCTATCCCAGCTGAAACCAGGACAATATTAAACACCAATGTAGTCACAGTGAGATTCAGCTGCAGAAATAACACAACCCTCAATTATTTTCATTGACAGCTCTACTTAACATCAATAAATATCCTCTTTTTTAAGTTCCTAGTCACAAGACATTACTAAGGTTACACATGGCTATAAAATGTTTGCAGGATTAAGCCATTAGGATCTGGGCTCTGAGGACTCTGATGGTTTAAGCCTGTTCCCAGTATATTGTTACGCTTAAATGTGTGTCATTAAAACATAGCTAAGTTAATATAAAGGCTGCTTCTATGTTGCAGTACTTCTAATTATAGTATTTATTTTCCCCTTGCCCATTTATGAAATCTTCAAACATTTCAACAGGACCATGAACCAGAACTAAATGATTTTTTTTTATTGAAGTACAAAAACGTCTGGCCTTTTTCAGCTATGAAAAGGGTCATGAGAATTGTTCTCACTCACCTTCCGAAAATTGGACCTCCCACAAGCTGGAGGACACCAAAGGTTGTCTGGAGGTAGCCAAGCCCCACTGAATCCAAACCTAGGCTCTTTGCCAAGTACTAAAAAAACACCAAAAAAACCCAACAGGTCAGAGGAAATGAAGTATGCCGTATTTCTGAATAAAGAGCTTAATGTCTGTGTGGAGAGGACTATGGGTCCAAACAAGCATTTCCTTCAACTCCCCACACCTACAGATAAAATCTTTCTTGGGTCAGACACAGGCTGCTTAATAAAGACCAAAAGTCTCCGTCCCATACTATCTGCTAACGGAGATCAGGTAGATGTGATCAAACCACCAATTTTGCACCAGGTGACAAATCTGAATCCCCCTTTACCTTTGCAGTCCAACACAGCTGAACATATTCAGCTACTGGTGAAGGGGATGAGGTAGGTTTTAAGTAGCCTTCAAGCCTCCAGACCCTGCACCTGGGGCAGCCCAAGCACCACCCGGGAGATGACTGCTGTAAGGTCTTGGAGCTGTTTAATCGAGCGAGCCAGAATCAATGCAAGTACAACATGGACAAAATATTACCTTTACTTATAATCTGGATGGTACACCCAGAATGTGAGCTTGCAAAACGAGCAGATGCACACCTTGAAGAGCCTCAATCCTTTAAATAAAAAAACCCTTTTTGTAAATGTAAAAGTTGTATGCTCAAAGGACAGCTATTTCTGATTCACGTTTTTGTTTTGTGCCATCTGCTAAAAGTTGTTTAAAACTCTCCACCAAGTTCAGCTCTCAGAAGTGCAGATGTGCCCCAATCTTCCTGCTTACCTGGCACATGCTCCGCACCCAGGCCCCCAAACCCCCTGTAACTGAGTGGTGATCGACTATGCCAATCTCCAACAGATAAACTCTCTCTCAGCCTACAAGCTCTGGGCACCATGGGCTGGTTTAGTCCCAGAAGGAGAGAGCAGTTTGCCTCTGGAGGCACAAAACCAGTAGAGATGGCATCACCAGAGACAGGTGTGGACAGGCGTATCATAGATCCAGGAGGTCACAAGAGCAGGAAAGTTGACAGGTGGAAAAGGAGCTGGGGGTGCTGGTTGACAGCCACCTGAATATGAGCCAGCAGTGTGCCCAGGTGGCCAAGAAGGCCAACGGCATCCTGGCCTGTATCAGAAATAGTGTGGCCAGCAGGACTAGGGGAGTGATCATTCCCCTGTATTCGGCAGTGGTGAGGCCGCACCTGGGGTACTGTGTTCAGTTTTGGGCCCCTCACTACAGGAGAGACATTGAGGTGCTGGAGCATGTCCAGAGAAGGGCAGCCAAGTTGGTGAGGGGCCTGGAGCACAAGTCTTATGAGGAGCGGCTGAGGGAGCTGGGGTTGTTTAGCCTGGAGAAAAGGAGGCTGAGGGGAGACCTTATCACTCTCCACAACTACCTGAAAGGAGGCTGTAGCGAGGTGGGGGTCAGGCTCTTCTCTCAAGTAACAAGCGATAGGACAAGAGGAAATGGCCTCAAGTTGCACCAGGGGAGGTTTAGATTGGATATTAGGAAAAATTTCTTCACCAAAAGGGTTATCAAGCACTGCAGCAGGCTGCCCAGGGGAAGTGGTTGGGTCGCCATCCCTGGAGGTATTTCAAAGACATCTAGATGTGGTGCTTAGGGCCATGGTTTATTGGTGGACTTGGCAGTGTTAGGTTTACAGTTGGACTCAATGATCTTAAGGCTCTTATCCAACCTAAATGATTCTATGAAACCAGACAAAATAGTCCAGTAAATGAGAAGCAATGATTCCCACTCACAGCTGGTTTATCATGCCCTTAGAAAAACCTACCTCTGATTTGAAACCTCCAATTGCTGCTGCCTGCTTGTTGGGTCACTCTCCCACTGTCATGGTTTAACCCCAGCCAGCAACTAAGCACCATGCAGCCACTCATTCACTTCCCCCCCACCCAGTGGGATGGCAGAGAGAATTGGGAAAAAAAGTAAAACTCGTGGGTTGAGATAAGAACAGTTTAATAGGACAGAAAGAAAGAAATTAATAATAGTAATAATAACAATAATAAAATGACAATAATAATAAAAGGGTTGGAATATACAAAACAAGTGATGAACAATGCAATTGCTCACCACTTGCCGACTGATGCCCAGTTAGTTCCCGAGCAGCCATTGCCCCCAGGCCAACTGCCCCCAGTTTATATACTGGGCATGACGTCACATGGTATGGAATACCCCTTTGGCCAGTTTGGGTCAGCTGTCCTGGCTGTGTCCCCTCCCAACTCCTTGTGCCCCTCCAGCCTTCCCACTGGCTGGGCATGAGAAGCTGAAAAATTCTTGGCTTAGTGTAAACACGACTTAGCAACAACTGAAAACATCAGTGTGTTATCAACATTATTCTCATACTAAATCCAAACCATAACACTACACCAGCTACTAGAAGGAAAATTAACTGTCTCCCAGCCAAAGCCAGGACACCCACTGCAAGCAAGAAGACACAACATTAGCTTCACCCAGGGCCATCAGGCCAAGGAAAGGGCTCTAGGTGCTACTGCCGCACAAATAATAAACCAGCTTTTACTGCCTGGGCAAACCCTGAACCCAGTCACAGCTTGCCTGCTAGGTAGGAATACGCTTTCGTGTCTCCTGCTGCAAATTCTTTTCTGACTTTGCTGGAAAACTACATAGGCTGGCGTTGAAGGCAAGATGTGAAGCAGGACAACCCATACTCACAGGCATGACTCCCATCTGCATGAAGAGGAAGGTGAGCTCTAGGGTTGCAATCAGGTAGGCAACAAGGATCGCTTGTCCCCTCTCGACCTTTCCCGAGCAAACGGTCTCCCCCAGGGTCTTGCTCCTCATTCCCGAGGCTTTTTCCTCACCTCCAGAGCTGGCTTTTGGATTCATAGTGCTCATGGAACAACTTACTGCAGGCTGACAGGCTGAAAAATGACACAAAGGTGCTTTCTAGCTGGGAACACGGAGCATAGGTAAGGTGCAGAAGCTGTGTGTACAGTTCAAAGCTGACGGTGTGAAAAGTGCTGAGTCAGCATGCCAGGGATTTATTCCTTCTTTCTTTGGTTTTTTTTTTCTCCCCTTTGCTTACTTGCCAGGCAGGATCAAAGGTAACCACACATCAAAGTGCTGATCTCCTCCTTCAGCCTCATACCAGGTGGGCTCATTACTTCAAGTACCATCGCAACAAAGACCAGCTTGAATGTTCCAGTGGGGTGAAATTGGACATTGCCCCCAACAAGAGCATGTGACAAACATCTTCAACTCTTAACTGTTTCACTCCTTTCGCTTTTATTGCCTCTGGTAGCTCGGTAGAGATGACTGTTTTAATTCTTCATGAAAGGCACTTTGATTTTATTTTTGGAGGTTGCAATTGAAGCTTACAGCACAACAGCCTTTTCCAAGGCCTCATGTTTCTTGCACTAGGTTTGTATAGATCCTGGAACAAGCATAGATCTTACATGCAGTTAGAGCTGCTCTCATCAACACCTCTAGCTGAGCCATTTTCCCTCCTTCACCAGGTGCTGCAAATTTATAGACAGGCTGAGCTAGCAAATGTTCGCTTGTGGCTCCACTCAGACTACAAATTACCAGCCAATGCTGAAATCATTTAAAAAAAAAAAAAAAATTAAATCCACACAAATCATGAGGCTGACTACAAACTGAGGAATTAAATAAACAAGACTCATTTGGTCCTTGGGGCTTTTGTTTGTTTGTTTGCTTGCTTGCTTGTTTACTTAGGGTTTTATTTGTTTGTCTGCTCACTTGTTTGCTTGGGGGTTTGTTTGTTTGTTTTCTTACTTGTTGAAGTCTGGAAGTCTGGTTGAGCATTATCTTTACTTTAAAGAGAAAAAGAAAGCAGAGATCCCAATTCCCTGATTTTGTAGAATCATGGGACTCTTGGTAGGAAGGGACCTCAGGAGACCTCATCTACCCTCCTGCTTGAACACATCAGCTCAGCTGTGGCTTTTTCTAGACAAGCTTTGAAAAATCTCCAAGAAAAGCGATTTACCCCCTCCCTGAGTATCCGGGAAAGAAGTTTTTCCTAATGTCCAATCTGAATTTCTCAAGTTGCAGCTTGTGGGTGTTGTCCCTCATGGTATCAGCTGCCGCTACCAAGAAGAGCCTGGCTGCATCATCTCTGGAGCTGCCCTTCAAGTAGTTACAGGCTGCTGTTAGATCACTCCAGCCTAATCTTTGATAGGCTGAACAAGCCCAATTCCCTCCACCTCTTTCAAAGATGATGTACTCTAGACCCCTAACCTTCTTGGTAGCCCTCCCCTGGGTCCAATCCAGTTTCTCCACAACCCTCTTGAACTGGGAGGCCCAACGCTGGGTCAGCCTCACCAGCACCAAGCAAAGGGGAATAACAACTTCCCCGGATGTCCTGGCCATGCTCTTCCTCAAATGGCCCATTATATGGTTTGCCTTATTCCTGATGAGCGTGTACCATTGGCTCAGGCAGCATCGCCATCACTCATGGTCCTCACACTAGGGTTGCTGCATATTCAGTCAGTGCCCAGCCAGCATTGATGCAGGTGGATATTCTGCCCCAGGCTTGGGGCAAATTGTCACAGCTTTCAACTTGTTGAAAACCTTGAGGTTTTGGTTGATCCAGCTGTCGTGTTTCATACAGACTCTCCAGCCTGAGGCTCCATCATTGACCATGTCATCCAGTCCCTCTAATTTAGTAACACCTCTGTTCAGAAATGGAGGCTTGCCTCGCTGTGAAGGCTGACGCAGACACATCAATACAGGGACACACACAGACATTTGCTGGCTCGGATCTGGAGTGGCTGTCAGGGCTCCCAGGTTTCCAACCAAGCCCAGGGAGAGGGAACTGTAAGATCTCTGGGCACACCTTTTTATTCAACACATGTCGCCGCAGAGCCCCGGGATTTGGTGAGGGCTGCCAGGCTCTACCTCCTGGCGAAGAAGAGGAAAGACCAAAGGTTTAATGTTTCACCAGGGGCAGGTACCATATTGCTAGACAGAAACAACCTTTTGCAAACTCAGCCAAAGCAGGAGTAAAAAAGCAACTTTAAAGAATGACTTTCCTACAGTGATACCAGCACAAAACCAGACCCAACTCACAATGCCCTAGAAGTCATTTTTGTTACCGAAGAAGGAAGATTACCCAGTGTGTATCCCAATTTAGCAAAGGATCAGTGTTCAACATTTGGTTCATCTCATCGTGAAACAATGGATTTGCCTGCACTTTGAATGTCCTGCAGCACAGCACCAACATCATCACTCCCTGGTTTGCGCTGGACAGGCACAATGTACAAATTACCAGCATTGAATAGACGAGTAAAATTAATGACAGAACTCTGTTTATGGAGGTTTCGAGACAACCAAAAAAGCAACTCATGCAAATGCAATGTAAAACACTGCTTACAGGAAACGTTGCTGACTTGGACTTAAAAAGCATCAATATTTGGACTGGTGAGTTTGTCTCAGCAGCAACTGAAAACAGATCCCAGCAAGGCGACCGAGGAGGGAAGCAATGACTTGCAGATGCAGCCACTCTTCACCAGATACAAGCCTCGTCCTGCCCAGGGCATGCAGTGCAGATGGCTAACCAGCCACATGCTGTCACTCAGATTTAGCTTCTTTTTACTGGCATTGACAAGGGAAATGGAGTAAAAAAACCCACAGAGTTTAATTTTCAGCCGCTGGGGCAAAAGACACAGTTCTGAGAAGCAGAGACCTAAACTCGGTGCCTGGTGTGGAGGTGACCATGGAGAAGGAGCTATGATCACCAGACTTGGTTCCTGTACATCACTGGATGCCTCTTGCTGGCTCAGTGCCCAAACCTGCTCCTCAGCATCCCAGATCAGGCTGCCCTGGGCCCAGCTCAGCGATCCTCTTCTAGCAATAGTCTCTTTGGGCAGGATCATTTAACTCCTCATCCCTGCACTTTGGCACAGACAGAACAAAGGGAAGAGGGTGGCAGTTTTAAGCCACGTTTACAAACCATGAGCCAAGCCATGTCCATGCTGCCCTGGCCACAAGGACGCAGAGATGAGCTGTGTTCTCCAAATTTGGCCAAGATGTTGGCAGCCCCAAATCAGTGGGGAAATAAAGCCCTGGCAGTGTCCTCCCACAAGGTCTTCTGCGCAGGAGCTTGGACTTTTCTGACTTGCAGCACCCGATTTTTAAAATCTTGCCCCATGTCAGTCTAGGGGCTAAATATGGCAGCACGAACACCGATGGAAAAACAGCCGGTGTGATTGATATAAGGCAGATCCTCCTTCTCCCCTGAGCATGAAGCCTGTCTGAAAATGTCTACAGGAGCCAAAGTATGATGAAGATTAACTCCGTTCCCAGCTATGCCCCACTGAACATCGTGTTTGCAGCTATCCAGCTAGAGGCCAGTTCATCTATACCTGTAGCAATAATGCACCATTAATGACAGATGGCATAGGCTGGTATTGCATTTTTATCTAAAGGCTCCTTCTGGCTCAATTACAGGCTACACCATGGGTAGCACTCGGTCACTGACAAGCCATCTTTAATAAATAAAGATTAATTTAAAAACTGGGGAGGAAAAAGTTATGAATAGGAAATGAATTTTCTTGTGTAGGATAAATAAACTTTAAATGGACAGACATTCCAGGGAGACAACGGTGAAAGCAAGCAAGGAGATAAATGTCTTGTGATGACACTGCAGATTAGGCCATTAGCTATGCATTACAGCCTTGACACTTATTCTCAACATTTTTGGAGTATTTATAGTTGCCTTCCCTGGTATGTCTTTCCTGGGGCCTATTTATCTGGTGATCTCTGGAAAAACAGAGTGGGAAACCTGAGAACATCTTTAAAAAAAAATTTATAAAGACTTACTGTTCACGTTACTTGGGCAGAAATCTTTTCTTAAATCACTGGAAATGGGAAGCAAGGCCAGCATATGCATGGGGAGGGGAAACCCACCCACAGCAATACCAGCAGCTGAAAATGTTGGTTGCAAAAGGATAAATTGTGGGGAAATAAATCCCAAATCCTTCTCTCAACTTGTATTTTTTCACAGAGGAAACTTAAAATGATCTGTAGCAACATGAGGTACCCTGGGTGGGATTCACCTGTCTGCAGAGCATCAAAATAAGCTTTACAGCCTCAAAAGAGCCTTGAAGAGGGATGGAAGTGCAGGTATGCTGCCCAGCGAAGAAGGGCATCTCTCAGGCCTCAAATCCGCTATGAATGCGAGGTGGCAGGTCTCTCCAGCTACGCAAAAAAACAGTGGAATGAACCAAATCCTGCTCCAGTGCAGAGCAGTCGTGAATCCTTGTCCTTGTGGATATGCACCCATGCCTATGGCAAGTGTGAGAGCTGACTGGGAATGCCGGGAAGGGAATCGCTGCCTCTGGGGTCCAGCAAAGCTTTCATTTCTCCTTGCAAAGAGAAACTGCATTTCTAGGGGCTGTGCGCTGGGGGTGCCAGGAGGGACGTGAGGTGCGAGATGAATACTTATGAGCATACCTCAACTCTGTGCCCAAGAAGCGGCAAAGATAACCCTTCCCCTCCTTGCAAGAGCATCGCGAGGCCACTGCACCAAAACCAGCGAGGTGTGCAGATATTCGGACAAGGAGAGACATAAAAACACTTTATGGAGACACAGCCCTCGGGGAGCTATCATCCTGGTGATGTTTCTTAAGCTCTGTAAAACAAGAGAGGAAATGGAAGAAATATCTCCAAGCGGTTCCCCAGTAGTGGGAATGCTGAATTGCCGTAATGAGGGAAACCGCTCAACACCAGCCACGGTCGGCGGGAGCCGTCAAATCTGCAGGATCTGGCCCGATCCCTCTCTTCCCCCGACCCCGACACTGAGGGAACCAGTCTCATTTGTAGTCTGGTGAAAGATTTATACAGTTAAGCAAATAAGAGCATAGACGGCCCGGTATTGCCAAAATTATGTCCCATGTTTGTTGACTGATTTATTCCTTTGTCTAATTGTGTTCGCGAAAAAAGCAGCTCACTAATGAATGGAAAAAGACTCCACACGGCCAGCAAAAAAAAAGCCATGTTTAGTTTACAAAATAGCACAGTCTTCAGGGATTTTCATAAAAACTACGGAGACAGTCCAAATCGGCAATGAAATCAGATTCCCGGTGGCTGCTTTTGGCTCTTTCTATGTGTGTATTAAATTGCAAAAAGCAATTATTTATAATTTGTTTTTATAAAAATGCTGGTGCACTTATTCTGCCTGGCAAATTATTTTATGAAATGGAAAATGCTATTGTTCATTCTTTTGGTAAAGTCTTTGTTACTTAACATATTAAACTGCAAATCACATTTTATCTGAAATATGGCTGGTTATTATTAACTTTTTAATGGTAAAGCCCCAAAGCTCCAGCTAATATCGAGGCCCCGTTTGGTGCCCTGCAAACACAAAAAGAGGTTGAGACTCGGACGAGGGAAAAGAATTAGATCCTCCTTGTCTTGCAGATGGGACCCTAACAGACAGAGGGGTTTAATGACGTCCCTGAAATCACAGAGGAAGTCTGTGGAAGAGGCTGGAGTCAGACTCGATCATCCTTTGGACGCCAGTCCCACTGTTTAACCACAGGGCAGTTTCTCCTCTCTAATAGTCTGGAAAAATTAAACCAAAAGAGAACATTTCTGAATGCTGGAATTTGACAACAAAATATGCAGATGGGGCAGAGACTGTGTCAATTGTAAAAGACTTTTGGAAAAACCCCGTGGCCTCAAGTCAGGAGAGTTACACCAAGAATAACATGACCAAATAGGAAGAAAGAGCTCAGTTCTTGGTACCCACCCAGTCTCATCAGCTCCAGCAGGACCTCGCTGGGGCAGGAGCCTCTCGTGCCTGCTCACACCGGGTGGCACCTTGCTTAGGATGATTTCAGCTCAGCCAGAGGACTCACCTCCAGAGTCATCTCCCAGGTGCTGCCATGGCCGTGGCCCACATCTACCCCAAAATCTCTCCTGAGCAAACAGAAACCTCTCAAGTTTCAATAAGCTGCTGCCACGCGGTGGAGAAGGGCTGCTGGGCTGTCCGGAGAGCAGCCACCGACCTTCTCCTTCAAGCGAAGACATCAAAAGACAGCAAATGCCACCAGCCTCTAGTGGTCCACTGTGCTAGGACATTGAAGAATCGGCAAGAAAAAAATTACTCTTCCCTTAGGGAAAGCCCAGGTCTGACGGGTGAGGTCTCTCCTGGGCAAGGGATGATCTCCCCCAGACTTGCCATTCTTCTTCCTAATGCTCAAGCCACACTTGTTTTAAGCAAGCGTGACACGGTTTGACATCTATGTAGCAAACTGTGATTAAAGGAGTGGTTATACCATCAGCTCCTGAGCAGGATCCAGGCAAAACTGTACAGGCTAATAAGCAATGGTGACGGCCCAGAAGCGATGGATACTTCTGCCACCTCTGTGGTCACGTCTTCAGCTTACTGGCATGTTGGCGTGACCGACCTTCAGAAAACTCGCTGCTGGGTAATGGATGAAGCCCTGGGCTCCAAGATACACACAGTGCGTTGGAAGTCCAAGGTTTATAGCCAAAGAATATGCTAGATGTGACAAAAACGGATACACACACACACAAATAAAGCCTCATACTTAGCCTGCAATATGCAATATTTCATTCAGCTGGTATTATACAGCCACCTTCTGGAATGGCAGCAATGTCTGGAATGCAAAAGCTGTTTATCATTTAAATAACATTTAAGCCATTATAATTTATATGAGAATTGTAACTGATTGGGGCTGTATGGAGCTTCTTGTTGTGGTTTGCCATAGGAATGCTGCAGATTTCCTCTCCACACATTACATTCTGCACACAATGGGAGCCCCAGACATTTTCAGCTAGTCTCGAGCCTCCTGCATTTACCAAAACATTTTCCTGTGTCAGAATCAAACAATTGCCTGATTTATAACTCTCGAGCATTCAGGAGACCACCAGCAGCACAATGTAACAAGAATCTCTCTGTCCGTTAGCCTTCTGACGGAGCTATACACAGCACAAACAAAATACGAATGTGTATTCAGTGTTTCTGCTAACGTATGTTTCTGCATAAAGCAATTGGAGAAGGGCAAAGCATGTGTCTGTAAAACCTTGCACATCCCGGATACAGCTTCCCTGCACAGAGGAGGGTCTGTGTTACACCCTCAGACAAATCCTTACCTGCTCAGGGCCAGGGGAGACACATCCCCTCCCAACCTTGCTCCATTTGCCTGCCTGGTTTTTCCACGTGGACTTGGGACCTGCATGGAGCCAACGCGGGATGTGGAGGAAAGGGGACGGCTGCCCCCGTGCCCAGCTGCCTCCATCCACTATGGAGGTGGGGGACAACCCTACGTTGCAGATATTCGCTGTCCATGGATGGAAGAGGTGGGATGAAGGTATCCATAGTCACGCAGGGCTGGATTTATCAGCGGCTCAGGAGTGGTGAAATGCCCAAACCCGGCTAGACACACCTTGATGTAGCTGGGCTCTAAATGCCTTCAAAGCCTCACCCAAGGCGCTTATTCTTCTCCCTCTAAGCAAATACCTAATTTCAGCTGAAGGCCTGAATGGGATTTGTAAGGTTAGAGCAAACCCCCGAGTTTGCACTGTTGCGAGTTGGAGAAGAGCATGCACTCCTGCCTGTCATCCAACCCACCTGGGAAAAACAAAGTTTTTAAATCTCTAGAAGACACCAGTCCTCGGAGGTATCCTCTCTCCCAGGCAGGTCTGCATCCCCTGTATTGATGATAAAGGCTGTAGCCAGGTCTACTTAGGGAGAATGATTGCAATCTTGATTTTAGTTAGGAATACAAGAGGGATGACAGTCCCAAGACCGCTAGGTTTTTGTTCAAACCACCAGAAGGCTTTGGAACCACCTTCACTGCTTCCTCCTGGCCTTCCCATCCACCCTGCACTTGAATTCACCTGAGACAAAAAGAAATCAAACCTCCTTTGCTGGAGGTGGAATCTCCTCGTGGGCTCCCTAGCAGTGAGGTTGTAGGGAGGACCCACTAATGGCTCTCGAGCGGGTTATCAGGAATCTTCACAGCAGTTTGGGGAAAATTTCCAAGGTAATTCAGTTAAACCAATGTTGAACACTGAATACAACTCTAGCATGGACAGATAAGATAAAGGTGGAAAAGTTTAGAAGATGCATCCCTACAGTCAATCTACTCTATCATAAGAATAAGTCCCACTTCAAATACAACTGAAACTTCACTGTTAAGAGGCCAGCACCTGCATGGTACCATTCGCTTCTTTCCATTTCAGTCTCTATAGGCACAGCATTTCTTCAGAGCAAAGGGTGAGGATGCGTTCCTAACATGTTGCAGGTACATCTGACACACAAAATACCCCCAAACCTGCTCAAATGTGCCTTTAAAGCACTCTCTCAAAAGCTCATTGCTTACAATAATTCTTCAGAATTATTTTGGAACAACACCAGGTGCCATGAAGGAAACTTGTCTCTCTGTAAAGGATCAGAGCAAACTGCACACTGCTAGGATCCAACCCTGGTGTCAGGAGCAATTTCAAGTGGGACATGAGCGGCACATAGATGTTTTCCTAAGAGAAAATCCCTAAGAGCTATTTATTTTTAAAAATATTTTTAAATAATTTTTAAAGCTTGTCCCCAAGACAATTGCAGGCTCACAACCCCCCTGACTCTTTGTCATTGAGCAAAGGTATTAGCACTTGCCATGAACTTGCCACCAGCGAAGGAGAGAGACCCAGATCCTACTGCAAGCAGTGGCAAAAACATTTATGCCCTGGAAAGAGCAGCGAGAGGCATTTAGTGCTTCTAAATATGCCAGAGGACAAGAGTTTGCCAGCCCCAACCAGACCTGGCTGCTGCTGATGGGAGGGCTGGATGATGGCTGTGACCAGGATGCGCTAAACATTTTGTGCTGCAATATTTGTTTTTGAGGCTTTTTGCTTTGATATTGCTGCCTAATTGTAAGCCATTCCTAAACCCAAATGTAAGGCTGGCGTAAAACAGCAATGCCTGCATAGTCTTGGGCTGGTCTTGCCACTGTCAGTACCATTTGGCATTTGTTAATCTTTTCACACTCTGGAGAGAGTGGAAATAACCCAAGAAAAGCTCGCTTGGAGCGCTGCTCCCTGATTCACGTGTTCCATTTCTGGAACACACAACTCCCTACATCAAAGTCTTTGTGCACTAAAACCAGGATCCGTCATCTGGCTTTTCCAGAAATCAAGCAAGTCCTGCAAATTTTCAGTCCAAACTGGTTGAGAACCGGTCCTGCCAAAGCAGCGATTGGACTTGGGCATTTTGCAAGTAGTTAGGATATTTGAAACAAAGAAAGAGAAAAAGTGCTGCTAGAAAAAGGGGTCTACCCCAGCTCATTTTCCTAATGCCCTACCAGACAGCAATGGGATTACCTCTGTAAAACTGCCCCAGGGAGGCTGCTAGGAAGAAATTCCCCTGGCTTTCTACATTGGCTGGGTCCTGGACACTCCTATTAAAACCGACACCAATCTACTCAGCAGCTCTGCCCAGGCTCTCACCTCATTACCATCAAGACAAAACAATAAGGATTTATTCCTTTTATTTATTGCCCAGCACAGCCAGAGGAGTGGTAGGTTATATTCCTCCTGAGCCTCGGCAACTAAATCATTTGCCAAATTCAGCCAGCTCCACGCAGGTGAAGCGACAACCACCTTGAATCCTGCCGGAGACACCCTCAGAAGCCACAGGACTGCAGAGGGGCTGAGGACCTCATCGGGACTGCAGGGGCAGGTCAGCAGAAAATCTTGCTTACCCGTCGTGGTGCATGAAAAATAAAGGCTCTAGATTAAATTTGCAGGCTGGCAGCTAAAAAAAAAAAAGCCATTCTCCTATCTGTAAAGCAAGCGCATTTGATCTAGAAAGCAATGAGACTCCATAAACATAGCACCTCCAGATAAATTTTTTTCCTTCCAGAGCAAACTCACTACCATTTGGCCACTGTCAGCCTAAATAATTTCACCTGGTTTATATTTTCCTTTTGAATACCCATGATGACCAGCTGACTCATTTTTGCTTTGAGAAGAGCTGCAAGATCTGGATTACTTGGCTCTAGGCTGAAACCCTGACCCCAATTCACCAAGAATTTTGCCTCTGATTTCCGTGCTGCCAGGAATTAATCTTCAGGTCTTCCATCCAGCTCCTTTTCTGATTTTACTATTAGGAAAACATTTGTTTCAGACTCATTTGGTCATGACTATGTTTGAGAATGTGGCTCACGGTTCACAGTAGAAGAATTTGTACCATGTCATTTTGAAATGCCTTCATTTGTCACTGCATGCTCACTGGGGGACAGTGAGATACCTGCTATCCTGCACAGCATCAGGGTGTGTCTTTAATTGCACCTTTATGAAATTAAAGTTTAATCAAGAGTCAGGTACAAGTGCAGCTCTTTGTGCCTGATTCTTCCGTCCTCACTCAGTCCAAAACTCACCCTACTTGAAACTGAGGATCGGGCACCTGGAGCTCACTGCCCTACAAACTTGTTTAAGCAATAGCTCCTGCAAGAAGTAGCAGAGCAGCTGGTAAGGGTATCTTTCAAGGCTACAGAAGGAACTGATGATTTTTTCAACCTGGTCACAGCACAGGAAAAAATGTTGCTTTCTCCTGGCCTCCACCGGACATTACAAACACGTGTAATCAGAGTATTTAGCAACATTTCTGACCATGGCCCAAAGTAGCAGGGCCTTTCAGCTTCTGTCCAAAACTTGAGAACTGGCTCATTAAGAAATAGCCATGTCGGTGGATGTAATGCAAACCATTAAAAAACCTTTAAGCCAGTGTCACCTGTGATCTTCCACCTCCTCTGCCCTGTTAGGGGATATGGCACTTGGTTTCTCTTTGGATCTGCAGGATGCTGAACCTGAGCAGGATTTGTGCTGACCGCTGTTGCGGATGGCACATACAAATGCTTAAATGCTGCCCCAGATATAACATAGGCTGAGCTCTCAGCAATGAGTCACAGCACAGCACGAATTGTTCTGTATGACATAAACATGTTTATAGTGCGCTGCTGGATCCATGTACAATTAACTCCGTGCTCTGTAGGAATACATACCGTATTGCGGGCAGGGCAGCCTTACTATAGCTAAACTGCTGTAAAACAAACATGATGGACTCCCCCAAGGGAGCTCATCGAACCACTCCCTTTGCAGGTTCACCACTGGCTGGGTTATGTTTGGTCCACATTCAAAGCTTGCAGCAAAATTAATGCAATGAATCTAGCAGGGAGATTATAAAACGATTGCTTTTCAAGATTAAGAGCAAATAAAATTTTAGTGCTGTGTCTTCAGAAAGTTACTACGCCAAAAGCAAATGTAAAGCTGTAGGCAAGAAGATAAATTAATTAAAGAATACAAACAAGAAGCCAGAGGGTGGGAGGGGGGAGAAATTATCTCATCGTGCTGCGTCATCGCATGCTATCTCAGCACCCCATCGCGGGGAAAGGAGGGAGCAAGCCCTGAGGGAGAGGCAAATGAGAAGAGGGAATCCAACTTGGGGAGTGAGAGAAGGAACAGCCGGATCCCACAGCACCGTATTACTTTGCCACCCGCTCCAAGGGAGGGAATCAGCCACAGAAGGATGTAGAGGAGACAAAGCTCGCGGGGGTCCCCAAGGCACGCCAGCCCTGCTTGAAACCAGGTCTGTGTCTCAAGAGCCGCATCCTCTACAACTGCATCTCCTTCTCTTGGACTTCCACGGTTTGAGCTACCATTGAACTAAGCCACTATCCATCGTATTTGAAAAGCTGTGGCAGCCTGGTGAAGTTGTCACTGACTGGAAACGGGGAAAAAACTTGCCCACTTTTTAAATGGGCAAAAAGGAAGATCCAGGGAACTACAGGCCAGTCTCACCTCTGTGCCCAGCAAGATCAGGGAGCGGATCCTCCTGGAAACTATGCTAGGACACATGGAAAACAGTGAGGTGATTGGTGACAGCCAGCATGGCTTCACTAAGGGCAAATCATGCCTGACAAATTTGGTGGCCTTCTACAACGGGGTTACAGCATTGATGAATAAGGGAAGAGCAATGGACGTCATCCACCTGGACTTGTGCAAAGCATTTGATACTGTCTCACACAACATCCTTGTCTCCAAAATGGAGAGACAGGGATTTGATGGGTGGACTACTCAGTGGATAAGGAATTGGCTGGACGGTCACACTGAAAGAGCTGTGGTAAACAGCTCAGTGTCCAGGTAGAGACCAGTGATGAGTGGTGTTCCTCAGGGGTCCTTATTGGGACCACTATTATTTAACATTTTTTGTCGGCGACATGGACAGTGGGACTGAGTGCACCCTCAGCAAGTTTGCAGATGACACCAAGCTGTGTGGTGTGGCTGATACTCTAGAGGAAAGGGATGCCATCCAGAGGGACCTTGACAGGCTTGAGAGGTGGGCCTGTGCGAACCTCATGAAGTTCAACAAGGCCGAGTGTGAGGTCCTGCATCTGCGTTGGGGCAATCCCAAACATGGATACAGGCTGGGTGATGCGTGGATTGAGAGCAGCCCTGCAGAGAAGAACTTGGGGGTGTTGGTTGATGAGAAGCTCAACATGACCCGGCACTGTGTGTTTGCAGCCCAGAAAGCCAACTGTATCCTTGGCTGCATCAAGAGAAACGTGACCAGCAGGTTGAGGGAGGTGATTCTCCCCCTCTGCTCTGCTCTCATGAGACCCCACCTGCAGTACTGCCTTCAGCTCTGGGGCCTCTAACATAAGAAGGTCATGGACCTGTTGCAGTAAGTCCAGAGGAGGGCCACGAAGATGGTCAGGGGCTGGAGCACCTCTCCTATGAAGACAGGCTGAGAGAGTTGGGGTTATTCAGCCTGGAGAAGAGAAGGCTCTGGGGACACCTTACAGCAGCCTGCCAGTACCTAACGGGGGCCTACAGGAAAGATGGGGAGGGACTCTTTATCAGGGAGTGTAGTGATGGGACAAGGGGTCATGGTTATAAACTGAAAGAGGGTAGATTTAGATCAGATGTAAGGAGAAGTTCTTTACTGTGAGGGTGGTGAGGCACTGGAACAGGTTGCCCAGAGAGGCTGTGGATGCCCCATCCCTGGCAGTGTTCAAGGCCAGGTTGGATGGGGCTTTGAGCAACCTGGTCTAGTGGAAGGTGTCCCTGCCCATGGCAGGGGGGTTGGAACTAGATGATCTTTAAGGTCCCTTCCAACCCAAACCATTCTATGATTCTATGATTGCCAAGCTACACCTTAACCCTAATTTTCACAGAATAAAGTGAATGTATCATTCTATCCATAAATCTTGTCAAAGACTCATAGGGACTCTGAGCAACTTGAAAAATCTAGAGGACGGCGAACATAGCTACCACGTATTTTGTTACTCCAGAAGTACTGTGCACACCGCATAGATTTAAAAGCCGCACGTTTCAGTAACCTGCCCTCACCTGAGCTGCAAGGGGCTGTCTGCAGGCTGGTGCCGTGGAGAGCCGGCTCCCCTGGCAAACCCTCCCCAGAGCTCTCCCGGCGACCCGCGGGGGGGGCGTTATGAGGTACAGCCCGGCCGGGGGCTCCTGCGGGGCGTCCAAGGGCAGCCGAAGCCGACATCCCCGGAGCGGATCGCGGGAGAACACGCCGACAAGGCGGGGGGGGGGGGGGGCTCCGGGGAAGACGACCGGCTGCAAACGCGTAGGGGGAGCGTGGGGGGGCTCCTGTGGAAACCCGCCCCTGCCGCGGGGCTCCGGCGGGCTTCCCGGGCCGAGCGCTCGCCTCTCCCGGCCCCAGCCGACATTAGAGGGCACCATTGCCCCACGGACGGGGACAGCCCGCCGGCACCGCCGGCTTCGAACCCGCCCACCGGCCCCGGGGAGCGGGGGGCATGCCCTGCTTCGCCGTTACTTCGCGGCCAGGCCGGGCGGGCAGGGGCTTGGGGGGGCGGCCGAGCGGCTCCGGCTGGCCCCCAGCTCCCCTGCCCGCCCCCCGGCAGGTCCGGCGGAGACGGGGGGCAGAAACGGGGAGGGATGGAGGGCCAGGCCGGAGCACGAACAGGCGTTGCCCGCCGCAGCGTTCCGCCAGCTCGGCGGCGGGGCCGCACGGCCGGGGCTTCGGCCGGCACGGGAGCGGGCAGGAATGGGTGGCCCGGGCAGGGAATTGGTGGCCCGGGCAGGAATGGGTGGCCCGGGCAGGGATGGGTGGCCCGGGCAGGGAATGGGTGGCCCGGGCAGGAATGGGTGACCCGGGCAGGGAATGGGTGGCCCGGGCAGGAATGGGTGGCCCGGGCAGGGAATGGGTGGCCCGGGCAGGGAATGGGGCACGACTGGGGCGATTAAGACTTGGGTTCGTTTACTCTCCCTTGAAAGCGGTTTTAAGGTCTTTATCGTAAGGACTCCTTGGACACCCTCCGCTTCTTGCAAGCTTCTCGCAAGCCTGGCGCTTTCGTAGTCAGATTTCAAGAACCTTCTAGCGTTTGGGGTTTTTTTTTTTTCCCATTCTCTCAGATTTTGTTTCCTCTAGGGTTGCGCAGGGATCCATCGGAAGATACTCCCGGTGCACTTACCGCTGCTCTTGGGCTTGGTTTTGGAGCAGGCACCTTCCCCCTGCAACAGCCCAGGCCGTGAACGATCTGCTTCAGGACTCGTGCCAAACTATCAGCATTAAAAAAAGTTTACTTAAGAAATGTGAAATCAAAAATAAAACCTGTGTAATGGCCCCCTTACACCCCCCCCCCCCCGCCAAAGTAAAAATAACCTGTGAGAAGCTACTCCAAGAATAGTATTACCACGGATTGAGACAAAAGACGAGGGGAATGTCAAAACAAGCAAAATGCAAACCTCTTGTTTAATACAAAGAGTGGCAACAAACAGTACCTGTGAGGATAGAGCATGACTTTAACAGAAATGATACCAACAGAAAAGCAAGGCGTATAAATAAATTGAATATTTAACTGCCACTCAAATATGACTACACAGACAGTCTGCAAAAAAGAGCCAAGAGTACTGCGAGCTCAAAATGCTGTTTGGTACCTGCCATTCCCAGCCTGCTTTCCGAGTTAAGAGCATGGTGTCAGTAAGGCTCTCCACGCTGCGGTTCACAGAGAGCATCCCACAAACGAGTCAGGCTTCCAATCAGTCATGAAGGGCCAGATGGCGAGTGGACTTCATCTAGGAAAAGAACATGATGGAAAGAGCAAAAGAGGAGTGTGAAGAGAGAATGAGATGGCCCCTGGTGCACTGGCAGGTCCATCAATAGATTAGGCTAAATTCACCGCTACCTTTGTGCTACCCTAATGATGCGCAGCAGCTGGACAGCAAGGCTAGCTCTTCTTTTAACAACCACGGCCAGAAAGAACAATAAAAAAAATTAAAGGAAATTAAATGAAATAAAGCAGTTTTCTGAGATGTTAGCTTTTGCCTACTTTGGGGAACGCAACAAAAAGCAATCCAAATTGAATTAAAACTACCAGAATTTTTTTCAGGGTTCTGTTCAGATCATCTTTTCCCATTTTAGCCCCTGCACTAGTGTGGTTTTGCCTAGCTATGAAATCTAATAAATTTGCCTTTTTATGACCATGTCAAGAAATGGAGAATTCTGAAGATACACCAGCTTGAATAATTCGAAGTGTCACTTTGCTGGTGAAAAAGCCTCGATGGGAATTTTGGGCAGTCTGCGCTAACTTGAACTTTAATTGCAATCGGTTTATTTAAGCAGGATTCCAAAGTACCAAGCAAAATTGCCACTGGTATAAATGCAAAACTGCAAATTGCTTGTGATCACCTGCATAGTAAAAGAGAAGTGCATGGGAGATAAAGTACCCATGTTTATTGGTCTTTGTCTCTGCTAAAGCAATTAAGGAATATAACATGTTCTGAAGCGAAGCAATCGCATGTGGATCGCACAGCATTTGAAGAATCCCGAGTTAAACATTGTTGAGCCTATACGGTAATGGTGTATTGAAGGAAATGAGAAGGGAGCAAAGCACAAACCTTCAAGCCTTCAAGCCCAGGGGCCCAACAATGGGTTTTCTCATCTGGCAGCACGCTGAGGACAATTCCTGCAGGAGACGTTCCCCCCACGATGCTGCAGCAGACGGAGGAGTGCTCCTCCGTGGCACCGTGTCATGGGGACCCGTCTGCCTCCACACACCGTCTCAC
Organism: Haliaeetus albicilla; assembly: GCF_947461875.1. NCBI lineage: Eukaryota > Metazoa > Chordata > Aves > Accipitriformes > Accipitridae > Haliaeetus > Haliaeetus albicilla. Next base: position 16,004,962 of record NC_091498.1, on the reverse strand, counting down.
CGGGCCCTCTCTTCTGAAGAAGTTAACCTGGAGCTCTGCAACAGCCAGCCCCATCAGAATGACAGCACCGAGGGTCGCTCTTTTGTTACCTTCCTAACTTCTTGTCAAATTTCCTCAGTTACTCCTTGCTCAGCTTACAGTGCAAGGACCTCTCTTCCCCTATCTGCCAAGCCATCAGACTCAGCCCTGGCTCTGACAGTCAACCTGGACTCTTTCCAAACAGGAATAGTCAAATGCAATAAACCTCCTGCAAGCGCAATCCCTTTGCAATGATGCACAAGCCATAAAGGAGTTTGCTTTCCCTCCCCTCACCCTTTTGAAGCAGAGCAGCCAGCAGGAACAGACACTAGTTAAAGTCATTGTTTTTTTCTGACATAAGCAGATATGACTTGGATATTTTGAGCAAAAATGTTTCATTCTTATGGGGCATTGTTCTAACCATAGCGGTAATTACTCTGCTCAGTGTTCTGGAGCAGGAATTTCTAAAGAAGCTAATGGGCTTGGTGGTGGGAGCTCTTGGGTAAGATTTTGTGGCTCATGTTAGGCAAACTGCTGGTTTAGAGGATCATAACATACCCCGCTGGCCTTAGAGTTCATGGATTCACTAAATGAAAAACATATCTCCACGCAGACAGTATTTCCTTCTCAAATGGGCTGGATGCTCTCTATCTCCACACAGAAGAGAAGCACAGACACTGCTAGAACTGGTGACTGTGAGCAGAAGGTCCCCTGGACTATCACCACCAGCTTAAAACGTAAGTGTATAATGGGACAAAAAAAAAAAAAAAAAAAGTCAAAGAGATGGGGAGCATTGACAGTGAGGAAGACGAACTAAAAAAATGAGCCGGTAACCTCAAACTCGAGCTGCTTTACCTCCCAGGTGAGCTGGAAAGTGAAGCGGCCTCAAACACGAGGCAACCCCTGAAAATACTTTGCCGTTCAAACCGTAGTTCCTAGCATCCCTCCAGCACTGCGTAAATATTGGCTAACCTCTGAAAACCGTTTGGAAGGACCACGATGTGGATTTTGCAGAGGGCACGCCCACATCTTGCAAATAGCAGGGAAGTTTGCTCGCTCGGCTTGCGTCGCAGGAATGTATAAAACCGAGGAGGCAGAAAACAGGAAAGGCGGCCGCTGGCCTCTCCGGCGCTGGGGGAGGACGGCAGCAGGTTCGCGAGGACTCCTCACAAAGAGCCCCTGTCTGCGGGGAACCGGCCATTGCCATTTGGCTCGCGTCTTGAATAGAGGGCACTTTTTCAGCAGGTTTCTTGGGGAACTCGAGGCATTTTCTCCGCATAGCACATTTATTTCTAAAACCACCCCATCCTACTTCCCGAGAGGTGTGTCTGATGGCTGCTGGGAGAAGTCCCAGCTGAACACTGTGCCATGTTCAACATGTTCCCCAACCATCCCAGCCTGACTCGGGACCCAGCCCTTCTCTCCCTGGCCGAACCCTTGCTAACTGATGCTCACCTACTGCTTTTTAAGACGATGTGTTTTTCGTGACGAGGAACCAGGAGAGCCTGCTCGTGACCTGCTCCTTGAGTGATATCCTTTGGGCCAGGAGACCTCCACATGGCCACCCTCAAGGGCCATTTTGGGAAGGAACAGACGGTGTGGTAACATTTACTAAAATCGCCACATGGGTAGGTTGTGGTCCAGCTCACATGGGAAACCAAGGATATCTGTTGAGAACACCACATGTAAACAGGTATCTTTAAAAAAATGCCTTTACATGTCCTAAAATACCTGTGCTACCACTATTTGTGAAATGAGAGTGGTCTGTGTACCATCGGTTGGCAAAGTCTTTTGCCAGGCATGACTCTGTGCCTGCCCAGGAAGCAAGCGGGGCTCTGCACCCTGGAGACGTTCGCTGCATCTTCTTCTCTCGACCGCAAAGCTACCGACCCTTCCCACTGAGCAGCCCACCTGCCCCCACAGATGTCAGAAAATGATTTCGGGAGATCAAACCTGCCGCGGCATCTCATTGCTCATCAGCCTGAGCATGGAAACACCCTTCCCATGAAGTGAGCCAGGCTGCAACCTCCCCTCTGCCCCTCTGCGCCCGCCGCGGCCAGCCCCGGGTCCATGGGTCCAAAACCCCGGGCACTGCTGGTCTCTCCTCTCGTGGTCCATCTTTGGGAGCAGCGTTGAAGGTGCAGTACCTGGGAGCCCGCAGGAGCTGTCCCGGCTGCCCCAGGCTCCTAACCAGCATGGCAAGGGTGGGAGCGAGTGCCCTCAGCGGTGCTGGAGGGCTGCTCTGTCACGGACATGGGCTGACTGTGGGAACAGCATGGAGGAAGATGACATATTTTGGCTCGGCTGGGGGAAAAGAAGGGCTTTCAACGGGTGCTGACACCCGCCTGGGGTCACCATTGCCCTAAGGGGCCTAAAGCTGCGACCTCTCCAGCCCTGCAGTAAACCGGCACCTGGGCAGTGTCTGCACAGGCAGCACCACCCTGGGGATTAAAATTAATTTTATTCCCTCTAGGGGAATAAAATCATCCAAGTTGTCTTTGCTGAAGGGTTCCAGTTTCCCAAAGGCAAGAGCCGTAGGTACAGGGAGAGCCAGCGTGTCCCCAAATGGGCAAAGAGTGATAAAGGTCCGTCTTTTCCCTTGTTGCTTGCAGACGAAAAGCTCGCTGTGGTAACAAGCCTCCGAGGTGCACATGAAGATTACGATGATGTTCTGGGCCCAATTTTAGCACCGTGTCAATTATGCTCCCCCTCCCTTTCCTTTCATACTCCTCCATCCCAAAACAACAAAAGGCAATGATTGCAGTGACCTGCAGAAAATGTAAAGCACAAGCCAGCTGATCCCTGGCAACACAATAGCGAGATTAGTTCATCTGCAGTGAACAAACACGTATTATGTGGGTTTTAAAGTTAGGAGAGGAAAATGCTGTGGTTTTCATGTATTTCTATTCAGTAAGGCTGCAACTTATTACTTCCATGCAGCTGAGAAGCCCTATTTTTAAAAATAGCCTTCAGCTTGTTTAGAAATCTGCAAGCATCTCGCTTTGTTTCGCGGCAGCGTAATAAAAAACCCCGCGCCAGAAACGAGCCCGTTTTCCTCCACGGGCATCACCTCCCCCGCCCCAAATCCCCCGCGCCCCGCGGATGCTGAAAAACCTCCCGGCGACGCTCCTCGGCAAAAATAACAATAAAAATTAATAAAATTAATAAAACACACACACACACACGCACGGCCCTACGCGCTGAAAAGGCAGCACGGGGGGGGGGGAACAACCCCAAGCCCGAAAGCCGCCGGGGAGGAAGCGGCGGCGGAGCCGCGGACGCCGGCAGACAAAGGGAGCTGGGCCGGCGGCGGGCGGGGAGCGCCGCGGCCGCCCCCCGGGGCCGGGCCAGCGCCGGGGCCGCCCCCCCCCCCCCCTCCGGGGCCGGCCCCCTCCTTCCCGGTCCTCGGCGGGGCCGGGCCGGGCCGCTGCCGCCCGCCGCAGCCAATGGAGGGCGCGGGCAGGAGGGCTGCCGCCGGGGGCCGGGGGGGCGGCGGGGGGGTCCCCGCCAATCGCGGCGGGCCGACGGCGGGGAAATACTATTATGCTAATGGTTGTTTTGCTCGCCCTCGCGGGGAGCGGGGTTTAAAAGCCGGGCGGCCGGGGGTAGGGGCTCAGAGGCGGGAGGCAGGGCCGGCCGGAGCGCGGAGGGGACGCGAGGCGAGGAGCGGCGGCGGGCGGGGGGGGGGGGCACCCACCCCTTCCTGGCCCACCGCAGCCCACCCAGCCACCCCGCGTCCTCCCCGGCGGCGATGTCCACCGTGCGCCTCTCCGGCGCCGCCGCCGCCGCCCTGGAGCGCCTGTCCGCCCGGCGAGCCCCGGGCGGGCCCGGCCGCAGCCCCGTCTGCAGGAGCCTCTTCGGGCCGGTGGACCACGAGGAGCTGGGCCGGGAGCTGCGGAGCCGCCTGCGGGAGATGGGGGAGGACGACCAGCGCCGCTGGGACTACAACTTCCACACCGACACGCCGCTGCCGGGGCCCGGCCGCCTGCGCTGGGAGGAGGTGGAGGGCGGCACCGTACCCGCTTTCTACCGGGAGACGCTGCAGGTGGGGCGGCACCGCGTCCCCCTCCGCCGGGCGCCCCCCTCCCCGCCGCCGCCCCCCGCCGCCGCCGCCGCCAAGGGGCCCGGGGGGCGCCTGAGCCGGGAGAACCGCGCCGCGCCCCGCCGCCGCGCCACGCGGCTCCGCCGGAGGGGCCCGACGGTCCGCATCACAGGTGCGTGGGGGGGGACCACGGGGGGGACCACGGGGGGGGCGGTGTGCGTCCCGCCGCCGCGGCTGACGGACCGACCCGACCCTCCCTCCCTCCCTCCCCCCGCCCCGTTCCCCGTCCAGATTTCTTCGCGAGGAGGAAACGGCCGGCGGAGCCCAAGGCGGCGGCGGAGCGCCCCGCCAGCTGCCCGCCGCCCCCCGCCGCCGTGCCGGCTGAGCAGACCCCCCGCAAGCGGCTCCGGTGAGCCAGGTGAGGCGCGCCCCGGGGGCGGGCGGGGGTGGCCGGGCGTTTTCTGCGCCCCCCCCCCTTTTTCACCCCTTCTGCAACCTTTTTTTTTTTTTTTTTTCCCCCCGATAATTATTTTTTTGTTTTTCTCCTCGTTTCTGTTCCTCCCCAGACTTTTGCACTACGGCACCCACGGGAGAGGCGCGCCGCCCCCGGAGGCGCGGCGCCCCGGAGGCGCGGGGGGCCGGGACGGGAGGCGCGGCGAGCCGGGACCCCCCCGCGCCCGCCCGGACCGGGACCGGGACCGGGACCGGGAGCCGGAGCCGGAGCCGGAGCCGGAGCGCCTGCCCGCCGGCCGCGGCCGCGCACGGAGCAGTGTTAACGTACAACTGTGCAATGTATTACGTTTTGTATAGAAATGTATTATGCCTAATGTGAGTACACTGGCCAGAAGTGTAAAGCTTTAAAAGTCATTTATATGAAATGTTTAATCTCTGCTGAGCTCTCAGTGCAAAATAAGAAAGGAAAAAAGGAAAAAAGCAAGTGTATATTTGTACAAAACTTTTTTTAAGAGTTATACTAACTTATATTTTCTATTTATGTCAGAAATGTGGATAACTTTGACATCCAATAGTCTTTTTTTTTTCTTTTGGTTAAGCCAAAGGGCACTATATTTGCTTTTGTTATTTACAAAATGTAAATTTATTTTTATAGTGGGAACTTTTTTTTTTTTGCATTCACAAGGTGTAGCTATGAATCAAAATATTTTTTAGACTTTACTTGAAGACAAATCTGTTTCAATGGTTCCTGAGCCGGTCTGTACCACTGCCATTGCAAATAATGCCACAACTTCAATAATAATAAATAAATAAAAAAGCCAGGAAACCCCTGCAAGGCTGCTTGGTGAGTGCTGTGCAGACGCCCTCGGAGGGGCGAGTGAGAGACCGGGGGGGCTCGGAGAGGCCCGAGGCCGGGCCGGTGGAGCCGTGCCCAGCTCTGTGCCTTTCGGGAAGGGGGGGGGGGGGTGTCCTACCTTGCCGCGGGGCACCAGGCGCTTCCACCTATACGGCCCGGGGTGCAAAGTTGAGTGCAAGTCAGAGGGGAAAAGAGGGGTTTTTTCCCCTTGATAACAAGTCGGTTTGAGTACTGGTGGAGTTAACCAAGTGTAATGGGCACAAACATCCTTCATCACACCCTGAAGTTGGCCTTTCAGCACATTTTATGACTAGTTCTTTATTTTTAACCATTTCCCTCCTCTTTTTTTTTTTTTTTTTTTTGCCTTCTTACCAAAGCTGTATCTACCCCCCCTTTTTGAGAACCTGGCTGTGCTGGGGCTGCTGCATCCCTCACTTAGGAACAGCCTGGGGAGGGGGGTGACTGGTGCATGCAGACCACAGCCCCCCAGTGTCCTCGGCAGGCTCAGGGGAGATGCCCCTGCTTTGGGGGGGGGCATACAAATTCCCCACCCCTTCCCAGCTGTGGGCCCTCAGACCCTGACCTGGACCTCACAGCCGTGGCTACTGCAGGGAAAGACTTCTGGGACCTCTTGCCCAAGCCCAGCAATGATTTACAGGGCAAACACACAACAGTGCTGGGAAAGGCAGCGATTCCAGCTAGCCACGAAAGAGGGAAAAAGGAAAACAAACACACAAACCCCTCCTGATAGACAAAATACCCAGCATTTTGGCATTAATGCTTCTGTGGCAGTGCTGTCACAACCACGCACCCCCGGCAGTTGGCGGGGGGCACCCCGTCCCCATGGCAGGTTAAAGCCATGGGATCTGCGTAAAGCCTGACGGGGTCAGGGCACGTGCCCCGCTCAGGGTGCCAAACCCTGAGCTGCCTGGGGGGGGGACAGACTAGGTCTGGTCCCAGCTGCAGGTGGTGCAAGGATTGGGGTGCTGGAGAGTACAGATGGGGAGGGGACCAGGGCTTTTAGAGGCATGGGGGCTGGCTGGCAGGATTTGTCCCTTTCAGACCCCACTCCCCACCGTGTCACCTCCATGGAGTGCTGGACCCAGCGGTGGGGCGGGGGGTGCGAGGGCATCGCTCCCCGGCCCTCTGAGCTCTGCAGTGATGCTCTTTCACAGGGGGAGGGGGGGAGGGAGCCGAGAGAATAAGGCTCAAGGTTTATCCGCATCATCTTCCCCGGGCCCCCGCGGTGCTCCTCTCTGCCCCCCCGTCACGGCCGCCAAACGCTCCTGGCTGTAAAAGTAACATTGATTACCTCCAGCTCCGTGATCGCTTAATCAGAACGGGATTATTTTACGCACCCGCATCAGTGGCCGCTGACTCAATACGATTTTCCCCCTCTTTGAAAAGAAAAATAGCTTTTCCCTTTCCTTATGAAAGCCAACAATACCCGGAGAGAGGCAGCTGGATCCTCCAGGATTTATGGGCTTTTCTCTCGCTTTCATGAAAGCAGGTGCCTTTGGGACCTCCATTGTCCCAGCCCCCAACTAATAATAGGACTTTCTGCAATGAAAGATCCCTGCTCCGGGCTCCCGAATACCTTGGCCGGAGGAGCTGCCGCCTGCGCCGAGGTGTGCCCAGCCCAGCCCGGGAGGAAAGCTCCCACCCCCGGGAGAGTTTAGGCCCAGGGCTCCTCACTAAAGCGACTAATTCCAGCTCTCGGGCATCGCTAGAGAGGAGCCGGCGGGTTTCCAGCCTGTGGCGGGGAGGGCCGCGTCCCGCAGGCCCCTGGGCTCTGCTCTCCTTGAGGTCCCGGGGGTGCGGGAAGGGGTGCGGGAAGGGGAAAGGGTGCGGGAAGGGGAAGGGGTGCGGCCACCCCCGCGCCCTGCCCCACCCATCCCGGCCGGCCCTCCTCGCCCCGGCACAAAGCACACTGCCCCTATTCTTTCGGCCTTTGTAGCCATATGGCAAATCCATGTAGACACAGCCAACATCCATTTATTCAGGCACATAATGTCCCGCAACAGGGAACAATTGGAACTTTGTTTGCTTCTATTATTGATGCGAATGGGCGACAGAGAGAGAGAGAGAGAGAAAAAAAATCATTTAACTATAAGAGATATCCAGCTAATTATGAACCATATGTGCCTATAGTTTCAAAGCAATCCAATGAAGTTCATTTTAAATCTAGACTACTTTATTAGTACGGAAGACAGATGTCTCAACAGTACATGCATCAGAGGAAACCATGTAAAGAAGTTCTTGAAATATTTAACTAGGACTCATTCATTGTCAGAGGGGCTTTAAAGTGCCCTTTATCATGAGAATGCATAGGCAGAAGCGGAGGGAGGCTGACGGTTGTTACCGCCAACCCACTTACCCCTTAGCGGTAAATCCCAAATTCCACTTTGGATTTGAGGGCAGGAATATTTTTGGAAAGGATTCAAAATATCAGGGGTCTTGAAGGACCAAGGTTGCCGCTCATTACAACTACAAAAAGTCAGGTCGTTATTTGAGCCGCCTTAATCCCAGGCTGAAGCCAGCTACACAATTAGAGGAATAATCTACCCCACATCACCACCGCTCCTTCTCCCAAGGAGCAGAGCCGCGCATTTGGGGGATGGCCACTGTGGTTCCTCCCCTGCCCCGAGAGAGACCGAGATGGGAGCGTTAACGTTGCTGGACCTCCAGAGATTTGTTTCATACGAGCATCTTTCAATGTGAATCCTGTGGTGGGTATCTAAAGGGAAAGGGCACTGCAGGAAGACTGGAGGGGAAGCTTGGAGGGAGAAAGTCTTTCAGATTTTTTTTGTTGTTGTTGTTTTTGGTTTAGCAAATGCAATTATCAGCAAACAATCTTGGCAAAAAGGTTAGCGCTATCTTTATGAGCACAGCAAGATCTACCAGTAATTAAGCCACTTCAGTTAGATGAATGCAACATATGGTTGACACTGGGAATCATTCTCCTTCCTAGAAGCAACTTTTCTTTCTGGGCCAAAACTTGTTCTATTATTGCTTAAAATAAACAAAAAGCTGCTTTCCACTTCTCGAGCAAATATTTGTTGCTAATGAGCAGGAGTTGTAGGTAACAGGATGGGGAAAAAACCCATCATTTTTAAAGAATAATTTCCTACATTTGGGTACAGAAATAAAATAAATTCACTAAATGCCCAACTGACCTGCAACAAGTTGCGATGGCTTGGTAGGATGGTTACACCGGGAGATGCGTGCAAAGGATGCACGCGGGGAGACGGAAATGGAATTGACCGTGTTTAAGCAGAGAAACAGATAGGAAGAGTGTGTGTGCTATACTAACACACACATATATGTACATGAAATATCTAATCAGAGAGTATAAAATAATTAATCAGGGAGCTGGATTTTTTTTTAGCTACCTTGTCACCTATTGCTACAGAATAAACTCACAATGGTTTTCCAATGCCTTTCCCCCCCACGAGCCTGTACCCTCTCAGAAATGTTCTTCTTGACAAGCATTTTTGGAACAAAGCAGGCCAAACACAAACCAAAAGTCTTTTCGTAAGATGAAAGGATGGGATTATATCTGTTATTCTGACTCACAGAGAAAGGAGGAGAATCAAGCATCTCCTCTCCCATCACACAGTTTCTAGTACTAAAGACTACACAATCTCTTTTTGTGTCAGTGGTGAAATTCCCAATGAAAAGAATTTAATGGTTTTATTTGTTTGTTTTTTAAACCAAGCGGTTTTTAGCTGTATATTTCCAAGAAACTTTTGTTGGGAAAGATTTTTGGGGAAAAAGAAAAATGCTAAACAGTTAGGTGAGCTGTACAAATGTAAAGGCCCTGAAGCAGGCCCTGCTATGAGATAAAAAAATAGCTCAAACTCTCTTAAACACAGGACAAACTACATTTTGGAGCCACTTTCCCCAATCCTCACAGCCAAGTCTTTGCTCCAGGAAAACCAGTGGCCAGTGGTGGCTGTGCAGCCTCACATCAGCATCTATGGTGTCATGGGGTCCCAATCTATAGGATGGGGAGAGGGATGCAGGGAGAGGGAACAGGAGGCAGCACCCGAAAACATCTGGGGTGGGGCTAGCAGGGTGCAGGTGTAGCAGAAGCACAGCTGAGGCTGGGGTATGCTGGAAGGGGCTGGGCAGTGGGCACCAGACTCTGCCGGTGTGCACGAGGGGAGGGAGAGGAGGGAACAGGCCACGACATTTATATTCTGCATTATATATTCATTTATATTTGTATTTTGTGCAGGCTTTGAGAGGCTGCCTGACCCCAACAAACCTCTGCTGCCCGCAAATACCCATTAAACTCAACCGGTAACATCCCGTCCCTCCCCACAACTCATCTGCAGATGGGTGCTAAGGATAATCCGCTATTTTTTATCCCTGTGGCCCAAGTCAGCATGGGATCTAAAATGCCCCAGCCCTGCTGAGGAGTCACTAGGCTTCGCATCACCCCAGGATTACTCACTCTCCCCTACCAGATTTCCTTTAGCATACTCAATGCGGTCTCTCACACGCGCACTACACTTGTATTACACGCAGAATGAGGATTGGGAAGGAAACACTCAGGTTTTGGAGGTGCCTGAGCTGTCTGTACGATTTCAGCCCAGATCTTTTGCTAATGGTGCATTTTCACAGGCACGCACACCATTTCTTCCCCCAGGGCACACGCTACCCACTTCATGCAGCGCTTTCCCTTGCAGAATGAATCCAGGCTGTGCGGCAAAGGGGAAATTGCTGGGTAAGCTCCTGCCAGAGAAGCTGAGAAAGTAAAGCAAGGGCCTGCAGGATGCTTTCGCACTTAATCCAATGCCAACAATCTAAAATGCCCCAGCCCTGCTGAGGAGTTGTGGGCTTCGCATCACCCCAGGATTACTCACTCTCTCCTACCAGATTTCCTGTAGCATACTCGATGCTCTCTCTCACGCACATGAGAGTTGGATACAGGTTTTTTATTCTCTGGAGGACAGTTGGCTCCTCCTGACCTGTTCCTGCAACAGAGGCATTGTGCAGTTCTGGACAAGGTGCTTGACATTTTCACAAGCAGCCAGTAATCGTGCCCACCTTTGCTGGGCATCCGGTAAGAGATTCTTGGGTCCGACTTGCGATAGCATTGAGCAGCCACAGCTGCAGCCAGGGTTGCTGAGCACCGGGCTCTGCCCGTGGTTTTGGCCAGGTGAAGCCCAGGACTTCGAAGGGGATGGCTATGGGGTACCTCGGACCAGCACTCCAAATTAATTATTGGCTCCCATCTCCTTTTCTGTTGGCTTCCCATCATTAAACAGGGATAATAACACTCATCATTTATATTTTAATCCATTAATGTTTGGAAAGCGCTCAGATACTACCATGAGCAGCACCGTATAAATCCAGCGGGGAAATTAATGTCTTTGAGCAGGGTTTGAATAGTACGCGGTTAATAAGACATAGCACCGTCCATTGAATGGCAAGAAAAGCAAAATTGAGCAACTGCTCATTAAGCAAGCACCGTTCACTCTGTGCACTCAATGCGATCATTTAATTAAAAGATTTTATCATCGTGCACAGACACAAGGGGGCAGAGCCAAGGCCCCGTCTTCCCTCATCCTCTCCTGCTCCGCATCAAACACACCAGAGTATTTCTTGGATGTAACCTAGAACGGGAACCTAAATAACATTCCCTTCTTTTTTTTTCCAAGCCCTACAGTAACAGAAACGACTACCTGAGATTTGACAAGTCTTTTCACCTCACCACATCTTTTTTCCCTGTGTGCCATCCGTCAGTCCCACCCTCACCCTTGCCGACTCTCCAGGAGGAGAGGGACAGGACGACCTCCCAAACTCCTGCAGATGCAGCACCTTGACCCCAAACCGCACTCTCCACCCTTGCCATCACGGCAAGCCTGGGAAATCACCGCTGTGCCTCGCTACAAGGTGGGGGGAAGGAGAAGAGTTTTTCACAGCTGGAAGATGCTTTGATCGGGGCTGTTTTCGAGTGACACTGGATTAGAGGGACACAAGCACGCAGCTCCTCTTGCACGCTGCTCTCTGCGAGGGCTGGTGGCAATACACATGCAAACCAGCCACCTTAAACAAACAAAAGCAAAACCACCCTCCCCCAAGAATACACGACCATCTCATCTGTTTTTACATGGAAAAATCCCTGTTTGGGTCACATTAAGACGCTTGAGACTTACTGGGACCTGAGGTCTACAGCAATTTACTCTGGAAAACAATGGGCACGAATTAAGTTGTTTTCATACATCCAGTGGTAATTGGTTTAGCAAAGCCTGGTTTTCCTAGGACCTTAAGTTTTCAAACGTGGCTCCAGTTAACATAGCTTCAGTTTTTCTGGGGCTGTACAACATCCCATCCGCTGGTTGGTGGTCCCAAAAGCTTTGGATTTATTTTTTTCCTTTTTTTTTTTTAGATTTTGCGCTCTCTCAGATGAGGAAACAGGACTGAGAGTACTGGCACCTGGTTCTCCATTTTCTTCTGCACATTGTCAGGCTAAACCTGTTTCTTTGTCCCTCTAACCAAGGGAGTCCGGCTGCGTATCCCTCCAAAGGGGAAACCCGTCTTTCGTGCCAAGACCAAAACTTTTGGAGCTGCTACGACCAGGCTTTTCTGCCCAGATTGCTGTTGGAGAGGGTACGGTGGCACCTGAACCCCCCCTCCGCACTCCCAGACTCTCAGCCCTCCTCTCCGCTGGCTGCCAGGCGGGATTGCTGTCCCGTGCCGGGCGGGCAAGGAGCCCTGGGAGCGCAGCAGGTTACTGGATGGTACAGGGCTTTGGCAGCGCTGGGGAAACACGCGTGTTTAATTTGCGCTGGGATGGCAAAAGGCACCTCCCCGACACAAAGACCACCCCCCTGCCAAATTTCACGTTGCCCCTCCAGCACCTGGGGGACACGAGCGGGGCAGCAGGGCACGGCCGGGGGGAGAGGGGGGACACCCCGCAGCCGCTAGTGGGAACCCCTTCTCCCCATCAGTGCAACTCCTGAGCTGGGGTGCTCCTCCACGAAATTGCCAGGCACAGCCTTTCTACAGTGAAAATAAAAATAAAATAAAAATAAAAGCAGTAGTTTGCATTTGCTGCCGGGTGTGTAGCACAGGACGGCACAGTTCCAAGCAGCAGCAGCAGCAGCCACCTCTGCAGGGGGATACAGCAGGAGATTTGGGGATAATTTCCATAATAACCACTGTTATTGAACAGCCATAAAACACAGTGTGCAAAGACACTTTATCAGAGGGAATTAGCTGCAAATTAAAAGATGTGCTTGTTGATTTTGGTTTTATGCCTGCCTGCAGGATTTTGAGGATTTGGTGCAAAAATTCTCTTTAACCATATTAAATGAAAAAAAAAAATCCTGGTGTCATTTGAGAGCTATTAACAAGCAGAGAGAAAATATGGAATTTATATTTGAAGCTTGATCTGTGTTCACTGAACTATTCTGTCAGAGGAAGGACAGCAGGGGGGGAGAAAAAAAAACGGAAGAGAATAAAACTTTCCCAATTATAATATTTCCCTGAAATTCAGCTTTACAGAACCAGGATAATTACAGGCTGAGGAGAAATATTGCAAAACATCAGCATGGAAGGGTTTTTTTCTTGACCCTGTGGACTATAATGGGAGATAAAGAGATTGACCATTTTGGGAGGAGGATGCCTTCATTTCTCGATGTGACTGTAGATTATTTCGGCTTCAGGAGACAAGAATGTCCCTTTAACATCTGACCTGGCCTTTATTTAAGAGCAGCACTTCACGGTTCAGGAAAGACAGACAATTTTCTAATTCCCAGCTCTGCTGGAGGCTGAGGCAGCAACTTCCAGACAGGACACCTGCTAACACTAGAGAAATGGCATTATTATGTCTACAAGTTTACAAATCTGAGGATCAAAAAGCCTTTGCTTCTGCTGCTACTCCACAGGCCAAGGACGACGACTTCTTCAAAACAGAGTTTCACAGAGGTTTTTCTTCCCCCCTCCAAGAAATGGTTTCTTTTCACTTTCAGCAGATCGGTTTCCACGTGAAAAAGTCAATAGTCAAAGAGTTTCCTAAGTTTCATTGGTGTGTAGCAGAAAGGGGATTAGACCTGGGGCCTTTTTACTGGCAAGCCTTTAAGCAAATAAATGTTCTTGAATTCTTAGAGAAACAAACCTAATTTAAACAAAAAATCCAGAATATATGGGATTTGCCCCTCCCCTCCCCAAATTTAAAAAGAGAGAGAGAGAAATAATTACTGAAGATTTAAGGGGTACTAGAGTTAAATCTTTGTCTACTGTAATTTTGCTTTTATTTTTGCTAGTTATCCCAAAGGGAATGTCTGTTTCCACATTAGACCATATTCACAATGAGTTATTAAGCCCTAATATCCAGTGTAATGCAATGGTTCATTTTTAACAGATCAAATCAATCCAGAGCTGTGATTCCCCAGCAGTGAGAGGGGCAAAAAGCAGACTGCATGCCCTCCCCGCCCCCCAGTTCAGAGTCCTACCTGGTAGGCAAAGGCATTGCTTAATTCTTATGTACCCACAAATCCCAAAGCAGAAGCCTGCAGTTTCTCTCATAGGGCACAGTCAAATCACAGTGGATGATGACTTTTAATGGGTGTTTTTCTTAAGCTCCAAAAATCACAATAGACAGATCATTCAAAATACAAAAGTTGAAAATGTATGTGCATATACACATATATAAAGATAAACATTTTGTACTGCCTAACAGCCAACCATTGCTCCAGAGCTGCTCGCCCAACCTGCAGACATGGATCCAGGTGTCTGTGCCAGTAATTTGCCAGCATGCATAACACCTGGGTCAGCATTTGCAGGCTGGCTTTAATCAAGCCAGAAAACTAAGGAGAACTCAGGCAAAGCAGTTAGCTAATATGCTCCAAAGTCAGCAAGAAAACATCAGCATCTTGTTCTAACAAAAAAGCCATACAGGAAAAAACATAGATTTTAGAAATATTCATATTATAGATATGAACAGAAAATGATAAGCTGTCTGGTAAGTTTGTCTCTCTGCACTGTTAAATAAAGACTTTTCACTCATTGCTATATTTTTCCCACTTCTCTGTCCTGGGAACAGGCTCTTAGCGTCTTTTAAGAGGCCTGGGCACCTCAGTGAGCCCAGATTGGAACTCTCCCCTGCCAAGCTACTACTGCTCTGCAAAGGTGCCACCTCGGATTTCAGTAGGAGCCATCCCATAGCTCTGCCTGTGCTCGCCCCCAGAGCCCCAGCCTTGGACCGGCTGAAAAGCTTGGTGCTGCCTAATTCCTGTCCAGCCCCATTGGCAACTGGGGCAGATCCTTGGGCCTTTCCTACTGGCGAGGGATTTGCTGTAGAGCACACTTCCACAGCCAGTGCCACCCAAAACGCAGAAGCGCCTTGAAAATAGGACTGAGGGGAAAGGAATCGCGGGTTTTCTTGCTGCGTTAGCAGCACAGCAGTTGGGATGCTTACCCGGCCGACCTGCCTTGGATAGCTGAAAATCCAGGAGCCAAACCCGCACCTCCAACCCCAGGGGCAAAACCATCCTGCTGTCGGGTGAAGAGGAGGAGCACGGCCTCCCCTCCTCCCCCTCAAGTTACAGAGCCTCAAGTGGGGTGCTTAGGTACCCACGAGAGGGTAACTCCAGCCCACGGCTCTGCCCTGAGTTACCCCTGCGCGGGTGATGGATTGCCAGCGTGCGGTGGGACACGTTAACTCACGCCCCGATAAAAAGGAGGTGGGAAGGAGTCTGGGTTTCATTCCGTGCAACTGCTGCAAGCACTGTCTCGCTGTCTTTCAAGAGGGAACCCCCCCACTTTTGTTCTTTTGGCACTTTTTTCCTTGTTGAGAGCAAGCATTTAAGTGTGACCACTTTTAAGGCATTTCAAAGGCCGCAGCCCCCATTTGGGGACAAGCTCATCCTACTAAAACTGAGCGAGACTCTGGAGACCCCCAAGGAGGAGGGTACACCTCTCTCAGCATCTCTCCCCGCCCCGTTTTGGTAGCTTTCCCCTTTGCACCACACGTTTGGAGGCGGCCTGGTCCCCCTGGGGGGGTTTGCAGGCCGCAGCTGCCCTTCCGTGCGCCCCCCCGGTCTCTGTCCCCACCCTCAGCTCCCCAGACCTGTGCTGGCACCCGCTCCCCTCTTCCCATCGACACCCACACTTGCCTTTTTGAAAGGAAGTTTTAAAAAGCGAGAAAACGCTTAGTTTCACGCCAAATCCAGCTTTATGACCCTACTGATGGCAAGATGCTAGCTAAAGGAAGGTTGCTCCCATCGCCCCAAGAAGATGAATTTTCCCTGGATTCAGGGAAAATCCGCCCTGCCTCCCACCCCAAACCGCTTGCGCCAGCTCAGGAAAGAGAAGGATTTGCCTTTTTCCTGGGAGGAAAGCGGTGGGCAAGGCAGGGAAGGAGGAGAGCTTTAAAGGAGGGAGCGAGGAGGCCGAGCTCATGCACGGATTTTAATCTGATCACTTCCCTGTCAAACTAATCCCTGCCTGACTCAGATCGGACTTTTAGAAACGTGCCTGGAAACCAAAAAGCAAACCTCGTTTGAATGAAGCACACACTCCGCAGCCCCCATCTGCAAAGGGCCGCAATTAAATGCAAAAAAAAAAAAAAAAAAAAAAAGGAAAAAAAAAAGAAAAAAAGAGGGGGGGGGAGAGAGAAAATTAGCATTTTCCGCGGCCATCTGGCATGAGGAGCAGGCGATGGGGAACAAAAGGAGATTTAGGCAAAGGGGAGAGGCGAGTGTGCCATGGCATTGACCTGCAAATGAGCCTTTGTGAGCGAATTAAAGCTTCCCGGACCCCCCGGGACACCCCAAAACAGGCACCATTACAAACCATCCGGACAAAAACCCACTCATCAAAATTGTCTGCGTTTGAAGGGGGCGGGGGGGGGGGGGGGAGACCATTTAAATCTGCACCTTCCCTGCCCCCACCCCCTGTAATAGGCGGTTAATAGGGGCTTGGCGGGGGGGGTGGCCCCTCTGCACCCCCGGCCCTACACCCTGCTCTGACGGTATAACGGGGGGGGGGACACACACGACACATCTTAGAAACGTGTCTCGTCCATAAAACGCAAGCGAAACGTTATTTATAGCCCTAGCCCTAAACAATAGGGAAGGAAAAAAATAAGAGGAGGGGGGCATTTGGTGCTATATTAGCTTCCAGATGCTGTTTATTTAATTCGGGGGGGGGGGGGGGAATAGCGTTGTTTGAAAGTATATTTCCAAAGCAATTATTAAAAATTGTTTTTCCCCGGGGATGGTAGAGAGGAAAGGGATAATCGGGGAGCCACGGCCCCAAAAGAAATGGAAACCCGTGAGGGTTAGAGCTTTTGTCTCCCATGACTCTTGCCTTTAAACTGGGAAAGCGTGAGGATTTTGAAGTGAAAGCGAGGATTTTGGCCTGTGCTAGATACATGAAAGGGGGTGGTGGTGGGGGGGAGCCATCTCCCCCCATCCCTTCTCCAGAAAGGGACTAAGGACTAAAGTCGGGGCCCAGCTGGGGGAAACTTGTAAATGAAACGTGTTTCTTTTATGGTCCTCCCCGCCGGGGGACAGCCCCATTATAACCCACCAGCTATACAGACTCAGCTGCCGCCTCCCCGGGCCTGCCGCAGGTACAGCGGCCCGGGGGGGCTGCAGCCAGCCGGACCCCTCCGCCCGGGCCGGGGCTGCACGGCCCCCCCAACTCCCGCCTTGGCTGGGCTGGGCTTTGCAAAGCCGAGCAGAAAGCCTTGCTGGGGGGGGTGTGGTGTGTGGATGCCCACGCCCGGCTGTGTGCGTGCATGTGCGTGCATGCATGGGCGTGCGTGTTTGTGCATGCATGCGAGTGTGTGTTCGTGCATGCCTGCGCGTGCGTGTTCGTGCATGCCTGCGAGTGCGTGTTCGTGCATGCCTGTGCGTGCGTGTTCGTGCATGCACGCACCTGCGTGTGCCCGCGCGTGCGTGCCCGCGCCCTGCAGCAGGTGAGCGCGCTCCCCCGCGGGCTGAGGGGCTGGGGGGGGCCCGGCGGTCGCAGCCCCCCAGGTGCCGCTCCCCCGGGGTTTGTTTGCAGTCAATATTCATGTGTTTCTGTCACCGGGGCGGCTCTTTTCACAGTGATCAGCCGGGCAGAAGGCTGAATGACAGGAGACTCGTGGCTCGGCTGCTTTCGGGGAGGGGGGGAGGGACGGATTCAAGCCGCCCGACCCGCTGCCGTTGCTTTTTTTGCGGGGGCGGGGGCGGGGGCGGGGGGGGCTCGGCCCCTGGGGGAGGGGTTGCCCTGCTGGGGGTCTCCCCCCGCAAGGAAACAGCTGGGGCTTCGGAGGACCCCCGCCCCAAATACACAGCCACCCGCACGCAGGCACGGCCTGGGGGCTGCAAGGGCAGCGGGCCTGGCGGGTCACCCCCCCGGACCCACGGGTGCCCAGGGACGGGGTCCTCCACGGTGGCCGCTGTGGGGCGGCTGGAGGCTGGTGGGAGCCCGCAGACCCACGGTGCGGAGGGGAGCCCCAGGTTGGCCGCGAGGTGGGCTGCCCTGAGCAGGTAGGGCGGCTACCAGGGCCGGAGAGAGGGCTACCAAAACGTTTGGGGGTTTTCTGTGCACCGAGCACCAGGAGACTGGCAGCAGCTCCCAGCTGGGCACGGTGGGGGCTGCCCACCGCAGGGCTGCGTGTGAGCCCGGTGATGGAGGAACCGCGGTTTGTTCCTTCCCGCTTGCCCGGGCGCCTTCCCCTCGCCTCGCAGCGCTGCTCTGCGTGCGCGGGTTTGGTTTGGTTTGTTTTTTTTTTTTTAAAAAGTCCACAAACTTGAGATTCTCTGTGCAACTCGCGGGGGGCGAATCAGTATGAGGGAGCGCCCTTCTCATTGAAACCGGAGGTGAATAAATTATGAACAGGCGAAAATTGGAACAATGTCTCTGAGCGAGTGTTTTCTAGAGAGTTACTATTCCAGGCTTTGAAATCAATTGATACATAATTAGATTCCTCAAGAGAGGACAAACAAGGGCTGCCATTCACCCCCTCCTTCTCCCACATGCATCCCAAAGAGAGACCGGAGGCTTTAGCAGAAACCAGACAGCCAGCATTCTCCAGCACTAAAAACATATTCTGGCTTTGGGTGTTCATTTAACAAACAGATCCTTGAACCTTGCTTCTGTTTTCAGTTTATTTCGACCATGTTTCTTTGTGTTCAGTTCATTAAAACATGTCTCTTTTGAGATCTATTTTTACATTTCAAGAATCCAGTATTGTACTTTTGCGGTGGCAGATGGCCCTAGACATCCAAGCATAAGCTCTTTCCTGCTTTTTTCCCCTCTTTCTTAGGTCCTTTCTGCGCCGCACTTGAAGCTGTTAGCAGCAACCATCCCTCTTTGCAAACGTCTGGGGCTGGCGTGCGGTTCAGCACCGGGGTACAAACATGCTGCAGTCCCCGCTGTACCCTCAAGCTGTATTTTAAGCAGAGCAGATGCTACTTTCTGTAAAATAAGAGCGCTTCACAGCTGGATAGATCCTGGTCATGCAGGTAGCATGCCAACTAACTTTGCATCTTTGCCTCCTGTTTACCTCGTGTTAATGTTCTGTAGTCCCCCAAATGACTTTATTAGCTGTTAAGGTTGCGTTTCATTCTTGAGGGAGAGAAAAGCTAGGTACAACAGCAAGGGCACAGAATAGGATGCCTGAAAATAAAGATCTGGATTCATGAAAGAGCTCTGAAAGAACAGGAAAAAGCATACAGTGATTAGGAAAAAACATTGTAAGGGTTATTGAACAAAACAGCAGCACCCCTGGCCAAGTGGGCCATCTAATCAAAGGCCAATGGCTTAGCTCCTCTGGCTACCCTCCCAGTTGATGTACTAGCAACAACCACTTCAAAACCTGGTATCAAACATGGATCGGAGCGCTGCACCATTAGCGTAATTTATGTCAGATATGAACAGGATTAAAAAAACCTGTACCAGCAACAAGAAAAGAAAAGCTGCCTGAGCTGCCATAGACCCACCTCTTAGGTAAGATTCAACTATGGCCTACAATAAGTTGGGTGTCTTGAAGACATTACAAACAGAACGACAAATTCCTACATCTTATTAAATAGTACGATCTTTAGGAGAGGGTAAGGGAAATCTGACATATGTGTTGTTTGGAAACTTAGGCAGAGGTAAATATGTCCTCTGTAGTAAAAAGAAAAAAAGGCTGAGAAGTTTTCCAACAAAGATAACAGATAATAACCAAAGCAGAAGTGTGCAAATATATACCAGAGGAGGCTATTTTGTTTATGTTTGGTGCATAGATGGTATATATTTCTATCTGCATGTGCGTACGTGTGTATTTCTCTATCTGATTTTGTGTGGTTCACTGTTCTATCTGGGTTAAGCAACAGGCTACAGGCAGAGGCAGCTGGAAGATCTCGGTCAGCGCAGGCAAGACTGGATTTTGCTGCTTCACGGATGGTGCACAAACGTGCCGACATGGTTTGCTTCCTGATGGGTGCACAAACGTGCCGACACAGTTTGCTCCCTGATGGGAAGTGGGACAAGCTCAGAAGCACGCAGTGCTACTTCTGTGAGGCAATGCTCTTCCTTGGTGCCCCCCCAGTATCCCAGCCTTGACCAGAGCAACCATGGTACTCTGGCATAGGCAAAAGGGACTGCAGGCCAGTTTGCTGTCTTGAGCAGTCCATTGCTTTAAGTAATGGCCCGCGTTGTGTCCTGAGGCAGCCCTGCCTACTGGCAAACTCTAAAGGAGAAGAATCTGGATTGGAGTTAGCCTGAAATGTTTTGGGGTTTTTCTCCTCCAGCCTTAGCACAGTCTAGAAATCCCAGCATACATCTTTTTGCCTTTCCGGTGAGTTAGGACAGGAGCTTAATACGTATAGCTTAGTGGAATGTTTCCACTGCTGCTGCAGTTCCTCATGTTGCTGGCCCCATGGAGTGCATGGAGTGCAGCTGGGACCACCAGTGACTCCTGGCTGGGTGTACGAAATGCTTCAGCTGCACCAGGAGAATATCACCCAGGATGGCACAGCAGCAGGACCTGTAGTAGCAATTGCAGACTCCTCCAGGATGACCCTATTTCAGATTTGCCTCCAAAGAGTCCCAGGATTCTGGGAGTGCACAGGAGGGGAAGCAGCAACACAAGCTCCTTCCTTTCCCCTCCATGTGGCTTCCCTCAACCTTCCTCTGATGGGACCAGACTCAGAAATGAGAAGTGGCAGAAGAAATCTCTATGTTAGAAGCTTTTTCCACCTCACAAACCACCTTGGACTTCCACAGTTCAGAAGCTGTTCTTTTTACCCCCATTCAATTGCCTCCTCCCTCCAAACTCAGAAGGTGCAGGTGGAGACTGTCTGGGAATGGAACAACCCACAGACTTATAGCCTGGGTAGAGGGGGACCTTGGCAGCTGCAAGCAAAGTCTTAGAGAGGTCGGAGAAAGGGACAACAACAGAAGTAGTGAGCAGGAAGCATTCATGGGGCAGGGAGTATTTTGGGCTTGTCAGGAGAGGAAAGAAGGGAAAAAAAAAAAAAAAAAAAAAGCTCTGCAGATCCAAGCTTTATTACTCTTAATCCTCCTCAAGATTACCCAGGTCCTTCCAACATTTGCTTTTTTCTTTCCCCATCATCCTTGTTATTGCTTGTCTTGGTGATTTGCTTGAAAGTGTATTAGACAGCTCTAGATCTTTCACTGGTAGATGCATCAGAATAGAGGACAGGTAGTATATATCCACTAACTCTCCCACAGCTAGCACAGTCCTCTAGAGAGACCTGCCAGATAACGGCTTTTGAGAGGAGCTTAGAGACGTCCGGAGTAGCCATTTTCCCTCATTGTACATACAAAAGAAAGACTAGCTAGGGTATGAGGATGGGCTAAGAATATAATCAAGGGCAATGGACAAGCTGATGTCACATCGCTTATCTGTATTGCTGACTTCAGGTCTGCTGGAAAATCCTTTGTGCAGACTCCCCTAAAGTCAGCGGATTTCTCTGCAGGTGGAAGAGTTCCCCGCCAAGCATCGGTTTGCGAGTCTGGGGTCTCAGATCCCAGGCTCTTTGGGGTGGATTTTGTCTATAAAGCAGTTCTTCCTTTCTGAGTGGTAGGTGCAGAAATCCATTTTTTTGGATGTATAAGTTTTTTCATGAGTTTTTTCTTCGTATGACCCAGTTTTCTTTTTAAACTTTGATCCTTTTCATGCAAAGGACTTCTTCAAACCAGGCCTGCATCGAGGGCCACTAGAGTTTGGGACTGAGGACAGTTGTTAGCACTCCCTGGGCCCTGTACCCCATCGGAGCGTGATAGCTCCAGCACTTGTAACCAGAGACGTTAGCGGTGTCTGCAGAGGGGATGGTCACCACATTTCAAGCAACAGCGATGTACCGGAGACGGCATTCCCAGAAACAGCGTCTGCTTAAAAAGGAAAGTGGCTATTTGTGGATTTTGTAGCACGGTTAAAGAAGAGATGCTCCGAAGGACAAAGCAAAGCCTTACAGAATTCATAGTGCGAGGGTTCAGCCCCGCGGCAGGAACTGCCCAAATCCCACTGCAACGTAAAATGATGGGGGGGGGGGGAGAAAAAAGAAAATCAGACTGGCGCGGGCTACAGCCCGGGGTGGGAAAAGGGCAAACCGAGGCGGTTTCGGAAATACCTTCGTTTTCCCCAAAGCCACCCCAGTCCCGGCGGGAGCGGGGCGGCAACAGCACCGCGGCGCGCGCGCTCCCCCTGCTGGCCGCGCGGCGGCAGCGCGCCCCTCCGCGCCCCTCCGCGCCCCTCCGCGGGGGGGGTGGTGGTGGTGAATGACCCCCCCCCTTCCCCCCGCCAAGGGTCCCCAGCCGCCGCCGCGGTAAGAAAAAGCAGCAGACCGTAAATTTCTTCTGGGGAAGGATTAGCATCCCCGGCGCTGGGGTGCTGCGGGGTGGGAGTGGGAGGCTCTCCACAGGTGGGAGAGGATGGGAGGCTCGCTGCGTGACTCCCCGTATCCAGGCCTTCTAGGGGAAAAAGCAGTTTGAGCCATTTTCCAAAAATCTACATTGCAATCAACTCGCACGAACGCGGTCCCCCCAAGACTGCCGAGCATCCACTTCAAAAAGGAGAGCGGAGGAAAAGACATGTTAAGCTCACACCATGTCTTGCTGCAGTCTCACCTCCCCCTTTGGGTGGAGGAGCCCAAAAGGAGCGCGGGGGAAGACAAGCAGAGGCACCACGGTACATTTTCCGGGGTGCTGCCCATTTTCTGGGTGAAGAGCTGCATGCAGAGCCCCACTGCTGCTCCTGTTGTGGAGGCCTTAACGTTGAGCGAGAACTGAAGCTGCGACTCCAGACCAGCTAAGCCGGACTGCGGAGACAACCCGTGCTGTCTCTGGTTATGAGGGAAGCTGAAGAGGGGCAGGTGAAAAAGGGCTCAAATGAGCAAATCTATTTTGGGACTGAGACACCCGTCCAACACCACCCACCAGGGCTGAAAGTCACTTGCCTAACCCCAGCGAGATACAACTCCATTGTCAGTGCTGAGCTTAACGCAGCAGATTTTAATAACAGCTACAAGAAGTTAAGGGGGAGAGCTAACGATACTGGAGTGGGAAAATTTAAACGTTCGTACCGCTCCTCTTCTCACAACAGTTGGACTTTACAACCAAGATGGTTGGCACCGAACAGTTGCTATCTAATATTGCCTTTTTAACACAGCACTTCAGAATTAACCTGTCTTTGAGATAAAGGGAGCAAATTGCATCGACTTTAAGATTACCAGTTGAGGTCCTTGGGTACACTTTCAAAGCCTTGACAGTTTTGTCTGTCTTCTCAGATCAAGGAAAGCAATAATAAAAAACTTGACTCATTTGATATTTAAGATGTTTATCCATGTGGTCGGGCTAGAAGCTTCAGTTTCTTAAAGTTTTTTTTTTTTTTTTCGGTTTCACTGAAATGTATTTCTATATTTCATGTGGGAATAAACAGAAATTTTTGCCCTTGTTGCCATCCCACTTCCCACCTGCTCCACCCATCCCAAACCCCTCCAAACCCAGACTCCAACCTGACTGCTGCAATTAGAATAGAAATCACAGCACAGTGTTTTAATTGACCACAGAGTATGTGGCACATCTAAATTTCTAGTGATAGCACAGAGAACATAACGAGTAACCGTGATGAATTTTTTTTTTTAAGACAAGTATGTACAGTTTTAATTTTATTGCACAAAGAAAACACCTGAAGTGATTTTAAAATAAGGATAATGCTTTTTCACAATAGCCAGGTCAGTGATGGTAAAATTAAAGCATTTAAATGCTGATTTTTTGATAGATTTTAAATACTGTAAGCGTCACGTTAGATAATGTTTCATTAATAAGAACTGATGTACATGTAATTTGGCCAAAGAAAGGTGGCAGAGTTGTTCCAGGAGCAAAACGTACCACTATACAAAATCAAATGCAGTATTTTTAAGAGGAGTATTTAGTAAACGGAAGAGGTAACAAAACGTACAGAATCCCAAACTGGCAAACGGGCAAAAAAAGGGATGGGAGGAGTATCCAAAAAGGGGAGACAAAGCTCAAATTGTAACAAAAGCCATTTGAATAAACATATTAGAGATCTAAAAATATATAAGACAACTAGTGAGGCCAACATCAGGAGTGTAAAGAAAAAAAAAGGTTTAATCCAAGTAGTGAAGAACTAAAGGGCAGGATTGTGACCATGTTTGGAAAATTTGGGTGCCTCATGGAGGGGATCTCAACTGGTCTGATTTTCAGCTGGCTGGTGCTTTGGTTTTGCCAAAATCCATCTTCAAGAGGGTTCAGGCTAGGTTCATTGAAACACAGGAACCTATCATTGCTGATTATGTATGGAAAACTTGCCTTAACTTGTTTTTTGTGCTGTTGAATATGGAGAGGGAGGAAAAATAAGCAAATGGAATTGCAGTGAATGGGGCTGTGGAAGAGGCAGCAGCCCTAGCGTAAGCGGGGAGCCCTGAGCTGGAGAAGAAGCACACAGGTTATAAATGGATAGATTAGAGATCAAGTCATTGCGCTGTGAAGAAGAAAAAAACCAACCAACCCAACTATCCCAATCTGATCTGCCTTGGCTCTTTCCTAGCAGACAGCCACCCTCAGCTGAGCAACCAAGACCTTGTCTAACACCTGAAATGTTTCTCCATCAGTAGTAGCTTGTAGCATTTGTATACCTGCCAAATGGCATATTGCGTGATTGCCCTGCGCAGTATACCTGGTTAAACCCTAGATGTGTGTCTGAGGATAACATCAGAGATGATGGGGCTTTTTTAACAGCTCAGTGTACCTCTTCTGCTCTTGATCTTTGCCCGATAAACAGCATGGAGTAGGTTTCTCAACTAGGGGCAACCTTACTTGGCTAACAACTCCAAAATACACCCCAAGGAAAATACTATCCCAAACTTTCCTTACTTGCATTTAACAGAAAAAGGAGCTGATGAGGTGTTTTGTAGAATCCATATAGGTAAATACAGAAAGATTAAAGCAGTAAATAGATAGGTGACCCTCCACCCTGCTTGAGAACAGCTCGGTGGTGCTTCTCACCTAGGACATGGTCTTTTCCAAGGCTACCTGCAGAGGGAATTAGGTAAGCAGGGTCAGCAAAAGATCAGCAGGGAGAAAGGGAGCTTTATTCATGGGGCTATTCCTCCTTCTCAAATTGCTGGCTCTCCCACATCTGTGAGCATCCTGGATCTAGCAAAGGGCACAGCAGTGCTCAGAGGCTGCAAGCTGAAGTCAATTATGTGCCAGGTGCATACAAATCAGGTTCTGCTGGCTTTCAGGATGCTTTGCAATCTGATCACACTTCCTAGCTTTTTTTTCTTATATTCCCCCAAATAGAGAGCTAAGCAGCTCCTTGTTGTAACAAAACCCCTTAGACTTTCATGTACTCCTTTGGGTTCAGAAGCTGTGACTCTCAGAAAACAGATCACCAGATGATCATTGGTCAAAAGCAACGGTAATGCTGCCATTTTAAGTAGCTGTGTCTTCCCTGTTCATACCCTAAATACCATTCATTTCAAGCCGTAGCATGATATCTAGCAGTGAATTGGTGTGGCAGGCCGGTTTCCTGGGAGAATCGACCTTCACCCTACGATTTGTGTAACCAGAAGAGCACTAAGCCTGACTCAGCTCCCACTGCATCCCCTTATAGTATTTTCAACAACTCCAGCAGCAGGTACATCAGGCCTGCAGGAACAGTGCATTTACACAATCTCAATGAATCCTCATTGTGATGACAGTAGAAAACACCTTTGTATTTTACCTGTGAGCAGTGAATATGTCGGAGACGAGGCACAAGGCAGCTGGAGAAGAAACAGTCCTTTTTGTTTTGCAGACAGCATGTTAGCTAACAGGAACTACCAACATGTTCGTAGCTTTCTATCCTAACCTTTAAGGCAGGGTAAAGCTGGACCTGTCACCAATACTCTCAAAATAAGTCCAGAGGACACTACCGTCTGGATAGTCCTCGTATCTGGCATTTTCTCAGTATGCTTAGTGAAAGACAACATATTTTGCTACAGGGAAGGCCCAGCGTTCAAGATAAGCATGTGACAGAAAGTCCATCTTTTATATTTGGATTTATAACATATGTTAAGCAAAAACTTTTCAGGGAAAAAAAAGACAGAAGCTGCTGAGAGGAGCCATCAGCATCCCCCTCACCCTGTGCGGAGGACAGGAAGGACGCACTAGCCAGTCCCGCTGCGTAATGTTGTGAAGAAATACAAATCGTTCTCCTGTTACACCTGCATTTTCCCATGCAGCACTGGCTTTGAAGGAATCCTACCCCTATCAGTTACTCAGCAACTTCTCAAGAACCCACAACACTTTCTCATGCTCTTTTTCTGATAACAAGAGCTTAGAAGAGGAGGGACTGGACACTTCTATTTTAAGTTACAGTTCGGTAGGCAGATAATTCTTCTAAACACATGAAAGGATATTAACCAACACAGAAATGAGAAATTCTTATGGATAGCTTATTCTCTAGTTAGGAACTGTAGGGTTTTGTATGCTTTTTTTTCCAAAATATAAGACATGGTCTACTGCAGAGATGATGGACAACAGTCTCACCCATTCTGGCAATTATTGTTTTTCTATAGAGAAGTTTTGCAGGCTGGAGCCTGATCCATTCACCATCAGCTACTGGATTTTACACCGTTCTCATTAAATGTTCTCTTTTGCAGAACTGTTGCTTATACAAGCTTCACTGTCACCGTGAAACTGTTGCCCTAAAATTCAGACAAAAAACAGTTTCCAGGGAATCATCTCATCAAGTAATCTTACTGCTAGAATGGTCTCATATAGCTCTCTTCCTTCATGCTCCCCTACAAAACACGGAGCCAAACTCATGTCGATGTAAGCCATCCCCATCCATGCTGCATTTCAGACCTGTCCTGTGGGTTTATCTCATGGTACACGTGATGCGCATCCGCTCACTTCATAAAACTCCTTTCCATTCCTGGAATTGTGAAACAAACTCCATCCTTTCCTGGAATACCTGTATTGGTAGGCTTACCTTCATTTTGGTTACTAGGCAACTTGCTCCTCCACAACAGAGCAAATCCCGTCCCCGTTTCAGTTGTTTTTCTTCTTTAGGTTTATGGGTTACCTTGTCATAACTTGTTGGTTATGACAACTAGCCACAACCAGAGCAAAACTCTCATTCTCATTTTTGGGGTATATTAATTAAAGCCAGGCTTTTGACCAGTGTTTTAGACAAAACAAGCACTTAATAGCCTCTGCAGGCCAAGGGCAGGAGGATACAGGGAGCAAGCAGCTCAGGGTCTACTCAGTAGACTCTTTAAGGTCTACTTTGACCCTAAAGAGTTATTTTTAAGTGAACACCCTGCCTTGGCTCCATTTCCACACCAGCCAGTGGCTGCTTCTGGATGTATTGTAATCATGGCCCTGCTTACGTTGCAACAAGTTGGTCTCAAACTCCATACGAGGCTCCCTGGATTTCTTTTGGTCTGGCAGCAACAAAATTCTGCAAGAGGATTTCTGTGAGCTCGAGATGAAAATAAAGAATAAAATAATTTACAGTCTCTGCCAGTGACTTACTTTGCATACTCTCCTCCAGTTTCCCGGAGAGCTGCATGGTTTTGCAGTATCAGCACCTGGGCATGCAGCAGGAGGAGGTCCAGGTGATTAAGCAGGGACTGTTGGGTCATGCAGCATGCAGTGAAGCCCAGGACTTGTGTCACGAGCATGTTAGTTTGGTAATCCTAGTATTACGATTGGCTTCAGAATTGTTAATGTTGGTATTATCCTGGGCTGACAGTACCGCTGGAGATGCCACGTATGAGCACTCGGACCGGTATGATGTGGAGACCACTCAATGCTTAATGTGGAAACAACCAAACCCAAAGGATGCACCAGAACGTTTACAAATGATGTCATTTGAGCTCCTATTTTTTCCCTCTAGCTTATAGGGCTGTGTTATACAGTGTCAACACCAACACCACCATAGTCTGACAGCAGAAACGCACATAGTCATAAAGAATTAGTTGCTAGTTATCAAACATGTCCTCCCCCTGCCTTCCCCCTTCCCCCCATTTGCTGCTCATTTTCTTACCCAGCCTGGCTTGTATCTTGCGAATGGCATCTCGCTGGGTGGGACACCCGCTCAGAGTGAATCCAGACATGTTTGCCCAGTCATGCACATGTCAGACTTTACAAGAGCATCCATAGTGATGCAATAATATAATCATTAAATGCAATAATGATTACAAGCCCAATCCAAACCTCCCTTGATGTGAGGGGAGCTGTATCAAGTCCAACAGCACTTGCCGATGCCAATAATCTGCATCAGATAATGTGTAATTAAAGAGTAAGAGAATGCTGGTTGCAGCTGTGGAGGTGACAAAGCTGATGCAGTTCAAGCTGTTGGTTTTCTTTCCACAAACCTAGAAACAGGACTTTGGAGAAACTATCAAGTTTTGCAGCATTCTCTGATGGTTCTGCAGAAACGTCCTTCATTAACTGCCACAAAAATGTCACCTAGAGCTCCCCTCTTACACGTTAGTGTTGCACACATGTTCTGACAGCATCTGTGTGGTCTTTGAAGGACCTAAGCATTTTGTCTCGCACACTGCTAGCATTGGCTAGAGAGTGATGAAAGATGGTGGAAACTGGAGATCGGACCCCAGTCCAGAGTGCAGCTGGAAATGGTGCCAGTGGCATTTCTGTGCAATTTTACAGACTATAGGTGCTGTTTTGCTGCAGACATTGACTGCAGTAAAACACACACAAATTGTATATTACAAATGTTGCTGCATTTAAAAGTTTCGTGGAGAAGCAATGCAAGTTTGCAAATCCAGAAAGAATATTGTTGGGACTTGTTGAAGTGCTCAATATAAACTGTAACATGCAAGCCATTAAAATGAAGATATTTGGCATTCGCAGTCACACATATGGGCCTTTCAAAACCATTCTTCTGGTTTGGCAGCTCCTACGGTCCTTGAATGATGCACAACCTCCTTTTATACGTTCCTATAAGATGCTTCTGCAAAGTTGGCATTTTTTTAAAAACTTGTGGAGAAGAAATCTGATTAAGAAACACAGATCCAGTATAAGGGAACCTTTGGAAACCTACTTCATTTGCATGATTACTTTTGCAAATCTTAGCTGATATCTGTGCTTTGTGTTCAGTTTTTTGTTTGGCTGCTTCTAGATGCACAAATCTGGAAGCAGACTTGTTCGAAGCAGCCCTGAGCCAGGCTTTGCAAACGAAATGTCAGTGCTGTCCAAGGCTGGGGACACTTTCTGTGCTGATAAGCAACTCCTCTGAGTGGCCAAACTGATCCATCTCCCGCTCTGACAGTGCCATTGTCTAACCTGACTGTTAAGAGAGGCTTTAAGGCTAAGCAGAGGATAAAACCCTACAATTGACCATGTCCAATGACTGCCTCCATCATGTGACATTTCCTCCACGTACATAAAGGCATAATTGACACTTTGGACCATGCAGATGTTTTGCAATTCATTTGGTTCCCACAAAGATACCAGAAAGTAAGTCTCATGAACTGGCAATACTGTGTTTTCCTCTGAACACGTTCTTATCTCTAAAATGTATTTAGATGCAAATCGCATCATGTCTCATGGCCCCACTTGTTTTGTTTTGCTTTTTCCTCTAAACAGACCATGCCAATATTTTTTAATAAAGTATAAAAATATTCAGATGTTCCCGAAAAAACTGAGTACATTTGACTTCTCAGCAAGTGATCTGCTTCACATGTGAATGGCAGTATATTCTTCTGCCCTCTGCTCATGGCATTCTGCTTTATGCTTCCTAATTTAATTTGCCTTTCTGACTCTTCAGTGATCCTTTCCAAAGAGAAATCTCTTTGCTAAGAAGCCATTTGCTGTCCTCTCAACAGAAGCAGATGTTCTGTTCTGAACAACTGGTTGACTTCATCTGGGTCTCAGAGGTCTGGACAAAGGCATAGCAGCATCGTCAAGTGTGGCCCTCATACAGTACAGAGATGTCTTAGAACAAACCTAGCAAAATGATGGCCTCTTCATGTAATTGAGCAGAGCTTTGTCCTCTGTGGCTTGTCCTTCCTCTCTGTAAAATGGGAAAGATTGTAATTCCCTCCTGATTCAGTTAAGATTTTTCCTATAAGCAGCCTTTGCTTTTACAGATGGAGACCCCCTGTGCTTAGCCTTACCATCACAACTCTTTTCGCCCCTATTTGCTCCTAATTAGCTGCCCTGAAGTGACAGGGCAGTAAAAGCAGGGATATTGCTAGGTGCAGTGTCTGCCTGGTTTACCTTCCTCACTCTGGATTTATCAGACGCAAGAAAATGGCAGCTCCTTTTTTCCACAAGAGAAATAAAAATAGCTCATTTGGACAAACCCTTCTAGGCTGAGTCTGCAGGTGATAATTTCTTCTAGAAATGAAGTGAATTCTGTGATGTCTTTCCATTACTGCATGTATCACTTGTGCCTCTGCCTGTGTGGCTTCATGTTTTTCTAAATAATGATCAACAATAACATATACATATAATCTTTCCTTCTCTGGTGATGGATACTACATGCGCACACATACATCCATATACGCATGCTCTCCTCACTTTCTCAGATGATGAAGCTTATGTCAGTCTGACTGACGCTCGTTAAAACAGCTTGGATCAGCACAGGATGGGGAACTTGCCATAATACTATACAGGAAAGAAAGCAGCACCAGTCTTGCCCATTAGGCAGCACCACGCTCTGGCCAGTGGAAAAAAAAAAACCAGAAAGCACAGATCCCATTTTATTTTTCTTTAAAAAGATGTAGGGAGCCCTATCCTCATTCAGGAGTCCAACTCTGTTGCTTATTGTCCTGCATATTTTCCTTTCCTAAGTATTTCTAAAGTACTTTCAAATACACTTGGTGCTGTTGTAGGTATGGACTGACAGCCATCGTAACTGAGGTCCTCTGGGTACCGCCTGCAGATAACCTGGGCAGCTGGCATGTCTAGAGATACTGCAGTATCTCCTTTTCTACCCACCTCTCCCTTTCCTCTGCCCCCACAATGCACATGAAGAATATTTAAGGATCCCAAAGCCTTCCCACTGAATTGTGCAAAACCCCACAGTCACCAAGGCAAACCTGGGTGATTCTGCTGCAACAAGGCACCGAGGCAATTTTACTGCTTTCAGAAAAGCTTCTAAAATACTAAGGCATAGTGTCAGAAGGATGACTAAACGTGCAAGGTACAGCATAGAAGGAATGGCTAAAAACCTCAACTTTTCTGGGTCAGTTAGTGTATTTACCCTAGTCTTTGCTCACAGACCATGCTTATTGTAATCTTGGCAAAGGCAGGATCATTTCCTACACTAGAAGGCTTTTTAATTTGTCTGTGGAAAGCCTAATAAGAATCAAAGATACTGGTGAACAAATTCAGACCAAAACAAGAAAAGCTGTCCATTTTAATAGCGGTGGGATTAAGGCTGTGACAAACCTCAGGGAAACAAGTGGATCTTGGTGTCTTCATGTCAAGACTGAATGACTTTTTGTAAGATAACGCTTAAGTCAGACAAATTGCTGGGCTCAGCAAAGAGTAACTGGGTGAGATCTATGGCCTGTGTCGTACAGAAGTTCAGACCAGATGGTCTAATTGGTTCTTCTGCCTTTAAAACCTACAAAATACCAGAGCAGCAGGGATGTCCTGAGTCATG
Source organism: Haliaeetus albicilla (assembly GCF_947461875.1). NCBI lineage: Eukaryota > Metazoa > Chordata > Aves > Accipitriformes > Accipitridae > Haliaeetus > Haliaeetus albicilla. The sequence continues at coordinate 15,973,483 of NC_091498.1, read as the reverse complement.
CGGACCAGTTCCGTGCCCTTGCAGGCAATCATAGCCTATGATCTCTTTCACAAATTAATCAAGTGACATCTTAAAGCTGGGAGTTTTGGCCCTGCGTATTTACACTGGGGTGCTGCTGCAGAAAGTCCTTTCTCTGATGTTTAGAAACCTTCAGGAGTGTATTTGTGGACAACTTAGGTATTTGTTCTTGTGGTAACACTGTCCTTTGTGTGAAACAGCACTTCTCCTTCCTGTACCTATTTATGGAGAGCAACCTTAGCCTCTTGCTTTGCTAGGTTAGACAGAGAAACTCCTAACACAGGCTCTCACTTCCTCTGACCGCCCTCGTTGCCCTTCCTCTGCTCCATGCCACTTTCAGGAAAGACTCATCCAGCTCAAGTAACTAGACTACTACACAGCACTACAGCTGAAGGCGCAGTACTGCATGCAGCTTCCACAATTTCTAAAGAAATACCTCACCTGACACTATTCTGAGACCAAGAGTACCTCTTGCAGGAGGGGCCTGCTTGCTCTGGTTCACTTGCAGGTGTTCTCATGCTCTGGAGCTCGAGAGATGCTGAGGGACCTCAGGACTGCAGCCCCCCCCCCAACACACACCCCGAGGTTGGAAGAGGGGAGGTAGGGAGGGCTGTGAGACAGGGAGAAGGGCTGCACGACCAAGACCCAGTTTCCAGTCTATGTGATATCAATGTACGGACCTTTCTTGTGTACTCACAAACACCCCAAGCCCAGGTGCTTTGCCCGTACCTTCCCAGCTGGCCAAGACGGAGGGCTTCACACCTACAAAGATAACGCAGAGGCTCTGGTGGAGCAAACTGCTGATAACTTTCAATAGTTAGACAGAAAAATAGGAACTCTGTCCAAATCTACAACAAAGCAAGGGTATTTCCAGCCCCTCCTCCTCGCTATTGAAAGCTGCCAAGCAAAACACAGCTAAGCAAGCCTTGCCCACGATCAGCTCTATCTCCTCTTGCACATGTACTCTAGCGTGGTCTCTACTTTTATGATCACATGCCATCTCAAGCATGTGATGAAGTAAATACTCTTACTGCCATGGCACACCTAATGAACAGGTCAGGGGCAAACCATGCTGCAACTCAAAACTGAATTTCACTAGGTTATTTAAAAACAGTCTTCTGGCTCAGGGTTACATCTCATCATCATTTTCTGCCACCAACTCTGAGGTCAACAAAACAAAGGTTGTTTCATGCTGGGAAAACCCTAACATTTTTTTCCTCTTTTCCTCATAGTAGATCTGAAATGTTTTAGGCAAATCTTTTTAAAAATTGCCTTCAGATCATATATCTGTATTTTACAAGTGTTAGTTTGAAAGTAAAAACTCCAGAAAGTTATAAATGAGTGAAAATAATGAATCAGACATGACATTATAGCAAACTTAAGACAGTATGAATATATATATATATGTAGTTGTTATTATGTGATACATGGGTACAGCACCTCTCTTAACTGTTATTGCTTGTTCTCTAATACTTGACCTTTACCTGAGATACGATGCAATATTTTAAATTTACTCATACCTTGACTGAGGCCTGCAGTTCAGCACATTTGTGCTTAGACATCACCGGTATTTCCTTAGTTGTGTGTTTTTAATACTTATTTAAACCTCATGCTTGATGTTTTGATTTTTTAAACGAGTATTTTCAACTCCATTGAATGAACAGTTTACTGTTCACACACTGTTGCACATATAAGAATAATTTGGGGGATTTTGCCTGGCTGTGACAATTATAGGTATCTGAGCAAGGTAATACTGCTAATATAATTGTTCTGCAACAGAGTAAAGGATTTGGTGGGACACATGTCTTTTACTGGTGGAGAAAACATCTGTCTACTACTTCTGTTTGCTGATTAAACCTTCTGACTTAGGTTGCTAAAACTGAATTCCAGAGTACTATGCATAGTCTCTGTGCTTGATCATGGTTATAGTCCAGTCCTTGCCTCTTTAAATAAGCAGAGAATATCAGCACTCAAAAAACAAAGTAACTTCAGAAGAAACCCCTTGGAAATCCAAAAGGAAGGTGAACCCCCCCTTTTTTTTTTTTCCCCAAATAGTTCCCAGCAAGGAAAAATCCAGAGACCTCCAGTCAATGAGCAGACCTACTTCTTCAAGAGTTGATTTATCTATGGAGGCTGTAAGCTTTTTTTTTGGTCTGGATTAAAAGATGTGAGCACCTACAAAAACGGAGGCAGACGAATAAATAAAGTCACCTCAGTGCTTCATGGATACCCTGGCTTTTGCAAAGGCTTGTCCAACCACAACCTAAATAATTCAAACCATCGTTGTCAGGCAGCAGCGCGGTCCTCCTCAATAGGCACTTGCCTTATCACTCTACAGCAGATGCTTCAGCCAACCATTGGATATTGAAAACATAAATAATGAAACAAAATTTGGAGACAATGGTTTCTGGGCCGGGGACAAAATACTGATGGATATTGTCAGTCTCAGAGTAACCAAGCAGCAAAAGCTCAAGTGACAACAATAGGGAGGAGAAGAATAGGGACAAGTGAGGAGCCCTGAATCTCAATAAGGCCTGGAGCTGCACATGCTGCTGTTACCCTAGAAACTAACCTCTCCCCTGAAGAGGTTTGCTGGGGCATTGTCCGGGGGACACAAGATGTGTCATACACCAGATGGTCGTGTGCTGTATAACTCAGTTATCTGAGTGGCGGAGTGGAGGAATGCACGCCGCAGAGCTCTCCGGAGGGCCGCCCAGGGCACCATCTGTTCTTTCAGACCCAAGGCACTGCTTTGGCTTTGGCTTTTTTTTCCTCCTTCCAAGAAAGGAGGAGAAAACAAAATTAAAATGATTCACCATTCAGCAGGGGGAAAAAAAAAAGCTTAATACAGTTGCCATATCTAGCTTTCATTTAGCTAATTTTATCCCTGGGTTTTATGTCAGGTGAATTGCTTTTTTACGCCTGGGAGAGCAGCAATTATTTCTCTCTCAGGAGTCTATCATTTATAAATAAAACCCCTTTGAGACCTCATCGGTCATTTACCATCTGAAAACCCCCAAACGCTTTTAGCCATATGTTCTCCAAAGTCTCCTCTCTCCTCCCTGAAGGTCCCTGTGAAGGTTTTGGCAACGCGGGGGAAAGAGCATTTTTCTTTTCCAGGAATTGTTCTCCCCTTCGGCTCGGAAGGGGGCAAGGAGGAAAACAAAAAAATCAGAGTTGAAGCGGCAGTCTGAAGGACTGGTGTAGGAAGGAAATGTTAATCACAGGCTGTGCAGCGCCAAGGAGCGATGACTAACGCGCCTGTGAGGTGCAGGCACCAGGAAACATCCCGGGTCTGTCCCAAGTGCCACCGGAGCCAGCCAGAAGCCTCGCTGCCTTCCGCCGGCTCTGGATCAAGCCCCAGATCAGCTCGTGGGAGTGGGAGAGCTGGAGGGAAATTAAGGTTCAGGACGCTTCAGGGTACTTTAAAGGTGTATTAAGGTTTAGCACTTGGGTGCAAGAAGATCAGACAGGATAGTAAAAGCAATGCTCAAGTTGCAAGAAACAGAGGCTGAAATGTGTGTGCCTGGGGCAGCACTTTTTTCTTAATGACAGGTCCCGTCTTCTGGTGCACCTTTCTGCTCCCCTGCTTCTGGTTTCTGTCCTGTGGCTGCTGAGGATCCCCCCACCTCACAGCACAGGAGAGAAAATAAATGGAAAATAAAATACTTGCTTGATTGTCGACTGAAATAACAGAGAAACATTTGCAACCATTTAAGCAAATGAGTTATTTAAAATCCACTCTATAATGGCTGCAAGTGAGCACATGTCGCACTGGCTGCGAGTCCACAGCTCCTGCAGCTCGGGCAGAGGAGGGTTTCAGCTGGGCAAGCACTTCTTCTGTCATTCAGATTTTAAAAGACAAACTATGATTAAGAAGATGTTGTGGCTTGCAGAAAACTCCCTCGTGCAGTTGCGATCAGTCCTCATGTGGGTAACTCTTACCTGATGGTTCCCAAAAGTGATCTGAAGGGCACGTATCCCTCTGCCCATCAAACCCACATCCAGTGTTTCAATTAACACTTAGAAGGAAATCCCAAGGGAAATCAAGGAAAAGGGATAGAATCAAAGCAGAAGATTTACATGCAGAATAAGGGCCAAGGATGCAAAAGGAGTAAAATCTGAATCACATTTACATTTAGGTTCCATTTATAGACAGCTCATTTAATAACCCCATTAGGCAATCGCTAGGACTAATAAATTATTAGGCAATGCTTAAACACCAGTTGCAGACGATAGAATCTCACAAGCTGCTTGTAATCCTAATACTTCGTAGGTCTTTATCATTCTTACAGCACTGGTAGTGCTTGTAACAACTCTATCTATCATATTAATCTTTACAAATTAATGATCAATATACTCCTAAGGATATAATGTACAGCAGGACTGAAAATTGAATTTATTTTCCTCCTCAGCTTCTTATTTTTTTATTTCCGTTATGATTGCCAGAACAGAAAGCAGTGGCGATGCATTTCAGCACAGCTGGCTTTAAAGGCTGTGTGAAACATACAGGCACCGGGGGCTCGGAGCGCGACGCTCCCAGACTTAAGAAATTATGGCAAGAAAACCTCTAAAGATTCATCTGCTCACCCCCGCCGGGGATTTGCCCCTCTCTGATCCCAGAGAGCTTGCTGAAGGCTGCCTAGCCCACTTTCTGCACCTGGCCGAGTGATTGACCAGCAACTCGACAGGGTCGTGGAAGCTTTATTTCCTTTGTTCCACGGGTGTCTGCCATGGAGAGCCAAGCCTGGATTAACTGAGCCTAAATCCCTGGGCAGCTCGCCAGAGCAATGCTAGCTCTGAAGCAAACGCAGCTCCAAGATGGTTTCAAGACCGGCTTTATAGATAAGTTCTTAGGCACAAATCCACGGGCAGAGAGCATAATGCCTCATGTCAGGCCCCTGGGAAGCCTCTCCCCACAGGCAGCAGTTGCCAGCCCATGCGGGAGCGATGTGAACTTCGACAATGCTGTTTCTTTTGGGCCAGCCCTTCCCCGGCAGCGCTCCCTCGCCAGCTACGTAGACATCTTTTCACTGGACACCACGCTGTATTACAATAACAAGCATGGACGTGTTTCATAATATGCCTATCTGGCACCTGCGTTTTCTTTGTTGTGGTGCCAAACATTTTGTTGTATTAGCTTTTAGGTCACTGTCATCGGGAGCAATATAAGAAAAACACTATTTTCCAACATCTTTTAGTAGCTGATCCAAAGGCAAGGTGCACCAAGCCTTGCAGGAGCCACCAACTCCCAAGAACATGTCTTCTGCCAGTCTCGTCCTCACCCCAGGACTTAGAGGTTGTCTTCTGCTCCAGTGTGAGGGGTTATATCTCTTCCAGACCTCTGGTTTTGGAGGGCGAGAGAAGACTTTTGGCCTAGTTCCTGTGGAAACAAGGTTTATGCGCTCACGCTGTGTTTGTTTTGCCTCCCCCTAATAACTTTTGAACTTGTCGGCCTTGTTCGACTCAGCTTGTCAGAAGGGTAGAGGTCTACAAAATAATTAAGTTCTTATAAGTTTCGTGAAAATAGGCACTGAGGTGGAAGAGAGAGTGGCCTGGTATCAACATCCTTGCTGAGGAAAAGCTGAGCACCAGTGCAAATCTCATTGGGTACCAGGGGAACAACACAGAAAACAAACTTGCTCTACATCACAACTGCAAAAAAAAAAGCTTCAGCTGAAATTTGCCCTTCTTGGACATGGCTGACATGTCAGCCCTTGGACAAGACAGAAAAAAGCCAGTGTTCATAGAATTACTTGCTAATTTTGATTTGAACTTAACAGCTTTTGGTTATTGCATGGGAGCGAATGCTTCTTGGGATGTAGCTAAGTGTCACCTCCACATTGCACTGGTGTAACAACTCGCTGCCTTTCCTGCACCTTCATCACAGCTGCCGCTGCTCAGGGAGCCCAGGATGCAAAACGTTACACAAGCTATTTTAAACGAAATTGGAAGGCATTTAAAAAGCCTTTGCTCTATGTGCAGAAACATTGCATTGCCTGTGTTCGAGTGTGGTAGGTAAGGAAATTCATATCGCTGAGGTGGAAAGAAATACCTCTAATTGCTGTGGCTTGAAAATGCTAGTGGCATGCAAGAGTATTATAAACTAATGATTTGAAAACAGAAATGGGAAGCAGAAACTTGTGAATTCACATGGCTCTGTGACCATGAGGAAAGCAACGCTGCACACCCAGCAGAGCTCAGCTTCCAATGAAAGACGATGGAAAGGTGTCTTTACTACGTATTTTGAACTTGCAAAGGCTTACATTGACCCGCAGGGGCTGAGTAGTCCCACTGTAGACAATAGCCCAACTCCTGTGCATGAATGAAGCACAGAAGTAAATTTTCACAGGAGTAGGACTAAATGAGAGTTGCATCAGACCTTTAATCTTTTTCCTTTTCTTCTCAATGCCCCTCCTCTTCCCAAACTACTACCTCATCAGTAAAATCAGAACAGTAATATGCATCTCAGCAGGGTACACGAGGATTAGCTTAAAACTGTTTTTACTTTTTCTCCTTTAAACTCCCAGAAAAGAAAATCTTCCTGTATTTTACTTTTTTATATTTCAAAAAGAAATTTGTTTCTTGCCCAGACCTTTTCAGCTCAGTGCCCTGGAATATTTCCACCTTCCTCAGAACTGATGGGTGATAAATCAGCCCAGAGGTGTCTGCTAGCAACAACAGCCCTTAACTTGCTGCAGTAAAATGGCTAATCTGTTGACATCCAAAGATTTCTGTCTCAGCTAGTATTCAAGCATAGCACTGGCCCATTGCATTATTTGAAGCAAACCTGTTTTAAAATACAAGAGTGAAAATGAGTGATGGCCGGACTTCTGGTATTCTTTTGTTAGATACTATGTCAAAAGGGATCTAAACCCCAACATCCTCTAATTGTCAGTTTGGCAGCAGGCGCTTCCAACTCTGAAACTCCTTGGGCTCAGAATAATAAAGGCTTTGCATATAGCAGGGCTCCAGGGTGGCTTTTACCTCCTGAGTAATTATTTATACGAGAGTGGTACCTCAAGTCCCCGGAGTGCAGGTCCCTTTGTGCTGGGCGCTGAGCAAACACATAGAAAGGGGCCATCCCTGTCCCGAGGAATTTGTGGTCTAAATAGACAAGTGGGCTGAGCGGAGGAGAGGGGGCAACAGATGTGGCCAAACAGGTGAAGTCACTCACCCTGAGGTCACACTGTAGATTAATGCCGATGCCAGGCACAGTGCTTCTGTCTCCTGAATCCCAGCACAGCCCCCTAACCAGGAGCCCATGCTTTTGCTCACCTCCTAAACTTCCTCCCTTGCACACATCCCCCGCCTTCTCCCATTAATCTTTCTTTTTGCAAACTTGCACCGTCGTCTGCCTCTGCTGCGGACTGAGACAGGGTGAGCTTTCATCACCACCTTCAGCTGGGCAGCCCCCCATTTCTCCTCCTCTCCTAGTCACTGGCTTCCTATTTTCCGTATCTGGCACAGAACCCAGACCCTGGTAGACTGGGGAAGCTGAGCCAGCTCACATTCTTTTAGAGGACTTTTTTTTAGCTGACCTTTATTTTTTTAGGCAGGGATGGGGATCCAGGCCTAGCTTACACCAGTCTTAAAATGCAAACTGCTAAGAGTCTCTAAGAGTCTCCTTTCTGCAGCCTCGGATGTCTTTATTTTAACACAGTTTACAAAACCGAGGTAGAAAATTATAAAGTCAAGGCTTTGCCTACCTTACAGTTTCCTTTGCTCCCCCTTCAAGCTATTTACAAACATTTTCTACTGCTCTGGACAGTTTGGATGAACAGCGGACACCAGCAGATAAGGTTTCAGCAGAAACACATACTCACTGCAGGCTGGTTGCTTCAGGCTGGTCCAGCGTTCAGCTCATCTTCCTGCTTCTGCCATTCCACAATGCTCCGTGAAAGAAAGATGCTGAGGTACTCACTTCCAGGAGAAGTCGTTGAGGTATGAAGCCCCAGCAGGCAAGATAAATCCAGTCCGGTCCTCCGGGCAGAGAGGTCAGACCTGTCTCTGGTGACCACTTGGGGATGGCTAGCTCCAGGCAGTTGCATGGCAAATTTGGATCGCTCATTTTATGACATCCCTTTTCAGCTGGGAAAACGGATCGTCTTCTTTTTCTTAGGGCGAGGTGGATTATCAGATTTGAAGTAGCAGGTCTCCGAGCTGGTGCTCTTTCTGGAAAGATCAGCTGGGAGGAATCACCAACCTCATGACAACTTGCCACCAGCCTTGAGAATCTGTAAAACCTGGTTATTCCCAGGATTCTGGTAACAGTGCTTTTTGGATGGATATAGAGCAACTAACACATCAAGAAAGGAAAATTATTGTTCGCATGAAATGTTTGCTATGCCAGACTGTTATCATACAGATTAGCTGCCAAGCAGAATATGTAGGTATGGTCTTGGGAACAAACAGGTAGGAACGGATGTATTTTCTGGTTAACACAACGCCCACAGAAAAGCATAGACATGGCTGCTTTCAGCAAGGGCTACAAGACACACCTTTCTCCCCAAAGCCACCCCAGCTGATTAAGTCCTGTTTTTCCTTTATTTCTCTAGTAAAGAATCAGCAGAAGGTTTCCAGTCCTGCATTGCAAGTAAGGCATCTGTACACTGTACAGTGGGTTAAAAGAAAAAAGAAAAGCAAAGCCAACAGCTTTCCTTTGTGTATCAAGTGTCTGGATTTTAGAATAACCAAAAGACATGGCATTCTTGTCCTGTATTTTATTAGGAAATTAACAGGCTGATTGATAACCTGAAATTACATCGTGAATCTCATTTAAAAAATGTTCAAAATCATGACAATAATTTTGATTCCTATAAAACATAATGCCCAGATACAATTTCTGTTTATGCCTGTAAATTTCTGCAGCCTTAACATTTATCTGCTGTACAGCAGCAAGGCTGGATAATTGTAACATAATCTGTAAAGTTAAATACAGTATACTTTTCTCTGCAGTCAAAGTGAAAGAGATGAAATGTTGAAAAGAAAGCCCGGAATATGAGCAGCACTATAAGAAGGTTTCCTGCGATCTCAGTTCATCACACATCAGTATTTCAGACTGCTCAAAGAGATTAAAGACTGGTGACGTTAACTGCTGTGCAAAGTTACGAGGCTTTAGGGCATCAGTTTTCCAGGAGAGGGAGAGAGACCACCATGGGGGACAGGCTGTGCAGTGAGGGAAACAGGGTGCACTGGATGTGTATGATGCTCAAAGTGCAAGAGCTGATAAATCTGTCTACATCTCCTTCTTTTGCCAGCGGTACAGGCTACCACCACCACCACATTGGACTAAATACATTTTCCTGACACTCTGTCCGCTTTAGAGATGTTCCACGTTCAAAGCAGGGCTGATATGGTACAGGTGATAATTACCTGCAAGGGCTAAATTTCAACCTTAGTAATCAAAGCCCAAATCCTTCTCATGTTGTGTGTGCGAAAAATCACAGTGAGCCAAACACTGCTGGCTTTATTGCAGCTATCATGTGGGGTAATGTGGTTCAGCTCCATAGGTTGTAGCTGAGGCCCTCAGTCCTCTAAATTAGAGCTGGCACTTTTCAGTACCAAATGACTCTTGTAGGGAGTTGAATTTCTCCAGACATTATTCAGGAAACTATTCAAATTGTCATATATGCTGTCTGGATGAGAGGTGCTTTCCTGAACTGGGGCCTCAATTTCTGCAAGGATTATGGATGCTCAGGCAGTGGCCAGCTCAAGCACTTGACCAGCAAGTCCAGTGACTTCAGCCTCTTGTACTATTCTTGGCGACTGTAAGCTAAAAAGCAGAAGATTTATGAAGCAGTGGGCCTTCTTTTTAAAAAGCTATTTCAGGACAAGTACATTCAGACCACTGTGTTTTCTATTTATATATAAATTCTTTGGCAACAATTTTCTAGAAAGCAGAATCATTTTTTCTATGTAATACTTTATTGTCTCCCCATGAAAAACTGATATCTTAAAAAATCTATAGCACTTTCCACTATAAATAGTATTGCTCCAGATTAAGGATTAGTTCCTCCCTGAAGAAAAACAGATTTAAAAAATCTGGTCATTATCTGATAACTGTTTATGCAGCAATGTTAAAATAAAACAGAAAAAAAGCAAATCATTCAGTATGTGGTTTGTCATTCTCTAGAATGTTAGTGTACGTTTATGTAGTAAAAACAACATAAGTTATCCTAGTTTGTTTTAAAAACCTTAGTAGTAGAAATATATTGCTATCTGCAGATTCATAAACAGAATGCACTTTTTCCATCTAAGTTCAAGTATTATTAGAATATTATTATTACTATTATTATTATTAAAGGAGCTCTAAATCCTTGCCATTTTGCTTGTCTTTACATCATTTTGGTCTTTCTGAGAAATAACGAGTTGTGATTATTTGCTAATGAACAAAATCAATGTGGAGCTTCAGTAAGTTTTGCCTGGTAGAAGAAAGACAGCCTGGCAATCCTTCGGCTATTACGAGCGGCTTTAGAAGAGCGTGTTTGAGACTAGTGGTATAGATACAGTTTGAGCGTGTTTTCTTGGATGGCTGATGAACTTAATTCCTTCCAGGTTCTCAACATTCAGTCCCATTTAAAGGAGAAAGGTGGGAAGAACCCAACCCAGACTTATACCACATCAGGATACATCATCTTCGTTTCTTCTTGGTACTGTCAGTTGCTCATAGGTCGGCAGAGTGTTATTAGGGAGAAAAAGATCTGAATTGACATTGTTGCCTCTCTGAGATGATCTGTTGTTTCCTTGATCCCCCTGCTGACGGGAAACCAGATGATGCAGCATATCTGTAATGAGGTTCAGTTTCTGGTCCATTTGTGTAACCTGCAAGGGCAAAGAGAAGGTTTGTTTAGTAGCAGCATGTGAGAAAACTGTAACAAATCGTGTGATACAAATGCAATATTAAAATGAGAGCTTTCTTAATCAGGATCACAACAACCTCTATGAAGACGCCACAGATCATCTAACAGAGCATTAGAAATTTAATGCAATAGGTCAAAGTTGGATGAGGACAGGCCTGTTAATACTCACCTCTGGTATGCGATTTGACACTCATTTTATACCTGGATGAACACATGAAAAATGAGCTTTTAAAGACATGTGCTTGGATAGAGAACTAAGTCCCAGAACTAAGTTTCTGTGTTTTTTTGTTACTATTGTGTACACATTTTTTTTGAAAACTTGATAAACTTCTAACATGCTTATATGCCTTAATAATAGCAATATGCTCAAGTAAATATCTGCTCTACTTGCAGTGATCTAATCAACTCTAAGCTAGGACTGACTAATGCTCTTTGTCACATTTGGGCCCAGTTACCAGCTCAGGCCACAAAATGCCCACAGATATTTTGCTGCTGTGAGTGTATAGCAGCTGGGGTCTGTGGCAAGGGTCAGGAGTGGGGCATGATTCAGTTTTACACTCTCCCCCCCCAATGACACAGCGTTCGCTAGGATTGCCGTTTGAATGACATGATTCACAGCAAGCCAGAAACTCTCCTAAGATGGGTGAAAGCTGATTTTTCATCTGGGGGGCTGCAGGGGAAGGTTCAGCCTGAATCCATAATGCTCATTTTCTTCTGCCTGTAGACAGAAGCTTCTTAAATTATTTATTTCCTCTTTTTTGCTTTTTCTGCTCTTTCTTCTAACCTTTAGGAGAAAATATAATGAAAAATCATGATACCTAACATAGGCTAGGTTACGGATTTGTCCAAAATTTAGACTCTTTTGGTTACATTTATGGTACTCGGAGGAAAATCAAGAATTAAATGTTTCTAGGAGCACCACAGATTCAGTCTCTAGTTTCTTGCCTTTTCCAGTCAAGAAGTAACCTGTATCACCCTTTTTATCTGGCATGGGAAGCCTCCTCTCTGCGCTGACTCCAGTGTACTGAGCGAGATGTCCCGAGGGGAAGATGGGCATTTCCAGCTTCAAAGTCCTGCCCACTCTCTGCCCCTTGGCATGGCAAGCGTTGAAATTGGGGAGTAAGAGTCTGCCTACTCCCTTCTACAAGCATAACGAGAAAGCCTCGATTTTGCTGTTGTAGTCTCTGACCCATCGATCCACAGGGATCCTAAAACACTAAGTAAATTCTAGGCAAAAAGATGTATAATACGTTTTAAAAAGGGAAAAGAAAGTAAGCAGAAAAAACCGTGATAGGAATAAATTGCTGCCTAAAATATCTGCTAGAAAGTAGTGAAAGGCACATAAAACCGCCAGAGAGAGCATGAGTGGGAGCAATTTATATGTGCCTGGCTATCATCCAAGTATCACACAGGATAGTAAAAGACAGTAAGGCTGAACAGAACATCAACAAACCTGGAGGATTTCAGCAGAGACTAAAATGTTTTTCCACCGTAGAGAAAATGCTGTTTTTTTCAAACACTTTGTACAACTGGTAGGGAAGCAGATACAGCGATTTAAAAATATGAGGTGCCAGAGATTTATACTTTGCAGCTGGTTTTGAAAACATTAGGCAAAGCACCCTAGATGGTACATGAAACACTAGTAATTCTGGATGGAAATGGCTGTTGAAAGATGAGATTCTTCAAATGAGGAAGCTGAAGAACATGTAAGTTCAAGATTTCTAGAAGGAAATACAGATGGAAAATTGAGCAGATCATCAGGTTTTCATTTCATCACTATTTGTTCAGTCCCTTAAAAAAAGGCACGCTTTGCCCAAATGGTGCTCATCACAAGTGGCAAACTCATGATGCTCCAAGCATGACAGTACAAATCGGTGCTAGTGAAGCCTGCGGAAATACCTCATTCCTCCATCCCCCACTGCCCAGGTATCACTTGCTTTCTGAGACTGCTGTGCTGGAAGGTCTGTAGTGGAAGACTGCAGACAAACCGCTATCTTCAGAGCCCGAAGGACAACTTTTCCTCTAACAAGAAATGTGCTTTTGCTAGTTATTCTAAAATAACTAGGGGATTTTTATATATATTTTTCTTAATTTGTGATTCCATGCAGGGATTACCAGAGGAAACACAGACTGAAGATATATCTGGAAAATGTGCATTTATGAAACTCTTGCAGTGATGAGCTATTGAACATGACAGTAGATTGGACTGAGATCTGGATAGTCCTTCAACAGCTGTGCATCTTGGTGATGAAGTACTGGAGAGAAGTGAGATGTGAATATTCTTGCTGGGAAATAAATTCCCACAGATAATTGTCTAATTTTTTGTAGGGAACAAGGTTTGGCCGCTGCAGCTGTGGATTGCAGGAGGCCCACAGAAGCAGAGGCAGAAGCTAATTGCTATTGAGCCGAGCCATCTGAGATAAAAAGTAAAGACCTTCGTCTTCCATGTTGCTGCTTATTGGGGTAGGGCTCTAAAGCCACAAAGCTTTTGTGAAGGGAGGTCCAGATGACTGGTTGTGTTTAATTGTTGTTTAATCAGTTTTGCTTTCCAATAAAGCAAGCCATTTCCCAGGGAGTTCTGCGCCCGTGAAGGGCTTGCTCTAAGACATGCTGAAGTCAGTGGTAGTTTTTGGCAATCACAGACTTCCAGTGACTTCAGTGGGCTCTGGATCAATCTTGGACTGAGTTGTCAATCCCAAATAGTAACATATTCTTTGGATATTACAAGAGAAGGAGCAGTCTGGATTTCTGTACATTGCTCTGCTCATGCTTCTTGGGGTGACATCTGCAAATGAGACAGCAATGGGATGATGGGCCCCCATCCTCGGTTCTGCCAAAGGTGTGTCTGCTTAAAGTATGAGACGTTTTAAAGAGGGAAGTAAAAGCCAGCAGAAGGCAACATCTACTGTCATCACAGGCCTCTGATGTACAAGAATAAGAGGCTTGCTGGTGAACGGCCTCGCTTATTAACATGCCCAATCTGCCCGTCGTCATCCAAACACACATCCTGAAATACATCGTTCACTTGTTTGCTGCAGAGATAACTATACCCACTAGAAAAATGGCATCATGTGCAATACCCTTTTTATTAAACTAGCTTTATGCACTTAGCATGGAGAAGTGTATCATCTCCTGTGAATCATACTTTCAAACACATTTACTTGATTAGAAATTAGCTATGATGCCAGAATGAATAAAAGTAAAGCAAACAGAAAAACTGCTGATGTTGCTATAATCTTAACTGTTTTGGACAACTCTGATCCCTCTACTTAAAACAGCAAACAGTGTTAATTACATAGAAAAATAACTCAGACTGATTTGTTTCTTTTAGGAAAAACTAAGTAAGCTCTTTCTAGCTGATTTATGTTTCATTAGAAGCATGGTGTTTGGATGATCAAATTCTTTATATGCAAATAATTTCCTTTGTATTTTATAGTTGTTCGGGAGAGGAAGCAGTGTTTGAAACTCTACAGAAATTACACACCACAGTTATTCCTAAGTCTTACTGAAATATTGTATGAAAACAAGATTTTTCCATCCTCTGAGATAATAAAAAAAAAAAAAAAATCCAAGGATCATAGATTGAGCACAGATGGAGAGAAGCAGATTTAAACAAGTTTTGAACCTAGCCCTTAGGAGTGGATAAAACAATCCCATCCATGCAGTGCACTGAGGAGAAAAAAAACCCCAAACCAAATAGTTCTTCACAAAGGCTGAAAGATTAGAGCACAAATCTTAAGTGGCACATCATGAGAAATGTAGCTACATTACAGAAGAGATTTTTGCTCTCCCTAAAAAGTCACGGAGGCACATGGCTACTCTGACACCCCATGCAATGTGGCAATGATGTCGTTCCTATGAACCACAAAGTCCTCTTAGGTCATGTTGTCAGGAGCAGGAGTCCTCTACAACTGGGTATAAAGTGACATGCCCACTTTTATAAAGATATCAAAGGCATTCCAGGAGGTGCTAGCGAACAAGACAGAGACTGTTACTGTGATGAGAGAACAAAATAATGAGCAATTTATCTATTAAAATTCTGCAGACCTTCACATTATATTTATTTTAAATGCCCTGTAATTTTAAGCATTCATAACAAATTCATGGTACGATTCAGAACATAAAATGTAACAATGAATTTCTTTCCTTGCTTTTTTTTAAAAAAAAAACAAACAAAAAACAAACCACAGGAGCCTGAGTGGCTCCAGGGGCATCTGGAGGAGAATGTCCTTTATGCACTCCTGTAATGGAGGAGTAAAGAGCAGCACTCTGGAGACCCACTCCCAAACTAACTATAGGGATTTACTGGGAAGGGGCAAGGACAGATGAATTACAGAGCTGAGGGGAATGGTATTGGGAATGGTATTTTCAGCCACAGATATTCAGGATAGTGGGGAAGCAGAAGGACAAAATTTGGAGTTTGGCATAATTTAGGCCACAAAGACCACAAACTGCTAATAAGTTATGCCAAGCGCTGCTCCATGATCTGGAGGGATCAAGGTTGATTGATTAATGCTGTCGATTAAAGCTGTCTCATCTGCCCTTTATTATCATTCTCACAGATTTCAAAAGTAAATATTATTAAGGGTGAAAATCACAGTCCCTTTGGACAGAATGGTGGTTTAGAACTACCTATGTTCTTAACATGGTTGACTGAATAAACAAATAATTTGTGCTTAATCAAGAGATTTTTTATCAGCACAGTGCTCACTCAGTGGGTTCAGGGGGACTGTGCTTGTTCTTAATACAGAGAGCTGAGCGTGAAGCTGCTAAAGGAGAAGAGGAAAGCCAGAACACAAGCAACACTTGGCTGAACGAAAATGTGATAAAGGAAAATTTCAGCTACTTTTCCAACATTAGTCTCCCAAGTCTGCTACCCTGACTTATCTTGAGTAGCATTCATTCCTGAAAGTGAAGCTTTTTAGCTCAAAGTGGACCAACCGTTTAAGGCACTTTTTCAAAACAACTGAAGATTGCGGAGATCTTCATGTATTTATCACTCTGCGTGGCCTGTTAATAAGGAGGACCCTATTGCTCTACAGTGTGGCAAACTTCTAGGGAAAGAAAATGATGCTTTCTTCACCTGTGCATCCTCATAAGCAGTGTTATATAGAATCCCTAACGTGTTTGCTATTCAGTGTAATACTCAGTAATAAGCTAGCTTTATATTTCAGAAAAACACACAAAAATGTCCTTTCTGTTAACAAAATCATCATCAGGCACGCTAATGACTAAGTTGAAGAAAAGATAAGAGGCAAAAAATATTCCAGAATTTATGATACCTGTCAATGGCAACGATATGAAGGAAGGTATCAGTATCAAGTGGTATTTAAGAAAACAGAGTGAGTTCTGCATGTGAAGGTGTGGTTATAAATCACATTTTTCTTTGGTGGGATCCATCCTATTTAAGTTCTTGAGAATATTTGAGGAAGCTTCAGAGATCAGCTTCCCTGGCTCTTCTTCTTGCTAAGTCCCTACATATTTTGCTATCTCAATATTTCTAAACAGTGGCTTTCTAGAGAAGCTCAGGGATAGGTATGGGAATCTTCTTAGAGGATTTATTTTAAACATTTCTCTATAACTATAATAGTGGCAGGAGAAACCAACAATTTCAGTACTATTAAAGAAAGTTTCTTTCCTCAAGTACATGATTCTTCAAGAATCATGGAAAGAGTCTTCCTTCCATTTGCAGTACCCAAGATCCCAGATTCTTGCGAATCCCCTTATCAGAGCTTCTGGCTTCGATTTGTTTATTTTGTTGCCAGAGATTAGGCAGCAGTCTTGCTGGAGGTTATATACCCGTTGCTGAGGTGTTTATAGGAGAATGTAATCTGCATGAAGGAAGATTTGTTCTCCAGACTGTCTGTACTTTCTCTTGAGAGTTGGCCAAAGAAGGGAGTATGTGTGCAGTGTCTGGGGAAGGATACGGGAAGTGGAGCCAATGAGAAAACACTCTACTGTAAGATTACTCATTGCTAGAAAAATATAAAGGCTGAGCTTCTGAGGAACAAAATTAACAGGTTTTGAGGGTTGCATGTGACAAGTCACTTTCTAGTCAATGAAAATATTATATGAACACTGTAACCACTGTCTTAACTGACAAATAAAATGGATAACTTTGAGACAAAAACCATCTTTGGAAAGAAAGGCACTTGCTACACACTGTGTCCTAAAATCAGCCCTCTTGCATAAAGCTATCAGTGCCAATCTCTTCTTTGCTTTGACATACTAAAAATTGTTCTGTTTTTTTCAGTAAACTGAGACTGTTGCTGGTCTCATCTTACTCTGTATTTTTATAGTAAAATATTTCTCCTACACTTCTCAAAAGTGTAAAAAAACTGCTTAATTTTTGTAGTAGTAACCCTTAAATGGCTGTTGATAATTCACCATTAATCAGGATATGCTGCTTGTGCTTTCAACAGAGGTTGATGACCTGGGACTGGGAAGAAACTTCTGAGTCACTAAGTCAGGGTCAGAGCTCAGAAACAACTGGGATTTATAAGCCAGTCGCTGGCTCCGATCCTCCAGAAGTTACCTTGATATCAGTGACCTGCTATTAAAAAGGGCTTGACTTGGCATAGTAAATTCTTAATGCACCATATAGAAACTCAGTTTTGTCACATATTTTTCTTAATTATGTTGGGAAGTAAAACAAACTGGTAACACCAGCATGTGACCATTTGATTACTGACTATAACACTTGAGGCATTTCAAAGAAATTTTTGTTTGTTTGAAGAATTTGTCCTGATTGTGCAGCACAAGCTCTAGGGTACCAGATGCTCAAGCTATAGGAAATGGGAGAAATGACAGGCTTGATTTATGCATTCTTTCTTTCCATTAGAAGTTGGAGAGCAATTCTGATAAGCAAGTAACTATACTGCAGAGAATTATTTCTCCTTTCCAAATATCCTTTTCCCCAAAGAAAAACATTTTTTTCTAAAAGCTTCCTCAAAGTTTCTGGAAATATGGCATCTCTGGTTAACTAATCACTCAGCTCCATTTCTTTCATGTGGATTTTCATGATTCTTAAAAGAGTGTAGATTACAACCATAATGCCATTTTTCAGGTTAGAAGTCTCCCTTGAATTCTATTTGAAACCAACAATAGTAAGAGACATGCTCTGAAAGGTCAAAAACTGAAAAACTGATATGAAAAAGCCACTTCAGTAATATGTGATTAAATAAATATAGTATAAAATACAGCATATATGTTACCAAACACAGAATATTGGCAGCATGTTTTTATAAATGCCTCTTTTATGATACTGCTGTTTTTCCCCAAATGAAAATGAAGATACAGCCTTCAGGAACAGCAGCATCTGAAGATGTTATGCAATAAAACAGAAACCTTCACAGCTATCTTTGACTATTTCCAGCCACTTACACAAAACTCACATACATAATCCTTATGCGAACAAATGCTGCAGATCAGCAGCAGGCAAAACTTCAGGTACAAGAGGAACTATTAAATGAGACCTACAAAGAAACAAGTGGCAACAACAGATGTTGTGCTTACATAAGAGAGCAATTCCTTTAAGATCTTAAAACTTATGAAAATCATAGAATCATAGAATGGTTTGGGTTGGAAGGGACCTTAAAGATCATCTAGTTCCAACCCCCCTGCCATGGGCAGGGACACCTTCCAGTAGACCAGGTTGCTCAAAGCCCCATCCAGCCTGGCCTTGAACACTTCCAGGGATGGGGTATCCACAGCCTCTCTGAGCAACCTGTTCCAGTGCCTCACCACCCTCACAGTGAAGAACTTCTTCCTTACATCTAATCTAAATCTACCCTTTTTCAGTTCAAAGCCATTACCCCTTGTCTTATCACTACATGCCCTTGTAAAAAGTCCCTCCCCATCTTTCCTGTAGGCCCCCGTTAGGTACTGGCAGGCTGCTGTAAGGTGTCCCCAGAGCCTTCTCTTCTCCCAGCTGAACAACCCCAACTCTCTCAGCCTGTCTATGTAGGAGAGGTGCTCCAGCCCTCTGATCATCTTCCTGGCCCTCCTCTGGACTCTATCCAACAGGTCCATGTCCTTCTTATGTTGGATGCCCCAGAGCTGAAGGCAGTACTGCAGGTGGGGTCTCATGAGAGCAGAGTAGAGGAGGAGAATCACCTCCCTCGACCTGCTGGTCATGCTTCTCTTGATGCAGCCCAGGATATGGTTGGCTTTTTGGGCTGCAAACACACATTGCCAGGTCATGCTAAGCTTCTCATTAACTCACACCCCCAAGTCCTTCTCAGTAGGGCTGCTCTCAATCCACTGGTCACCCAACCTGTATTTGTGCTTGGGATTGCCCTGACTCAGATGCAGGACCTTGCACTTGGCCTTGTTGAGCTTCATGAGAAATAAATAGAAATCAAAAGTTACAAACACACAGGTTGATTTGCTTTTTACATGTCACCTTCATAAAATTATGTGGCTATAACTTGCTGCTTGATTAAAGGAAGCAAGGTAAGATGAATACATACCACTCCTTCTAACAAGGAGGTCAGTAGGACATTAGCAAATGGAAGAATTAAGTTACGGGAGAGTGAAATACACTTGGCCATGGACTGTTATAGTGTACAAGACCTCAAAATGTGGAAAGCTTTTGGGACAGTGTTTATTTTAGAAGTGGAGAGGATTCAGAAGGGCCTGAGGGTAAAAAAAGTTGGAAAGGCATGACCTAAAATGCTGCTAGTCAAGACAGAAATGTGGACCACAATGGTTGTGACTGGAAGGGATGGTAAGAAGCAGAGACTGGATATGGCAGCTGCTTGAGAAGACAGAGCTGAGAATGGTGGCCTTGGTTCAGTACTTTTGTTGCTGCTATTAACAAGTTCTTGCAAAAGTATTTGGCTTATTTAAAACATCCAAACTATTGGAAATCAGCTCTTCCTGAGAATATTTCTTAGATCTAGGTGTAGATTTGGGCCATGAAGCCCCTCTGCTTGCTCGTCGCTCCTCAAGCTCCCAGACCAGTCCTGCTGGCCTTGCAGTACTGAATGCATGCCCAGATGTGTGCAGCGCTCACAGATCTATCTGGCATCCAGAGGGCTATAGCCAAGCAATTAAAATTTGTGGTTGACTCTTGTAGATAAATGAGACAAGACTTAAAACACATGGAAATTTTCAAGTTAGGACAGTGTCCAAAACCTACAGTCTTTGGCCCAGCACTGCCTCAGGATACAGCATTTTTTTCTCGAAAATATTACAAAGGTCAGATATTTAATTTTTTTAACCCTTTCCTCTAAATTACCAGAATATCAGTAGATGAACAAGGGAGCTTGGAATGTTTTTCTCTCCTTGCATGAAGCCAGGAAAGTGAAGTTTAGGGTCTTGTCTCTAAATATAACTTTTATCAGAAGCTACTAAAGAAGATAAAATCCCCCTTATCCTATTAATTGAATACTCTGGATTTTTCAACAATTTGCTTATCTTATTTACTATAACCCCACCTTCAGGAAATAATATCTCTTTGACCAGACACAACTGTCTTCCATTTGAAAATAAGACACAAGTTGGCAAGAAGAGAGGGATTCGTTCCTTATGAGTGAATTAATGATACCAAAAGTATGAGAAGTTTATGTATCCACAAAAATCACTGGACATCCATCTAACACCATCATCATAAACAGTTTCCCAAATTATGCTTAAATTGAGAGGATGTCAAACAGACTTGAGATAACAAGAAATATAAGGGAAGTATTGATCAAAGAAAACAGGAATAAAAGCCCCTTATCTTTATGCAATAGTTTGGCTATAGTTATAGAATAAATGGCAGACATTAGTGCAACTTACATCCAAAGCACTGTGTGAACCTTTGTGTACCTACACAGCAGAACACCGCAGTAGATATGTACTGTTATTGCTAGCACAAAGTGGGGAAAACTGAGGCAGTAAAGTTAATGGCCCACCTTCAGATACGCTAAACATCTTTAACTTCAACTTGGAAGGAGAAGCTCTAACAAAACCTTAAAAATCTTTCCCCCTGTCCTGGGCAAATCTTCTTCAGATCTCAAAGAAAACTTCAAAGCACTTTCCTGTTTTTTAATGAGACAGAAGGTTGGAAAACTGATTGCTTTCTCATTCTCGACCATATTCTTGTTCAGCAAAACATTCCTATGTTGTGTCCTTCTGGTTGAGCACCCCGGTACCTGTTTGCAGAGGAAAGAAAGACTCTCTGTTTAGCTAACAGGCACTTATATTTCAGATGCTTCAGTTCCACAGATGGGAAGAAAACTCCCTGTGGTACTTGCCTCTGGAGGACTCTTTCTGCTGGTTTAATCACGGCAGTACAGCCTCTGAATATCACTCCATATTTTTGTTGTCAGAAGTTTGGCTATCAGACAACAGCTTTCTCTTAGCTGTAGATTCCTGTTTCCAATGTGGAACAGTGGCATATTTACAACACTTTAGGGTTAAAAAAAAGAGTAAAAGACCCAACTAGCATAAAAATATGTCCCAAACTCTTCTCCACAACAAAATAAACCCCAAACCAAACCACCCCCCCTACTACCCTCACCAATTAAAGAAAACAAAAGTGACTAATCTTGACCTCTCTCCAAAGGGGAATGTTTTGCTTCTTGAATCCTTGGCTCTGCTCTCATATGATACTGGGACTATGACTAATAACCTCTTGCTGGAGTACTGCTGATAATTTCACCATTGAGTAGCTGTTCTCATCCTGGATCATCATAGTATGAACTTAAGTTGCCAAGATTTTATTTTTTAAAAAAACAAAGAAGAAGATATACACTCATAATCCCCAGTGTTAGAAATACATTTTTCAGCTTTAACTGTTAGGTTTTGCCTGACAATTTTTCCTCCTTCCTCCAAACTGTTATTTTTCAGATGCCTGCTACGAAACGGTTCCCTTTTTCCTTTCTTTCTCTCAAACGCTTTTCCTAATTCAAACCAGATTTGAGACTGCTGCTCTTTTTAAAGCAAATATGCCATGTATCACATTGAGTTAGGTCAGCATCGCTTATGTTATGTTTCACGCTTCACCCAAATGAGGCATCCATGCTGCTTTTCAAAGGGAATAAAGCCAGACTAGGTGCACTGGGTTTTCTGGTTGGAATAGGAAGTGAGACACATCCACAGGTTATCGAACTGATCTTATGGCATGGCATGAATAGGGAAGGGCACCACTACGTGCTTTTTGTTTAAAATGTTAAAAAACAACATGACTTTAACTGTTTTTTCAAAAAAAGATTTTTGGCCAGTTCCTTTTTTAGCACCCATAATCTACTCATTATTTATGATTTGATAGTTACTATATGGGCAAAAAAGGACATAAACTCCTTTGTATCTAAAATGAGCTTGAAAAATTAATAACCATACGATGACTTCTGCAGCAATCAAGGAAAAGGAGTGGGGGAGAGAAAGGGAGAGAAGCAATTATAACAACAGTGAGTTTTGAGATTCCCTGAGGGCTGCTGGTAATTAAACCAACGGCAACATGAATCTGTGTTTGATGTGGTCATGAATTTGTTTTCAAAAGAAAAAATCTTTAAAAAGATTCTTTCAAGAGAAATTTTTAGAGAACAAGCTCAGCATGAATAATTAGACCAGAAATACTTTGATAAATATTATTATGGAGAAGTCATTTATGGGCCATGGCATTTGAAGGTTAGAAATCCTGGTGATAAATAAGGTGGCAAGTTTGCACCCATTCTGAACACATAAAACCAGGGCTGTATTCTTGTATGCTTGAGTCTGCTCCTCAGAAAGGAGGCGGCCTCTTGTTTTGCCATTGCATTAAGCTTTACAAAGACACAGATGCAAGACAGAAAATTTCAGTGGGAAAGCTCAGTGGAACGAAAGAAAACCACACACAATTCCAAAGGCACTTTTCATTCCCAGGGGCTGCACAGAGATCAGAGGTGAAATTTATTGGTGTTAAAAAGTCTGCGAGCCCACTCTACTCCCCTAGCCTTTCCAACCGCCATTGATTCTGCTGAAATCGTATCCTTGGAAATACCTCCTTCAGAATACTCTAAAAATAAAAATGCTTTCATTTTGTAGAAAAGTAAGCACCCAGCAAAACCACTGAAACCCAGAGAAGATGCAGGTTCTCTGCGCCCTCTAAAATCAAGTTGCCTTGGACACCCCAAAACAGCATTTCATTCGTTTACTGACTGCTTCAAAAAGTGGAGGCAGATACAATCAATCAGAAGCCAGCTAATAAGCACCGAGTGAACTAGAACGTAGTATTTTTACCAGTGGAAATCCATGTTTAAAAGGAAAAGAAACTGCTTGTTGGCTGTCATGGTATTATTTGTAAAGGCAAACCAGTAGATCTTATGGATACCAGGAGCAAAACTACAACAAAGGCAACCAACTGCTAATGAAGAAGGGTTTTCAGTCAAATTTCATGGGTCATACAAAGTCATTACCATGCCTGCAGGAGTTCAACAGCTCTGCCAGTTGAATTTGGGGGAAATGAAGTGATTATTTTGTTATGCATTTTGTAGTTTTAGACATTTTTCTTTAAATTCCGAGTTCTGAAGCCAACCAGCTATGCGAGAATACCAGCTTCAATTTCCAGAGTTAGCTTCTAACCAACATTATTGCACAGGAAACCTTGAAAACAGGTCTTCTGTGTACACCAAGGTCTCAGAAACTAGACTTTAGAGATGCTGATAGGTTTCCCTTTTTTTTTTTTTCTTAAATACAACCTTATGGCTTTAAGCCAATTTCATAACACTTTGAGGGCTTGACTCATTTTGAAATGAGTGGCTGCTGCCAGTAACAAGTTCTGCATGGGTTAACTTTCCAAATTGGTTCCATTGCAAGTTTCCCCCTGGTTTTGAGTCAGTTAAGATATCAAGGCTCTTCTCCATAACATTTTAAGCTATAATGACTTCAAAAGTAAACAAATGTTTCTGATAAAATAATGTGTTAGAAAAATGTAATGGATGAAAAAGATAACAAAAAATCCTTAGTGCTTTTCTTTGTCAATAACTTCTTCTAGGAATATAGCCAGGCTGGGCATTTATTTGGACTGGTAAACTGTGACTCAAAAAGTGGATCTATTGGCAGTGTAAGCAACTGCTCAGTGGTGGAAGCAAAAGGCTCACGGTCTTTCCTAGCTGATTAATCATCATGACAGGCTTGAAGACTAAATGATCTGCCCAGCTCCAGATGTTAGATGTGCTTCCACCTCTTGCTATTCTTCTGGTTCATAGGTAGTAGCCTGGATTGCTCATTCTTAAGATAATGATGATCATTACTGTTCAAAACAAAAAGTATTTGGGCTTTGTAATTTTATCCAATGATAGAGGAGGCTTCTACACAAGATAACACAGTACATACAGGCTACACATGGTGAAATACTGGAAGATCCTTCAGGCAGAGGTGGTGACAGTCTTGCACATAAAGCTTTGTGACATTTCCCTTCTCCACTCCCACCTCCTACCAGAACTGTTATCAATTGCGCAAAGGAGGAGCACGAACACGTAGCTGGATCTCTCCCCTCAAGCCCCTGCCATTAAGGGCTGCACTAGCCCCTCTTAAATCAATAACAAAATGTAGCTTCTCTGAAATGGGAGGCAGCATCTGTTTCACAGTACACGGTAACACTCCACAGCATTTACAGACAGGATCAAAGAGTAGTCATATGATGAAAGCATAGGAGAACACCACGATGGCAGAGAGAAGCTACCCAACCGTGTCTAAGACAGACAGAGTGCTACAGGATCTTCAATGGTTGCAGGTGATGAGAGACATCACTTTAATTGTCATCTAACGGATGGTCCTCCACAGAGGGACCAAATTTGTCTTGGGCATCAGTCGGGAAGGACTTAATTGACAGGGGCACTCCGGGAGGTGACCACCAGAGAATCAGCACCCTGCCTTCTGAAGCAAGCTGCAGCCCGCTCCTCCTGGAGATTGATCATTTGTGTTCATAGAAGCCAGACCGTGCTTTACTTAGAGGATCTGAGTATCACCACACAAACTAGTTTAGCTGCAGGCATTTCTTATTTTCCCTTTGCATATTTTCCTTGAAAGAATGAAAGAGGTTACTATGGAGTTATTTATCTTCTTTCTTCTGCTAGTCTCTTTTGCTAAGTAGCATCTTTCCCCCCGTCCAACAGAGAGAGTAACCAGCTACTCTGGAGCAATTCATTCACCCTTAATCATGCAGCCTTTGAAAAAAGGTTGTCAGATAGCACCTACTAAGGAACTTAGAGATTAAAAAGCTAACATCATTCTGAATTAATTAAGACATTTTCATCCATTTTCAAGGATGGCTTTACGTGATTTGGCTAACAATTTCAGCTCTGATGCATCTGCTCTGAAATGTGAAAGGAGTTTAATTCAGTCTCAGGCATCCCAGTTCCTTTCAGGTCTAAGTTGCTCCTTTTTACTTTACAGTACCTGCATTGTTGATTTATATATTCAAGCAGCAGTCTTTTCAAATCAAGAAATAATCTTCTCAAATTATATGTAAGTTTTAAGATAGATGCCGAACAACAGTGGGAATAATAAAAATGATTAAAAAAACCAAGTGCTCCTGTTTTCATTTTTGACCTCCAAGCCTCAAAATGCTTTATGATACCCAGTACTCATGGCCGAGGAAATGGAAACAACAGAATCATAGAATCACTTAGGTTGGAAAAGACCTTCAGGATCATCGAGTCCAACCATCAACCATGCCCACTAAACAATGTTCTGAAGTGCCTCGTCTACGCGCTTTTTGAATACCTCCAGGATGGTGACTCAACGGCTTCCCTGGGCAGCCTGTTCCAATGCCTTACAACCCTCTCAGTAAAAAATTTTTCCTAATATCCAACCTAAACCTCCCCTGGTGCAACTTGAGGCCATTTCCTCTCCAGCCACCTGACAGAAGAGACCAGCACCCACCTCGCTACAACCTCCTTTCAGGTAGTTGTAGAGAGCGATAAGGTCTCCCCTCAGCCTTCTTTTCTCCAGGCTAAGCAGCCCCAGTTCCCTCAGCCGCTCCTCATAAGACTTGTGCTCCAGGCCCCTCACCAACTTGGTTGCCCTTCTCTGGACACGCTCCAGCACCTCAATGTCTCTCCTGTAGTGAGGGGCCCAAAACTGAACACAGTACCCCAGGTGCAGCCTCACCACTGCGGAGTACAGGGGAACAATCACCTCCCTGCTCCCGCCGGCCACACTATTTCTGATACAGGCCAGGATGCTGTTGGCCTTCTTGGCCACCTGGGCACACTGCTGGCTCATATTCAGCCAGCTGTCCACCAGCACGCCCAGGTCTTTCTCTGCTGGGCAGCTTTCCAGCCACTCCTCCCCAAGTCTGTAGCGCTGCATGGGGTCGCTGTGACCGAAGTGCAGGACCCGGCACTTGGCCTTGTTGAACCTCATACAATTGGCCTCAGCCCATCGATCCAGCCTGTCCAGATCCCTCTGTAGACCCTTCCTACCCTCGAGCAGATCAACACTCATGCCCAACTTAGTGTCACCTGCAAACTTGCTGAGGGTGCACTCGATCCCCTCATCCAGATCATTGATAAAGATATTAAACAGAACTGGCCCCAATACTGAGCCCTGGGGAACACCACTTGTGACCTGCCGCCAACTGGATTTAACTCCATTCACCACAAACCTCAGGGCTCGTCCATCCAGCCAGTTTTTTACCCAGCGAAGAGTACATATGTCTAAGCCATGAGATGCCAGCTTCTCAAGGAGTATGCCATGAGAGACAGTGTCAAAAGCTTTACTGAAGTTTAGGTAGACAATATCCCAGCCTTTCCCAGGTGGATCACCTGGTCATAGAAAGAGATCAGGTTGGTCAAGCAGGACCTGCCTTTCATGAACCCATGCTGACTGGGCCCGATCCCCTGGTTGTCCTGCACATGCCATGTGAGCGCACTCAAGACGAACTGTTCCATGACCTTCCCCGGTACTGAGGTCAAGCTGACAGGCCCGTAGTTCCCCGGATCCTCCCTCTGACCCTTCTTGTAAATGGGCGTCACACTGGCAAGCCTCCAGTTGTCTGGGACCTCCCCCGTTGACCAGGATCGCTGATAAATGATGGAGAGTGGCTTGGCAAGCACCTCCGCCAGCTCCCTCAGTACTCTTGGATGGATCCCATCTGGTCCCATAGATCTGTGAGTGTCCAGACGGCGTAGTAGGTCACTAACTATTTCCTCCTGGATTATGGGGGGTATATTCTGCTCTTCATCCTTGCCTTTCAGCTCAGGGGCAGAGTACCCTGAGGATAACTGGTTTCACTATTAAAGACTGAGGCAAAGAAGGCATTAAGTACCTCAGCCTTTTCCTCATCTCTGGTGGCAATGTTCCCTTCTGTATCCATTAAAGGATAGATATTCTCCTTGGCTCTCTTTTTATTGTTAACATATTTGTAAAAACATTTTTTGTTGTCTCTTACAATAGTGGCCAGAAGGTGAAATGGCTCGCCTCAAGTCCTGCAGAAAATGATGGCTGAGTCAGGAACAGCACCCACACCACCTGAAAACCCCACAATAACCACACCGATGCATCTTTCTAGATGGGACATGGACTGTCATGACGACACAAGTGTCTGACACTGCCTTTTAAAAGCTGATTTACAGGGAAGGCAGAGGAGGTCTGGTTGCACTTATTCCTCCCTGGCTCAGACAGTACGCACAGTGTACATGTGCAAGTGAGAAGACCATGTGTGACCAGTTCTGATATGCATTATTATATAACAGTTCTACTGACTGAAAAACTAATAAATCCACAGCCTGCAGATGATGTGCAGACACATCATCACAAATATCACTTTATGTTGATTCTTTGTCTTTTTTTTCCCCCTGCTGTAGCACAACAGAGCATCTGGTACAATAGCAAAATAAGCCTCTGGCTAAAGAAGTGCCTTGTTTAAATCACAGTGTCTGTCCACATACAACTGACATATAGGAATAAGTGTCATTTTCCATGACAATATATGAGTATTTCACATAAGTCAAGCTTTGTCAAGCCCGTTTGCGATGCAGTGCTGCAAGGTGCTCAACACTTCCCTTACTCTCTGAGTGCCCTCAACTTCCAGTGAGCTTTTCAGTGAGGAAGATCCATGTATTTGGGAAGAAGTATACATGAAACACATAGTCTATAACTTTCCACAACAGTGATTGCACAATACAAGAGGTCAAAACGAGGTTTCTCTCCTTACGCATTGTAATTATGGTCTATTTATAATTCCACAGTTAATTTTGGGCTTGTATATCTGCACTGGACAAAGAAGCTTGCTGTGTGTAGAAAATGACATGAGCTCAATCTTTGCAGACAGTCCCAGAGCCTAAAAGTGCTTTTGTTAGTACAGTGAACACCTGTACTAATTACACACTTCACTCACTCGGGGGTCATTGCTCATGGCAAAGGTTTTAAATCAGCCACCCCAGGAGACAGACATCATTATATTTCTAGAGCAGTCATTCTGATGCTGCAAAACTAGGCAACCCTGGAAATACACTCACGCTCTGAAGTCTCTAAAGGTGAAAGACTGTAATACCCCATTGCTGGGCACAAGAAAACACTCCAGAATGTTTGAATGCATAGAGAAAATTAAGAAAGTAATCAGATACTGTTGTTGAAATCTGAAGTTCAGCATTATTTTTAGATTTAAGCATACATTCTGACTTTCATGTAAATGACTTGTTTTTCCATCTCTTATTGTATACCAATACCTGAGCCAGCAAAACTTGCAAGCATGTGAGAAATGTTAAATAATTTCATTTTATTCACTTTGTGATTCACAGATGCTATTTATGTACCTAAAATTATGCTGGAACTCAAATGCCAAGGTCAGCATTCACTTTGCTCACTGATGTAGTTCCCCAGTTGAAGTCATCTGCAGTTCTCCCCAGCCGGACCCTGCTTACACTGATGTTAATCAGTGCTGGTACTTCCCGCAGCTTGGTATGCAAAACTTGAAGAATCAATGGTGTATATAATCCAAAAACCAGCATCTAACTGGTCAGAGGGGGCAGAGATACCTGCATTTCACATTCCTCTTCTCCTAATCTGTCAGACTGCACGTAAAACCCATCAGCAGATTTCTCACTGGGAAATCACAGAGCAGAAAGTTACTTTAGGTAGGTGCTTCCTCCAATTAAATACACTCCAAGGTGTGATGCTGTCCTCAGTACAAAAGTAACACCATTTCTACCAAAGGCAAGGAGCACTGATGGCGTGGGCAGGGTTCTCCACCCAGCTGTTTACAGCTGCTCTGCACCACAGTACCATACAGCTGGGTAAGTAAAAGGGGAGCGGGAGAAGAATTCGCTCAGAAAGAGCAAAGAACAGGAGCAAGGGCAGAAAAATAATGGAGCAAGGGCAGAGAAGGGATCTTTGAAGTGCTCAGCATTTTCACAACTGCCTCCTATGTAAATGCTAAAAAAGTTTTCAAGGATGCAAATGACCAAATACACAATTCTTCATAAGGTGCCTGGAAACCCTAACATTCAAGCTAAATGCAATGAATTGATTAATTTTCTATAAAATTATCTCCAAACTCTTTAATCCATACTTCATCTTGTAGTTTACAAGCACACAGTATAAATTTTCACGGACATGTAGATGCAATTTTTTTCTACCATTTGTGCGACCCTTTTCAGTCAGATTCATTAGGCAACATTACGAAAAAAATAATCCCTTGAGCTCTGTGTATCCCATGAACCTCTCTCTTTTCATCCACTGTGACTCAGAAGGGGACATGTTTTGCAACAATGTCTCCTAAATATACAATAGTCCCAATTTGCTTCTCTTTCGCCCCAAAGTAAATGAGGAGTAAACTTATTGATGTCAATGGGATTAAGATAATATTAAACAGCCTGAAAACACATATCACTGTTAGCATTTGGAAGAGTACACTCCAAAGGCTTGTCCACTTGCATGCAACATATCCCCTATAGTAATAGTACATAGTAAATAGCACATATCACTGCAAAGAACTCACATGACTAAATGGTGCATTGTTTAAAGCAGATCTTTCTTCAGTGCACAGAGACAGTGTTTTCTTTTACTTTTTAAAAAACCAAGCCTGTCATTCAAATTCCAGCCATGTCTTCATTCTTCTGTTATTTAAATTTCCTAAAATTTCACAACTTCACAGA
Source organism: Haliaeetus albicilla (assembly GCF_947461875.1). Classification (NCBI taxonomy): domain Eukaryota; kingdom Metazoa; phylum Chordata; class Aves; order Accipitriformes; family Accipitridae; genus Haliaeetus; species Haliaeetus albicilla. Next base: position 15,943,533 of record NC_091498.1, on the reverse strand, counting down.
AAACATACTATAAAAGAAAAAAAAAACCCACCACAAACAGAAAACACCAAACCTGGCAGGGTATATTCAGCGAAACTATAGTTTTGGAAAAGAAATTGCAAGTTTTTTAGCACACACTGTAAAAGTAATGATAACCAAAAGGTTATCTGAAGTGTAATTTAAAGAAAAGTGTTTGCATTGTTTTTGGATAAAACAATCCTGAGGCCATGTGTAAAAGTCCCAAACTGCAGGACAGTAATGAGGTTGTGAATCAGGACTGTAAATTCCCTGTGCTGCGAATGTGGGAGCCATCAGGAGCACACATGATTGAGTCAGCAGTTACCAAGACACATACATACAGTACAGGCCACTCAAGTCTCCAAACTGCCATTTATCATTTCCTGAGAGAACAGTTTCTTGGCAAGCCTCCTTTAAAAACATTTTTTTTCCAAAACAACCAACCATTCCAGCAGGCTATGAATACCACTATAATTTGGTCTATTTTTCATATCAAGTAGACTGTGGGCTCTGGTTTTCAGTTAATTAAAGAAACCTTCTTTTCAGATTTCCAAACGTTGTTTGCAGCAGGGTAGATCTCACAATGAGCCAGCTCTAAAACAGTGCCAGTCCCAGACTGAACCGTATGGAGATGGAGAAAAAAACACAACCAAATAAAACCATGGTTTGAAGTTGCAAAGCCCAGCTTACAAAACGCCAGATTCAGTCGCCCTGCCAAACTGCTAACCTTCGTCTCTGATGAAAATAGCTGTCTTGGGCTCGACTGTGTTTCGTACTCCCAAATGTGTAATGGCTCAGAGCTGTCTGTCAGAATTTGAATTCCATCTGTTGTTATTATTATTGTTGTTGTTATTGTTATTACTACTACTACGCACTAAGAGCACTTAGGGGCCTTGTCTGCAATCAGAGCCCATGTCCGCACAGAGAGAGAGAAACAGCCCTTGCCTTGAAAAATGCATGATCTAAATAGATGAGATTAAAAAAAGGGGTGGGACAAAGATCGCATTTTCATTCCTGTTTTATGCATATGGAACTGAGATACAGAGGGATTAAATGTCTTGCCTGTGCTCGCACAAAAAATATCTGGGGCAAAAGCTAGGAATTGAACCAAAGTTTTCAAGTTCAAATCAAAGTTGTCTTCCTTCATTAACCCTATGCTTACTAACTACAAGACTCTACTCAAATCTGTATTCATAAGCTGAGACATCAGAGCCTTTGGGCATGCAGGGCCTAAGCACAGGAGGGGACAACATGCCTCTAACCTCTCGTGAGAATATCTATGTTCATGTAGCAATAGTTGTGGCTTTGCTTCTTGAAGCTTTAGAAAAACCAAACTTTGGAAATAAGGTCCCATATTTTGATTTCCTATTTGGTGAAGGTAGTCTGGATTCTGCTATTTCTCTGCAGAGCCCTCTGTGCAAGCAGCCACAGAAACAACAAACTGTGCCATGCTTCAGGAAAAAAGTAAATAATCACTTAATGGGTTTCTCTAAACAGCTGACCTGCAGTTCACACATTCTTACTAAAAAAAGAAAAGGAAAAACAGAGTAGTTATACATGCTTTAGTAAAGTAGTTTTACTTATTTATTATCAAGTAGTTTTATTTATTTTTTAAATTGTTATTTAGAATCATAGAGTCCTAGAATATCTCAAGTTGGAAGGGACCCGTAAGGATCATCAAGTCCAACTCCCTGCTCCTCACAGGAATACCTAAAACTAAATCATATGACTAAAAGCATCGTCCAGATGCTCCTTGAGCTCTGACAGGCTTGGTGCCGTGACCACTTCCCTGGGGAGCCTGTTCCAGTGACCGACCACCCTCTCAGTGAAGAACCTTTTCCTAATGTCCAACGTGAACTTCTCTTGATGTAGTTTTTTTCCATTTCCCTGTGTTTTATTGCTGGTCACCAGAGAGAGGAGATCAGCACCTCCCCCTCTGCTGCCCCCCTCTACCCTAAGAATGTGTGATTTTAAAGGCTCTTACTTTGGCCAAATAAAAAGTCAAGGTTTTGTTTTGTTGGTGCTTGGTTTGTTTGGGGTTTTTTTAAGAGAAAGAATAAATGTGCCTGAAATTAGGACAACTTCCAGACAAATTTCAGGTCTTCATTCCGAAGTATGGATGTAGGAGAGAAATATGGATGTATGTATGTGTCTCCTCCTAACTTTCTTCTTGGGATGGCTGAAGCTTTTCGGCTGAAACATTCCCACAAATTTTAGTCTGAGATGCCCAAAATGGAAAAGTTCAGGTCAGATGGTTAAAGTTGCACACAACTAAAACAAAGTCTTACAGTGGGAAATGTCTTACAACATTCTGTTAAGGCTCTGAAGCACTCCCAATGCCCAAGAACAAGCAGGTGAGTACACATAATATATCCCAAAATACGTTTACATGGGAGACAAACTGTGCTTGATTACTTGGCTTCAATACCACACTTTTGGTTACTTTAACAGAAAAGAGGACTGTCATTACTTGCCTTGGTCAGCAAAAAGAGTTTCAGTTGTGTGGGGAATTATGGCATATCACAATTTTTTAACCTCTCAAAATATTGAGATATTTCAAGGAGTGGCAATTGAAAACTATTTTAATTTGGAAACACAGCTTCATAATGAATGTTGAAAGTACTGAAACATTTCATTAAAAAAGTAAAAACCCTATCACTATCCCAAAGTGTCTAAAAGGAATAAAAAGACAATAAACCAGACTAAGGGTAGCATTTCAATGTCCTTTGATTAAAATGCTGATCACAATGAAAAAGTCCAAATCAATGGTTTCAAGAAGGTTTGACTGAAAATGTTATCTAAGTAGCCTTGTTTACATGTGACAACGCAGAGGTTTCTAATGGGACTTTTATGTTTTTCCAAAAGGCTAATTTTTGCCAGCTCTATCTAAAATAAGGTGTTTAGAACTTCTTACTTTTTGAAAAACATCCCCTCTCCCCAACAAATCTGACCATTTCTCAGTCCTTACTTGCCATTAGCTTGCCGTCCTGAGATGTTGACACAAGTGCCTGCTCATTGGGGAAACGCTTTGGAGCGGGCCTCTGAAGAAAAGCCTGTCATGAGGGCTATCAGTTTAAAAATAATTTACAAAACTGCAGAATTTCCTGTTTCTGTAAGTGGCTCTAACTAGCTCTTTCCAGCAGAAATCCCCGGAGATGCAAATTGTTCTTCCCTGTACAGAATTGCAACTGCTAATGCTGCAAAGTAAGAGGACTGCCAAAAACCTATGTATGGTCCTTGGACGGTTGAAGTGCATCTTTCCACCTTCAACTTTGCCCAAGGTGAGTGGGTGGCAAGTCCTGCGGGGGAGCCTTCCAAAGCAGACTGTGTTTTGGGATCATTGTGTCAAAATACGAGAGGATGGGTGTCCTCTAAAGCAAGTGAGACCTTTGCCATTGACTTTAAAAGAAGCAGAAGCACAGTCAAGAATAATTATTTTTTATCAACAACATATTTACTTTAGGATTAGCCCCAGGAGCATTCAGGTCAGGGCTGGCCCTGGAGGCGCTTCAATCTGAACAGTCAATTAGTGTCAATGCTAGTCTACTTTTTCAAGTTTTGATAAAAAAGTCTCTCCAAGACTCTTAGTTGTGGAAATAGATGGAAAATATAAATCCACCCAATTATTAGGGGTGAAAATTTTCCATTAAACTCTGGTGTTGTTCACTTTCATTAATACAAGAAACCATCTTGATCCTATAGCCCTAATTGTTAAGCCAGTCTTGTACAGACTGATCTGATTACCAGGGAAAATACAGAGGGGAAAGAAAACAGTAAGAGCTGGTCAAGAGCTTTATGAGACACAGGTCAAAAATCTTAGCCCCAATTGTCTCTTGAGGACTGTATCAAACTCAGGTTTACCACGAATATCCCTGCTCAAGAAGAAACACAGTGAGATCTGTAAGCTGCACGGGATAACACTGAGCTCCATGATGCAACCGGCAATACCAATGGAGACCCACAACCACACCTGATGAGACTAATGTACCACCAGAAACACTGCATAGAGGGAATTTAACATAGAAAAGGAAGATGCTGAGGACTGCTGTGTGGAAAATCCAGTTGCACAGAGCAATTCTGGAAAACACGGAGGGCATCGCCCTTTGAAGGAACCTTGCTCGGGGAATCCAGCATGTTCTGTCCACTTCCCAGGAACGCTTGCACCTTGATTTGTATTCAAGGAGTTAATAAGGGTAACACTTATTTCCTGGAAATCAGGGTGTGCCTGCTGACTGTCTGAAATGCTTTCTTAATGAAACCTTTACCTCTGCTTCCGATAGGACTCTTGTACCAGGCCACCGACTCGGCTGCTGGAATCCCTCCTCTGCCATCCACAGGGATCTCCCGCTTTGGCTATAGAGGTTTCTATATAATTTTTAAACCCCTGTTTTCTAGAGAGGCTCTCTACTCTGTGTAATTATGACATTGTTTCTGATATGAATGGTTCTCCTGGCCACCAACCTCCTCCCTGCCTTTCCCCCAAAATAAAAAATCCTGGTTGAAAACCAAAACAAATAGTAGATTTTTATCACATAGAATTTGTTAATAATACTTTCCCTGAAATAGTTCCCAGGCCTTTTTTAATGTTCAAATAAAGGCCCAAACATTTACAGCCAGCACTCTAAGCCAACTAATAATTTATTTGAGCCATACTGAAAAGCTCAAGAGGGATTTTGAATGAAAAATCTAGTGAATAAACTGATAGCCAAATACTGCCTTGGAGTCCTGCCACTGTAATACACAGGATGCATGGAGCTCTGTCAGTCACCAAGGCATACACTGAAAAACAAATAGTCAATCAGATGATAGTTAAGTCTTGTCAATCTAAAGCAGAAAAGATAATGTCTTTGAGTAACCTGTGAGCCTTAATATTTCCTAACCTCAGTGGCACACAGATGACTAGGTGTTAAACTCCTACTGCTTTAATTTTTTTTTTTAAAGGTATTTAATCATTTGACAATAGGATAAGAAAGGCAAAACTCTGCTTTCAGAACTTCATGGGAAACTTACTACATAGAGAATTCCCAAAGATTTTACTGAGTGTTACAGAATATGCATGTACAGACTAGGATTAAGACTCATAGTATTAGATCAGAAAAGGCATCTTTTTAAAATCACTTCAGAAATTTAAAATTGCTTTGAGGTAGCTAACACAAGATGATTTTCAGGGCTCAGGCTGCCATCTTGCCAAATGTAAAATAAAATATATGTCAAGAAGTAAAGAATTTTAGGGCATGTAAAGAAACAATCTTCTCAACTTAGTAGTTTGTTTAAAATTTCTTTAAATTTAGTATTTTGCAGCATTGTGTACTTAAGACTATGAAAAAGGTCATTCTGTAACTGAAAAGATTTTTTCTTCCTCCTTTTGTTTTGTCTCAGATTTTTCACCCTATTTTGAATGAAAATGAGTTCATATAAGAGCAGCAACATGAAAAAACAGTCTTTACAGTTTACTGCACAGTAGTTTGTTTCCAATATTGCAATAGATTGGAGTTTCGAGCACCCTGTGGCTTTGGCTGGACCGAGAGGACTGGTTTAGCCTTGATTTGAACCTGCTGTTTACAACATGCTGTAAGCCCTTCCCATACAGCAGACTTTTAGTGAGGGTTGTGTGAAAAAAACCTCACTGCTAACAAAAACCAGGAAAAAGTAAAACATTTTGCATGTGTGTAGTTCTGTTTACAATTATTTTTGAGTGCAAAAGAAAAGAATTTATATTCTGAGAAAATGTACGTTTTACTCTGACAAAATAACTGTGCTGCTCTTTTGCTTGCATTTCGGCTTGCATGTAACATACAAAAGATGTGAGAAATTTCAGCTGTAGCCTATGAAGAGACTGAATCTCCAAACTGTTGCGGTCTTTGCAGCTTTACTGAACTGGGCTCCTGGTGCCTTTTAAACATTCTGCCCCATTACCCACCTTGGGGATATTCTGTGCATGTGTGTATGCACATGAGTGTATTTAATTGATTGTTTCACCTTCTGAACTACTCGGAGATCTGGAAATTACTTTCAACGAGCAAACAAACTGTTGGAATCATCTCTGGAACTTATCTCAACCTCTGGAGACTCCAACGTTGAGCTAAATACACCAGGAAGCCTGGATTTGTATTTCAGCACTTCTGTTTCTAACTATAACCCAGAATCAGAGATGAAAATTAACAGGAAAAAAAATTTATAGCTAGAAACAATTAAAAGATAATTTAGCAAGGCTAAACTGTATAGTATTTCACGTGTCCCAACTGTCCCTTTGCTGTGTACACTTAAGACCTAAGCAAGACTTATGGATGTTAGCAACTATGTGCACTGAGAATATTCCTCATCCACTTCCACAGTATTTCTCAGGGTGCAGAGAGATAAGCACAAAGGTATGTGTTGGTGATGCTTGGGCTCTAGAGCACACTCCATCTGAGAGCTGCAAAACAACCTGCAGAAGAAAGATGCTGTCATAATTAAAAGTATACAGCGTGGGCTCACGAGATTTGGTTAGTAGGATCTTGAGCGGATTGTTTTAGAGGGAGATCTCGGAAGTATGTAAAGAATTTAACTACTAGTCCCATGGTTTCACTTCAATTTTTCACCCTCAACTGTGCATGCTTTTCCCTGTTGCCACAGTTCCCAACGTGTAACATACTTCTTTGACTCCTAACGACAGTGTTGTGGACATAAATGCATCTTGTCTGCTGAGTGTTCACATTAGGCCAATAGATGCCTACCAGCTAGAGAGGTGGGAGGAGAACAGATTTACAACTGCAAAGGTGGAGTTGAGCCTCCCAAATAGAAATGAACTGGAAGCAAACTTCTGAACTTTGGGAAAGTTTAAATCTGTCTTTTCTCAACTCACAGCACTCTGACTCAATACTCATCTCAATGGCTCACCACAGTTTGGGGAGACAGGGAATAATATTTTTATTATTCCCATTCTACAGATGGTCGAACTGAAGCACTGCAAGGTTTATTGACTTACTCAGAGTTGCACAGCATGCTTGAATGGAAGCAGAACCCCAGCTGGCCTGATTCCCACTCCTGGGCTTTGAGCCGTTACACTGTATTTGCTCCTTTTAACATCTGATTATTTTACTGCTCTAATCAGCTCCCCATTTTATACTCAAATCATTTCCTCAAGTTACATTAAACCCCTTTGTCATGATACCCAGACAAAACTATAGATATTTTTTTCCAGCAATGCATGGGCAGAAATTTAGTTTCTTTTGTTTAAATGCAAACATGCATGGGGTCAGTGAGAGGATCCAGCCACTGAGAAATTAATTCTCTCCTCATTTTCATGTTCACAACATGAATTAAATTAAGAGCAGAAATTAGTTCTTAGTATCTTCCCTGTATTTACTGCAAAACTAATAAAACATTACATTTTAAATGCTTGTTACTGCATACTTTTGTTAGCATATCACCTCTCCCAGTACCAATGACTAAACAACTAACATAGCACAGTAATGTTTTCCCTGTATGACTCTCTTGCTTAAGCAAATACGAAATAGCTGGATCTTGGCTGAGGCTGTTATATAACAGCAGGAACACTGGTGAAGCATCTTCCAAAAGTGAGTTATTTATCTGGCCAGGGAGTTTTCTTTCTTATTTCCCCCCCTCCCCCCCCTTTCTCTCTTCCTTTCTGTGCGTGCTCATGAACCTGACCCAACTTGTTTCCAGAAGAGACTCTGCGGTTGTTGTTGCCAGACAATGCCTGCAATCATTTTTCTCCAGCCATATATCCGAACTGGGGGGAGGGTGAGGGGGAAGGAAGAGAGAAAAGCTCTTTTGTTTGGAAGTGTGAAGAGCTCTGTCGAAACACGTCTCTTCAGGGTAGTTTTAAGTTGCAGAATTGATAAGAAAAAAACCAACATAATGATTTCCTTCTGCTTGCTGTGCCTACCCTCCAAGCACTCTCCTCTGCTCCTGGTGCCCATTAGGAATGAGATAACTCTTGAAGAAAAGACCCTCCCGTACAGAGATGAATACATTCACTGCACACATTTCTTTTAGGTTTTCTAACATTTGACAAAAATCTTGTCCCTATAATTCTCCCCAGCACCACCACCAGGTACTTTCCCAAAGGGCTTCTGTCTCCACATTAAATTGATGGAGTGTCCCAACGTATCTGACAATCTCTGCTGACCAGGCTGGTGTGTTCAAAAGTGATGGACTGTGGGGCTTGCAGGGGGGAGGGCCAGTGCTTATTTGGACTCTCTCTTCCATCCAGAGGCTGAAACTTAAGAGCTGGGGAAACTGCTTCTGGCCAGAAACCAGCCCAAAGCAGTTTTAATTGAAAAAAAATAATCTCTTAATGTCTTAGCAGTAAAACCATGGGATCTGCTGGAGCATCTGAGAGTCAGAGAGAGTTAGCTTGTTGCTGATTCAACTTGGTTCACAAAATTGATGGAAAAGCATCATGCATAAGTGAAAAGGGAGTAGGTTGCGAAAGTGGTATGCAAGAAGCAATGGAACATCCAACAGGCAAAAGCTCTTGATTGTAAGGAGAGCAGGAAAACAAGCCAAACGGTTCTTTCCACACTAATTAATTAAATAAATAATATTCCTGCCAAAAAGTTGCCAACCACCTTAAAACTGAAGAGTAACGTGTTCACACTGGATCAGCCTAGGAACATAGCAGTTCCTGTCCATTCCTGTTTACAAATTTCTTTTTTTTTTTTAATTGAATAAAAAAGTGCCTTAGCTTTGGAAAGAATTTTCTAGTGTGTGACTACTGTAATACATAATAAATCAGTCTGCTTAATCTTTTTATGAAAGATGAACAAAATAGATCGGTCTTTGTTCAAGTTTGTTCTAGAAAAGAGCTGGACCTAATCCTTTCATAACAAGCCCTGAATCTGTTCATACACCACTTTAGCCATTTTTCAGAGAAAAAAAGACATACCTAAACTCCAAGGTACGCACGCCACTAATCTGGAACCTGCTATGCTAGGCTAATTTGTCAGACCAGGTTTCTTTTCTCTTTAAGAACGTACCAGAAGAAACAAACAGCAATTAACAGAGGAAAAACTACAGTTAGCTTGGGGAAAGGGTTATTTTCTAGTTTAAATGGATGTGCAGCCAATAATAAGCGTACGCTGTTTATGCAATGAGCATCATCATTTTTACCAAGCCCCTGCCAGGTTGCACTGTCTCACTGTTTAAAATGAAAATTCACTGCATGTGTGTTACTCTGTCTTTCTGGTCCAGGTGAATAACATCTTTCAGAAAGGCAGGATGGCTTGTTTCCTCAAGGCTGTGGAAACCTTTTCACCTTCAGAGTGCTTGTCTGAACCCAATGCCAGGCAGTATTGACCCAAGTATCTTCCATGACAAGCCTTAACACATACAGGAGTTTGGAGTGTCACTGCAGCTCTCCCCGGCTCAGGTGTCAGCAGCAGAACTTATGTTCAGCTCGACCTTGGACATGTAGTTCTGGATTGACAAACTCTTCTAAAATACACAGAGAGGCTTGAATTGACTGGAGTTTATCTCCAGTGCAGTCAAACCTGCCCGTACTAACTTTGAAAAAAAAAAAGGAAAATGTTTAGACTTTCCCTCCTCTGTACTCAAGGACAGAGTTTTGCCCTCCTACATGGTTAAAGACAGGTATGAGGCAGTCTTCAGCTTTCCTTGTGTGGTAGGGAGGAAAATATGCCTAGAGGATACTTCTCTCACCAGTCCTAATCAAATTAATTAGTTACTTCTATGGATTAGTAACTTAAGGAAAAATAGGCAGGCTGGGATAGGGGCTCTTGTACATGAAAGTATCTACCACATCATGAAGAAACTTGACATGTTCTTCCTTTACAAAGTATGTCTCAACAGTCTGGAGACATCTGGAAACTCACACATTCCTTTTGAAAAGGTTTTACTTTCATTTTCTTCAAAATTACTAACAATTTTAATGTGCTTTTTTTTTCAAGTCAGAATCCCCCCCCCCCCCAACCCCATTAAAATGTTCATGGCTTTAAGGAATAGCCACAAACAACTTCAGGGGCTTTTTTTGGACATCTGATGCACACAGACCTTTCTCCACAAACACAGGCAGTGACGATAACAAGACCCTTTGGCACTGATGGAGCCAAAGGAATGCCTAAGTTTGTACTGCTGCTGCTACCAGCTCCCTCCTCACAACTTCTGTAAAGGACATGGGAGAGGAATAATGTCCCCATCCCTTTACGCTGATCTAATGAGCAGGTCAGATAGTATGCAGCTGATAAACATTTCTTGAGGGCAGGGAAGATTGCTTTTGTTTCCACATGCAGCCCAGGGTCTTGGCTTCAGACCAGACCTCCCTCCTTTGACATCTCTTGGGCCAGCAGACTTCTCTCTTACCTAAACGCTATTCAGAGGCCAGCAGAACTCAACTAAAGATCAATATTTTTTTATTCTTAAGTTTTCTGGGGATAATTGTACAACAGCTTCATATATCGAGCTCCGCAGATGTGTAAGCACACTGCTGTTTTTACACAACATGCAATGATAAATCACTGATCCCAAACTAGCTTCTGTCCTTCACAGAAGTCTCCTGTTCTGAAAGCCCTCCTGTGCCTGATAGGTTCATCAGCTGCCGGAGAGATTGTGAATGAACTGTTCTTTATTTATGGTGTGTTGTTCACTTCTCTGGACATGTGCTCTGCTTAGTTTTACAGCTTAGAAATCCTTCAGTAAACAGATTCCTGTTTAATTATGGTGTAGGACAAGAGCGTCAGAAAACGCTGCTACTCCAGGAGCAGAGAAGTAATGATACAGGGGCTGAGTCCTGAGACTTACATACTGTATACTACCCCAAACGACACTCATGTATTTCACACCGAATACTACCTTCGACATACTTATATGTCATGAACAAGCCACTTTGTAAACCAGCGCTTGGAGAGAGTAAATTTTTGCATTAACTAAATACAACAGAGGGAAATAACACTGTAATTCCCTGCTCACATAGCTAATGGCTAGACTTTATGAAGGGAGTTATTCAGATAAGTAATAGCCTCCAGCTAATCTTTTCCTGAAACCATACAGAAGGCAATAACCTCATACAAGCCTGAGCCAGCTGTCCCTTCCACTTACATCTTCAACTTGCCTGACAGTAAATTTATTTTTCCTTTTATCAAAGAACCTTTAACTGACAATTTTATAGGGTCCGATCCAGCTTCCAATGAGGTCAATACCAATTGAACTGAAACCACTATGTAGGTAGAAAACATCGCAGTGAGTACATACATTAAGCAAGGTAATAGGCACATACAAGAGTGTATATAATTTCTAAAGGACACAGAGGCAAGTTCAAAAATTGTTCTGGTTCTACATGATAGCTCAGACCAAAGGTAGATTTACTTTCATCTGAGTTAAAAGACACAGAGGAAAATCCCTTCTCAATCATAAGTGAATAATTACAAGATGCTTGCAGTGACAAACATTTTCCATTTCAAATCCTTTCTTAAAAGTTAATTTCACAAGTATGAAGTCTATGTGTCAATGTCTAACCTAGCCCTTTTTTGAACTTAGTTTCCTATGAATGCAATGACCCCCAGTCTTCCTCGGGAGTTAGCAGGTCTGTTCCCAACTACAGTAAACCTGGAGAAGCGTAAGAAGCCACAGAAAAGTGCTGTGTGGAAATGCGGTGTGAATGTACATTGGAGGAGTCCTTTACCCACTTACACCACATGCATGAACAATAGCAACCACTATGATTATTTGTATTATGTATTTATTATCATAGTTCCAGGAAAGACTAATCTGATCAGGACTTCATATCAAAAAAAGAAAGAGAACAAGGGGAAAGGCAGTTCCTGTTTCATATGTCTTCTAGTCCAAGTGTCATACAGTGACAACAAATAGATGGGGAACAACAAAGACATAATAGGCAGCATGACAGGCAGTTTATACTGGCATGAGTTTTACAGAAGGATCTGAAAAAGCAGAATATCTTTAAGGTATTTATGAAGACCGATTCTGAGCAGAGATATATATATATGAGATGAAGTACAAATAGGCTTCTCGAATGATCTATGAAGTAGGTGTTGCAAGCTGGTGCGAGCAGTGAACCAAAGGCAAGGTGACAGACAGGAAGGAGATAGATCATGAAAGGTCTTGAAAATAAGTGCCATTTGCTCAGTATGATGGCAAAGGAGTTAGAAGGATGCAAAGAGAAGGGTGAAACATCAAAGCTGTGGACTTGGAAACTTGGAAACAGCAACAGATACCTTCATGAATTAAGACAAGGGTGAAATTGTTTCTTTGAACACCAGATAAAATAATGTTGCAATAACTGAAATTTCGACGGCAACAGCCTAAACAAGTCTTAATATTAATTAACAACAATAATTAATGTGGTGCAACCCAACTGAAAACAAAATGCTAGACATTTTAGGCTGGATTTTCATCTGGGATAAATCACTATTTCCACTAAGTAAATGGTGTTACAGCAGCTTACACCAGGTGAATGTCCTCACAATTCAACAAAATCAAAACATTTTAAAAAATGTATCAAGTTTTTGAAGAAGTTACTCTGTCTTGCTTGGAAAGGGATAGGCTGAGTATGCTTTTAACATCATTGAAGAAATGTCACATGAGTTTCTATGCTGTTACTCAGTTTTGCAGTATTAAGTTCTGTACTATAAAAACATAGTCTTTAAAGATCACAACTTTTGGCATCCCATGTCCATAACTCATATTACAAATGTTTACAATTACAGCTGTATTTACTTTTCTTCTGTTTGTTTGTTTTTTTTTTTTCTTACAGTGAAGCTGATTTATGTTAGCACTGACAATAAGAAGTAGGAAGAAAAACAAAATTTTCATCATCTTTAACTTATCCAGTTTGTGATGGCTATTACAAAGACAGACGAAAGCATGAAAGAATCACCCATGGATTCTTCATAGTGAATTGGATTTTAATAGGAAATGGCAACTTGGAAGCTCAGCTGAAAAAGATTTGGAGCTCTGAAGAAGATTTCACCATCTTCTTCATGGTTTGTGCTTTGTGTCAGGTTAAGTACAGACTTTGGAATCATCCGTACTTGTGTCTCAGTACAGCATATTCCATAAGAAAGACTGGATTTAATGCATGACAGTGAGTTAGTATAAGCCTTTGAAGGCTTGTTTTAATAAATATTTGTGTCAGCATACAAGTATATGTTTTAAGAAATATCTATTTTACATTAAAAAATGACAAAATGTATAATTTTCATGCTTAGAGAACCCCAATAATCAAAACCAATTACTTGAGACAGCTGCACAGATGAAATAGCTATTAAAAAACCCAAACATGATGCTTTTGAAATGTAGAACAAACTTCATCCATCCCACTTTACAAACCAGCAAATAAGTTAGGGAGACTCACACATCCCATAAGGCCTTCCTTTCCATTTCTAAGAAACACTTGTTGTTCAACATACACAAAAGCTCAGCAAAAATTTCCACAGAGATCTTGCATATCTTCATTTTATATATAGCAGTAAGTATTACATATGTTAAACATGTATTAACAAATCTACACTTCCAAATGTTGCACAGTGCATGCTTTTGGGAAATTATTTTGTCTTGACACTGCCGAGGATGCTGGAAGATTCATCCATCAAATAAAAATGTGGTGGCTTCTACTTGTTACAGTATGAATTTGTTCTGGATACAACACAATTCAGCACCTCTGGAGCAATGCTATATGAGTGGTCTAGATTACTGGCAAAGGTTTATAAAGAAAAGTGAATGATTTGCCAAGACAAATTGGAGAATAACCTATTTCTCAGTGATTCAACTTTCAAGAGTGTAAAGCTGTGTCATCAATAAACCCAAATTAAACTAAAAAAGGTGAATATTATCACTTATCATAAAAGCTATGCAACCTCTTGCTGGGTGAAACTTGTTTTAAAATGGAGATTACCTTGAAGTAACCTCTGTTCTTTTTACAAGATCGCATTTCCAGCCACATCAGCTACTATTGCTCACACGGCAAATTAGCACTAGAACAGTAGATGAAGCTTTGAAACTCTGCATGACTACCTACATGGTAAGACCACCAGTGGGAAACACACCATAGTTTGCATAGGCTATACTAATTTTATGTGCCTTATGTAACAATAGTTGGCCATTCATACAGACAATTTGCATAATTATATACCATGTTAACTGAGAAATACAACCTACAGACAGTTTGTATTTCGATCCCTTTTTCACCTGAAAGAAATTGATTGTGACGCATCCTTCAAATTCCTACTGTAAAATTAGGACTTAGCACTGTAAAATCTCACAGATTTTTACACCAGAGACTCTAAAGCAAACTCTGGAGCTGAGCAGCACAGGAATTCCTTGAAGTTAAGGCTCTAGAGCCAAACTTTACTCATAGGTCTTCACTACATATCCCAACTGTTTTCCAAATTCTGAGAGAGTTCAAACCCAAGTATTGGCTTATCACCAATTCATACTTTTAAAACAGCATTTATTAAAATCATTGAAGATCTCTCCTTTTACTTCAATGAATTTTGAGTCAGACCCATAATCCATCAATCTCTGGTCTTCCCCCTAATCACAAAATTACCTGCAGGAATACATTTTTGCAATACAGACCTCTGTTTAGCAGAACACTGGCGTGGCTCCACAAAGCTCACTTCAAAGACAATACAAGTTCTTACCTCCTTCCATTCTCTTATGTTAAGAGAAACACTTGCTAAGTTCATGGCCCCCAGATTAAGAGCTATGACATGCACAAACCAACATAATTATTTTTGGTGTTGTAGACACCTTGGATGTTAGACTATGAGAGAGACTTGGGGGTGGGAGAGGGGAAGGGACACAAAAAACTCCAATGGCCTGAAATACATGAAGAAATACAATATTAAGAGTGGGCTTTGAAAGTTAGTGTCTACTCATTGTGGAAAAGTCTTAAAGTTATATATGTATGGGGATTTTTAAAAAATGGATTCCCTTTTCATGCTTCATTTTATTTTTGGAATCTGCAGAAAGCTGGATTTGGCAATTGATCAATCAATACAAGTGAATTGAGTTTCTGATGTAAAACAGCTCATGTCAGTACTGAATCATCTTTACGTAACAAAACCACTACCAAACCCATCACGTTAGATGTCACAAACCAAAAGCCAAAGCAAACTGTTGGATAAAACTGACTTTCCTTCAGTCATGTTTTGTGCTAAACTTCTCCTCCTTGCTTGGAAGTTCAGTTAAATCTTCTAAACACACCAGGGCAGAAATAGTTGCAATTAATTACTGGAAAATGGGGATCTACATAATCAATTCTTTTATTGGCAAAAGCACACCAAATGCTTTCCTACACCTCATATGAATATATAACAACAGTCAATTACACCACAACAGACAGGTACTATAATTTATTTTGGAGAATTTCTTTTCTGTTTAGCTGTCTCTCAAGGTTCCTGCTTTGGGGCTGGAGAAACAGTGCTCTGTTAACTTTACACTACTTGACAAGTTACTTTTAATTTCACCTGTTTCTTCCTGGAGTCACAGCTACAAGCTCACAGGATTGCCTGAGCCTGGAGAGATAAAAATCAAAATAAAACCCAAAACATCCCCCCTGCCCCAACTTTGCCTCTTCCTGAAATATCTCAGTTTGATAATAATGCAAATAAAGGGAGATATGTCTCTCCCATTAATAGATTTTTTTCTTTCCTCTCCCTGCAAATCTTCACAGTAGTGGCAGGTTTTATTAAACTGCATCTTGCAAGATTCAGTGGCTGAAGTGACTTGGGCATCACTGGAACTCAAGGTTTTTAAGTCTTTTGTCAAACAGTTAGTAAGTGTGCTTTCCTCTAGGCAAGAAAGAACAGATGCAAAATCCTCTTCCTTCTGCTTCTGAAGAAACGACAGATCTGAGCTAGGAAATGAGCTCACTTCTGCACCGGCATGCTCCGCTCCACTTCAGACACTAGCCTCCTTTGTGATTGCAACACCTGAAGTCGAAAAGTTTCATTTCAACCACAGTAGTCATTCCAGTTGTCATAAAATTCAGGGCACTGACTCATTCAAGCAACCAATGGCAGTTCCATGTGGCAACATATGGCTCTTAGTTTTGGAAAGGAAATTTTAATGTTATAATCCTCATGGGGGAAATCAGTCTGGCAGTCGAGAGTACCATTTCCTATCATTATGGGGTTAAGGACATACTAAGTGGGTCTCATGATCTATAGAAATCTCATTAAGTGGACATAGACATAAACATAATAGTAATGAAATACTTTTGGTGGAAATGTGACAGCTCCAAGCTACCCTATGTTTCTGCACTGGTTATGATCTTGGAAAGAAACACCTGCTTGTCAAGGAAGCCTCTCCCAAGAAAAGTAGAATAAGAACATAGAAATAATTTAGTAATTCAGTGGCTTGATTAACACAACAAGCACCATCACCAGTCATTGCCTCATCCAGTATGTCAGACAGAAGCTCAAACGTGGTAGTTTTATGGCGAAATGTAGACTCCCCACAATCTATTTGTTTAAGTCTTTTGGATGACATAACTTCCAACAATTAACAGGGAATTACTAAAAAGAAGCCAAGGACAATTTGACTTAAAGCAGGGTATATTTTAAAATTTCCAGTGCAAAGAATTAATCAAATTCATAAGATTTAAGAATATTTCATCCTGGAGCAGCTGTGCACACTTGCTTGCTGCTTGCATTCCCTGCGCAGCCGGAGGATTCCCTTTCTCCAGGAGAGTCCTGGCTGGTGGAGAAAGTTGGCATAGCTGGTTATATCACTATAGGGAAGTGCTGTGTGAAGGAAGCACAACCAAAAGCCGATGATTATTTGCAGAGCAAAACGCTCCTTAGCTGCTGCTGCAACTGAGGTTAGCTGACAACTGCCTGAAGGCTGCTCCTTGTAATGCCCACAGCTCTGGGGCACAGACCACCTATTTAAAGCTGCCTTTCCACACTTCTAGCCAGATCAGATGAAGTACCAGCCCCAAAGGAGAAGTGATAATGCTGGTCAAACATCACAAAGTGCATTACAAAAGTTATTTTAAAACACCAGTGTACCTACTTACTAGAGGACACATGGAGACCATAAGAAATTAAGTTGCTTTCACAAGGAGCTGGGTAGAAAGTGGCTTCCCTATCTGTTCAAAGCATAAAATATTTTTTATTTTTCCCTTTCCCCCGGGCACGACCTCAAAACCTTGCAAATCTGTGAGCGTAAAGCCACAGGGACAATCTCAACTCCTTCCCCCCTGGGACAGCAGAGTCTAGTGGTGAGGAAGTTATTGGGAAGGGGGAAAGCCAGGCCCACATCGGTGCTCTGTGCAACTCAAACCAAGAACCAGCCTTTCGCACCCCAGGTGATGGCCCCAGCCACCATGACATTACCAAGTCCCACAACCTCCTCTTTACGCAAAACATTCGCTGGAGCAGAGATTTCAACCACAGCCTCCTCCAGTGCATGTGGACGCTACTGGCTGCTCTGGAAGAGGCGAGAGGAGGAGGTCGCTTGCTTTCTGGTTTTCCAGGAATTCCAACCTGGGCCCCTGAATCATCTTCCCATTAAAACTTTGTTGAAACTGGCACGCTCTTGATTCCCCCCCCCCTTATTTTCAGTTTTTACTGATTTGACACTCTCTAAGGAAGAAAAACCAACAGCATGTTGCTGGAAAATTTTTAAACAGCTCTTGTTACAAAGCGTGGCGGTGCCAAACCCAGGAGCAGAACCTAGGGAGTCTAGTGAACAGTCACAGCTCTAATCACTCAGCTGCGTGCTTTCATACTACTAATTTGTCATAGAAAAACAGATGGTGATGGTGGTGAGCTGGGCCAGATTCTTACACCTCTTTAACATTTACGACTTGTATTGCAACAGCATCTTTGGGACTTCAGGAAGCCTGGGGCCCTGTTATGTTAGGCACTGTACAAACAGAGAGTAAGATACAGTCTCTGCTCTTCAGAGCTTCCTGAGAGACTAAATAGACAAGACAGATAAAGGAGGGAGGAAAAGCAGAGAAGTGACTTGCCCAAGGTCACATGAGAGCTCGCAGAACTAGGAGTAGGTCTCAGATCGCAGGTCAGTGTATTTCCACTTGTCCAAAGCCCCTCCGCAAACAAACGGCTGTGACCACTAAATCACCCGCTGAGCCTCCAAGAACTTTAACGCAACTCACCACTCCGTAACTACCCTTTGTAGTTTTTCCTACAAAGATACCAGGAGAAGTTCACCAGCACGGCATCATCGTTGCTGTACTCCCCAAGGACACAATCAGTCCCAGAACGTGGAATCTGCAGTAGCAAAGTGCTGAGCAAAGGGGGATTTTCACATCGGAGCAGCTTTATGCAGAAAGTCACATTAAAATACACTGACACAAAGGACTAGAGAAAACGCCCGCTTTCAGTAGACCCGAAATACCATCAACCTCAGCTGGCCAAAGGCTGAGGCATCCTTTGCCCTCCGGTGTTCTGCTCTTATACCAGGTTCACTAGAGAGAGCGAGTGCACTTTAGTCCCTTTTGTATCATGTGTTCATAAAAATACTCAGCAGATGCAGGGGCGTGTGTGTAAAGTTTCCATCTTTTAAAGGTTAAAAGAACTGTCTTACAATGAAGGCATTATTTTTCATGTGGAATAACTGAAATGTAATCTGATGGGAGGCCACAACTACCGAACTGCAAGGATGTCCATTGTATTCCACGAGACATGTGTTCTCCTCAGGCTGAAAAAAAATAATGATTTTTCACAACAATTTTAGTAGAGGCCAATTAACAACTGCTTTCCCAGAACCTCATGAAAAATTACATATATTCTAATAAGTTCAAATGTAGTTCAAATGTTTCACTGTAGGCTTGCTCTGCTCCATGCTGTTCACTGCTGTGGGCAGGACAGCCAGCTAGATAGATTTCCCTTCTGATCAATACATCCCCTCTCATGTCTCATGATAAATAGGGACCTGAGGCATGATGGCACCAAGGCCTGGACTCATCCTACCACGAAGTGCTTTGTGTCAGAAGTGGAATTGGTTTAGATTCCCAGTGTGGCCAATGCGACACACTTTGGAGGTCCCTATTTCTAGAGGACTTTAGGTGACAGGAGGGTAAATTCGTATGGAATGAGTCCAGGCTGTATGACTATATAGCTTTGCCTAAAGTAATGCAGGAAAATATATAAGATTAGAAACTGAAACTAGGCCAGCTCAGTCCAAGGGGTTCTAACCACAGAGCTATCTTTGTCAGGTAAAATAATAACTAAATAAAGCACAATCACAAAACAAGTCATGGATATGCGCACCCTCACCCTCTTACCCTTCAGGCTGGGCATTCCCATTTGGTGCAGAATAAAAGGTAAGGGTAGGGAGTTTTCTGAGTTTGGGAACCAGCGGCTGTCTCTGCATCAGCAAGCAAGGCAGTGCAGGTGAGAGAGATCCCTGCAGCGGAGTGGCTGGTGTGGCAGAGCCCTCATCACCACCACGCGCCTCTGGAGCTGGGTTCGCTCCGGACTAGCTCTAGTCTGGACCCAGGGAGGGAATGAATGCCCCTTAGGCGTGGGAGCGCGCTAAGTGTACTCCTGGGGTGTATGTGTAGTTTGATTTCATTCGTAACTCTCTCATGTTCTGAGACTGCTCTCAACAAAACCAAAGCCGTAATAAATGGGCATTGTCAGATGATTGCTTCAAAAGTGCATTCCTGCTCTGAGCTAAAGCACCCAGGCAACCAGTGAGACCTACACTGCAGTATTACCATTAATTTTTTAAACCAAAGGATATCAAGTAATTTAGCATTCAAATTGACATTAGGTTTTGTTAAAAACAAAAAGCAAACAAAATCCAAATTCTTAATATCCTTCGGAGTGTTCTCATCGCTCATTCAATTCACTTTTCCCCTAGAGCTTTTGCAATCCCACTGCACTAAATTGTGAAGCGGGAAAGAGGATCATCACTATAATAAAGTCTGACAAGTTAAATTCTCCCAAATTGAGCAAGCAGAACAAAGTTAAACAAGAAAAAAAAGAAAAAAGAAAGCACTTAAAAAAAATCTTGATAACTATCCTAAAAAATTATTGGAGTAAACAGCAATGGGTACTGGTAACAGCTCTCATTGGGAAGTTTATGTCTCCATGTCACCATATACTTGACTGCCCATCGTAATGTCCCACAGAGTGCGGCGAAACCAACCGCAAGAGTTTACAGAAGAATCTTTGGCTCTCTCAGTTAACAGTATTTTTTTTCTTCTACTCTTTGCTAGCGAGTGTTGCAGCCTTTGCAGCACATTAGGCTATCGCTAGACATTCCTGAAGCAGATGGATCAAAAAGGATGACTAGGATGACTGGTTTTGGCACTTGGCTAGAAGGCAGCAAGACCCTTCTCTTTGTGTGAGGACACTGGTGCACACGGAGTGCAACTGCTGCCCTTTCAGGCTGGGTATTCGTCCTGTGCTCCTCTTGGGATGCGCTTTTCAAGCACCTGGATACCTCTAGTAATGCAGAAAATGACTGGTTGTGCATTAAGCGGTATTTCACAGACCGAAACGTTAAAGATACAGATTTTGATCTATAAATCGCTATGCAGCTAAGAGAAAAAGGGGAGGAACCACCATATCCCATAATTGCCTGCAGCCCTAAAGGCAGCTGGGATCTGAGTCCCAGCAAGAAATGTTGAGCAGTTTGTGGGTGCTGGCTTTGGGGAGTGGTTTCTTGCTGGCATGGGAGCTGCGTGTTGATTCAGTGCTGGCAAAAGCTTTCCTCTGCACCCACAGAAGTTAAATCCTGTATCACCTCTCAACGAGTACATAACGATGGCAGAAGGCTTTTCTTCCTGGCTGATGACAAGGAAGCCTGCGAGGCTTTTTGAGGATCAGAGGAAAAAAACCACAACGTGATAATGCCTTCTGTTTCTCTAAGGTGATCCTGGGCTTCACGTAATCTTGTTTGGGGAGTGAAGGAGATACCATGGTGAGCTGGCAGGGAGTTGTGCAGAGCTCCTCTGAGTGGGAGCAGGGAGAGGATGGGTGGGCAGGATGTCAGACGGGAGGTACCACTCACGGCCCATGTCCGAGTGACTCTACTTCCATCCTGTGCCGTCGAAACAAGGAAGCTGCCAGTATGGGATTTTATATTTTCAGAATTTATGACTTGCATTTTAAATTTAAGGAGGCAACAAAGAAATGAAGAACAACCATCCTTCATGATAAAGCATGGCAAGTCTCTCCAACAGGAATCACCTTGTGCTGCCTTAGAGAATACCTGGGGGACTCGCTGAGGTTTACATTATAGCATATAAAAAGTGACTGCAAGGCTGTAGTTGTTACATGCAAACATACCACTCCAGGAGTTGTGCTTCTGTGTCCACTGCTGTGGGACCCAGGGAAACCACTTTCTGCAGTGTGTGGTTATACTAAAAAACTGGAAAGACAGACCTTGCAGGGGCAGAGCTGGACCCAAGGGAAAGATCAGGTGGCAAAATGCTGCCTAAAGGAACAAATTAGCCAACAGAAGATGAAATCAGTTTTAGTTTCTTTTACTATAGAATAACTTTTTCACCATATGTGTTTGGATGAGGTAAGAGAGATTAACTGTATCTCAGGTGCAAAATTTCAGTATAATTTTCTGACAAAAAGTTTAATAATCAGATTCTTATAATTAAAAATTGAGGCTGAAAGGGAAAACTATCAGTGATCTGTCAAATTCAGCACTGTGGGACACAGCCTTTGTGTAAATCTTTTTTCTTTGGTTGGGTTTGTGGGCTGAGGGTTAGGTGTCCCTCAGTTTCAGTTCGAGGTTTTGACCCACAAACCACGTGGGAACTGGATTTTCCTCATGTTGCCATGTGAAACCAGAAATCAGCTCCAGCCTGAGTGCAAGAGGGCCCAGTTTTGCTGAGCAGTCTGGAGAACAGTCGCAAAATTTTCCACACACCTGGACTGAGCTTTGAGTCTGTAACAAAGCTGAAAGCCGGCCAAGTTTCTCCTGGCTTTGTTACCGGGCTTTTTGCACAGATCTATTATTCACTGCATTAATTTTTTTTTTCTTTTAAAACTGAACTATTGGGGGAAAAAAGCTTGGGGGGGGGGAGGAGAGAACGTAAAAGAAACAAGAGCGTGTGTTTGCCTGCGGCAGGGAGATGCAACACTGCAGCAATCGGTACCACTGCATGCGCCAGCAACTACAAACAGGCTGATAGCTTCAAATGTAGGACACTTCAGGGGAAGAAAAAAAAAAAAGAAAAAAGATAGAAGACAGCATGAGCGCTGTTTGTCTTGGCTGGTTAGCACACAATCCCCACCTGCATTTGATTCTGCTCAGTCTCCGGACTCCTCCCTCACTTTGGAGCCATGGCAATACAGGAAGGCAGGAGGGGAAGGGAGACAGAACACTTTGTACTAGCAGCCAGACCACTGTTTAACTTCTTCAGCCAAAACCCAAATACGAATATGGAAAGATTTTATGGCGAGATACATCAACAGACTGAAGCGGTTCTGAAAAATCCTTCTACAGTTGCTCATTCAAGGTTTTCAACCTGTGGACTTTTCTTATGATTAATCCCAGTGTTTGTTTTGTAGTAGTAGTAGTACTAAGTATTTACCAAGTGATGTGAACCATCAGTTCTGCCATACAGAGCTCTATGCTGGGAGTATTTTCTGGTCTTCATAATTTGCACTTATATCCAGCCCTTGTCACTTTTTCAGTTTCACTATGGTTTGAAAATGAAACCCAGAAAATAATCTCTGTGCTTACCAGCAGCGAAGCCTGGGTGCAGTGCACTAGAAATACAGCAGCCTTGAGCTTTTGAAAATGCACAGAGGAAGCAAAAATTCTGTTGCAAACTATACTATTGTATGCACGGTATAATTTAAATCACCCCTTTATTTACTTAAAAAAATTCTTTTCTGTCAATCTGCTTTTGCAGATATTCTCCTTCTAAATGCAGAGCAAATTTTAGCAGCACAACTGCTGTGCACAGGCCTCAAGTATGCTCAATCTGGCAATATCTCCCCAAATGATGGCATGCAGAGCAGACAGAACAACAGGCATCTTCCTCCCTCATGCCATAAGAGATCTCAGAACTAAAAGTTCATTTTTTTAATAAAGAGATATCAGGGAAATTGAGGTGAAACTTGGAGGGCACCTGATGGTGCTGTGACAAGCACTTCTTGTGAACCAGAAAATCTCAGAAGCAACAACAAAGTGTCTCTCTGCATCCACGGGCATCCCATCACTGAAATATCCTGATCTCTCCTAAAGCCTTGGGGATGGTAAACTAGTATCAACTTTTCATCTGGCACACAGAAAAAATAAAGTTTCTAACAAGTTGAGCAAAACAGAATTAGAAATGTGAAAAAACCACTATTTTCATGAGTCGTGACATTTTGTACAAAAGCCCATCGCTGTAAAACCATGGCACCTAAAACCAATTGCTTAAAAACTGTTGAAAGTGAATGTCCAAATAGATATTCTAGTACAACTTTACAGCTATCCTGCACATTACATACAGATTATTGATTCTTTTCATTCGTTTATTCTGAATTGGTGGAGGGAATGGCACTCTTTGGTGGAAGCTGCAATGTTAAATTACAAACATTTGAAAATGGGGAAACACAAAATTAAAGTAAGTGTTAAATGAAAACAAATAGCTAGAAACAAAGGAAGAAGCATAAAGACCAATTCAACATGCCTTCCTCCTCCTCATCTCCTCCCCCTCACAGACACAGGGGAGTGTGCAAACGGAGGGGTTGGGAACCACAAACAAACAATCCCAATCCCTGAGTCACTCCTGAGTCTCACAAAGAGGAATGTTGTCGAATATTGCTGTATCTACTGTATTGTTGTCCATAATGTAACAACACGGATAGGGTGACTTTCCACCTAAATACCATGGTGGGACCTTTTTCCATGTCATTTCAGTCCTCTCCAGCAAATGATCTTTCCATAGGTATCAACACAGATGTGTGTTTTGGAGCTAGGCATACTGATGCTTTTTATGGTCAGCAGACAGAAATGGGCAGCTAGGTCGTAGTCCACGCAATTTATTTTAGATGTTTATTTTAGGATGAGAGCATCACGATCTAGATATGCCTTTTTCCCTCCCCTGACCATTAAGTCTAGACTTATAGATCAGAGGTCAACACTTAGAATAAAATACCCGAAGAGTCAAGATGAATCACCCTCCCTCTGGGTTGAAACCTTTGCCCCGCTGCAGTGAATAAGGTTCTGCCATTGACTCTGATGAAACCAGAATTTCACTTATTATTGCTCTGTCTCCATTTCAGTCGTGCTGCCATACCGTGCCATATCACAGTCAACAGGCCAAAAGTCAACAACCTTTTGAGGCTGTGGGCGTAGCCTTTTCCAGTTTAGAAGCTAAGTATGTTGGCCAAAACCTGATGGGAACAGGGATAAGCTGCTAGCAATAATAACTTGCCTCAGCTAAGGCAGTGGCAGGTCCTACAGACCTGGAGCTCAGAGAGGCAAGAATAGGGAGTCAGCGCCTAGGTTAAACTTCACGGCTCCCAACAGCAATAATCCAAACCTTTACACCTCAGCTGGGACTGCACGCCCAGGAAGCTTGCAGTGCTCATCCATTTCCTTCCCCATTACAGGAACATTCACCAACACAACTTTCTAATACCTACAAGGCTCTGGCTTTTGATGCTTCTTTAACTGGAGCACCTTAAACCCAGCAGTGAAAGAAACAAAGGTGGACTTTCAAAGCTGAGCCATTTTTGTGACAGCCTTCCAAAAAAACTAGGAAGACATACTCATTTTTCTCAGATCAAAAATACCTGTTCTTATTTTCCCCAAATTTCATTATCACAGCTTATGTGGATGGGGTTGAACATAAGAAATTTTTTACGATTGGTGTCTAAGGAAAAAACCTAAAGAGAGTCAGAAGGAGAGAAAATGGTTTTCTAATGAAAAAGTTTGATGTACTATTCAGGAAGGAGAAGCTATGGGATCACAGTAACAGACCATTTTCAAACAAAATTTCATTGCCTTTCACTCTGTTAATTATGCTTCAAATTGCCCTAGATGGTGCCAGAAGCAATCTTAGAAGTAGAATAAATGATGATAATAACACCGGTTTGGTTTTGTGGAGCCTCCATAGCTGGGTGGCACCTAAATAAAAGCATCTAAAGCGCCAGGAGCTAATTTACGGTTTGGTTTTGGATTCATTTACAATTTGGTTTGGCTTTCAAACAGATCTAAGTATGACTGGGGTAGGGTACAAGAACACAGAGCCCTCTTATTTCTGGGGGGTGGGCAAGGTTTATATTTCACCATCACTGATTCGTGGTTAGCCTCTTCTTTTGGCTATTAATCAAGATTATAGAACTGCTGGTTGCTCAAAACACTGCTAGAGTTAATGATGCTCTGCACATGTATACATCTAGGCTTGTGCAGATGTGACTGCAGAATCAGGCCCAGAATTTGGGTAGCCTTTAAGTACATACAGAACAGAATACGGTCACGCTTACTAAAATACAAGACTGGTAGCTGAAGTAAGTGCTGACTGCCTTCACAAGGTGGCCCAGGAGAAGTCATCCAAAATACCATTTTAAGTCTTCTACAACACAGTAGTTTCAGTGCACAGCTTTCTATCAAGAATTTGCAGGTAATGAAATCAGGGGAAAGTACTGACAGCTATATGAGCATTTAAGCCGTATGCATTTATAGGAGGCTTAAATAAGGAAAATTAAAACTAGAATGGCATAACAGACAGAGTTTAATGGTTTTGACAATGTTTAAAATATTAATAAGATCCTTATGATAGATGAAATCCCTTAAGATGACTAGAGTATGAAAAGTGACATGATAACAACATGCCTGGTTCTAGGGTTTCTTTATGCTGGAAGCCATACGTGTAGGGGCACATACCAACTTTCTAAAAATGTAACTAGGTCAGGTTACACAATTCTCAGAAGAGAAGAAGAGGTGGTTATTGTTTATTGTATTTAGATCTGCTTTGATTGTCTTTGTGCTGCACCTTCCGTCTCACTACTTAATCTGAGAAAATGGGGACTCCAAAAGGTCTGTCCAGCCCAAGCACAGGGGTAAGAGCTTGGCAAGACCCTGAACCTTGATATTTCTTCTTTCGTTTTAAAATACATGTGTAGATATATGTGAGAGTGCATCATTTGTATGTTTTAACACATGCACACACACAACTTCCTGAACATTCATGGTCTCAAGTTTTCCAGGTACCCTTTTTCTAAATATCTTAAGGACAATCACGGCATTTGAGAAGAAACACTGTTTCAAAGGAGGATCACAGAGATTAAGGGAAAGAGAATGCATCCTGTGATAGGAAAATAGAATTTGGCTTGTTCAGCCTCATAAAGCAAAGGCAGAGAAAAGATATCGTGACCCTATATAACTATGTTTGTAGAGCATAAGATAAAATTGCAATAAACTGGTCATGAATAAATGTAGTTTATCATGACTAAATGTAGTTTAGCTAGAGAAAGGTTTTTAGCTGTCTGAAGAGTGAAATTCTGTAACCTGTTTCCACATGAGGCTTGTGGTGACAGGATGCCTAAATGGCTTTCAGATGGATTTTGAGGGGATTAGGGAAGGGACTGATTAATTTATAGGGAAAAATTCCCAGAAAATATGTTTCTGATGCACATCTGTAGGTATCCAGTGTATTGGTACATACAAGGAAGTTTGAAAGGGGAATGTATCTCTGTTTGTAGTGCATTTATACCAAATTAACTTTAAGCTTTCATACCTTGTGGTGGCCAGGAAGAATTATTCACCCTCCTGCCCTTGTTTCTGATAGTCCTCCACTGAACAACTGGAGACTGGCAGTAAGAGATGCAGACACACTCATGCTTCATACCATTACATTCCCTTTAGTGTCTAGTTGGCACGTCCCACCGGCACTCACGAAACAGCACAGATTTTTCCTTCAGGTCATACTGGCAGGTACCTTACTGGGTTTCCCTCTTTCCTCAGGAGCAAAGGTTATTAGTCAGCTTTTTTGTCACAAGGTAGTTGCATTTCACACACAACCCCGTTTTGCAATGCCCTTGTTCTCTACTGTTATGTTCCTATGGCACATTATAGCATGACTTTTGACCTTCCGCTATAAATCTGTATTTTTAGAGGCTAATAAGAAGCATTTTGTGTGCTATGATTACAGGAACGCAAGGTCTGTGCAGTCCTGAACTGAGCATCTCTCTCATGGCTGCAACTGTGGGAGATTAGCCTCAAAGGCAGAAGGTGGTTCTTTCCAGCCCCATGTTCTTGAATACCATTACAAACTATTACAAAAGACCTGCATATCCATGAACACAGGGATTGGAAAAAAGTCAACAGACAAGTCTTTTTGGCTTGGGTGGCATTCAATAATTGCATCTGAGAAAACAGCTGAAAACAAGTTTAGCATGGATTCATCCGAATTAAGTAGAACATCCAGTTCCTTCCTCACGTTGGCCCCTCTGAGGGCAATTTTCATCCCAGACATTTCAGGGCCTCAGCTTTGAAATGCACATAAAGGGAGATAAAACAGAGAACTATCTGGCAGGCAAGAAATACAACAAGTGGAACGGTGATAGGAAGTAGAAAAGGAGAAAAGAAGTCTGGCTTGGGAAGAGAAGGCAATGAGTTTGGAACTGCAGTACCCCGAGGAATGGAAAGGCCAGAAGGAGCCTGGCATTTTGGGATGTGCCTCAACTACAGAAATACACCTTCTGGATCTTCAAAGAACCAGAGAAGCTGCAGCTAGTTTATACTCAGAGATATGCTTTGAAACAGGCATGTTTCATTTTAGTGTTAGGTGAAAGCAACAGAGAGATTTTCCTACCAAGACATGAAAAATCACCCAACGCAAAGATCAGAACTCAGGACCTTTTTCTCTCTGTCCCATATTTACTCCTCTAGAGGACACTGTTGTATAAGACCAGATGCACAGCAAATGCTAAAAAACACCTTTTCTTTTTCTTCTTTTAAGAGACAAGACCCATGACTGTCTGGTATTCCAGGAAAGTATCACCCCTGAATGATTTTTGCAGCACACATATATGTTTTCTTGGGCATAAGAACTTGCTGAAGCTCTGGGTAGGCAATACAAGGGTTTACCTCTCTGTAACAGCACGCTGCCATTGCCATCACTAAACCATCCCTGGAGCCGCCATATATACAATGGTGCCTTCTCCTTCAAGGCACCACCTCACCATCCTGGTCTTTAGTTGAGGGGGACTGGGTTGGGTGCGGTGGTCGGTCCTTCCTCTGTGCTCCCCTTTCTGACTTAAAAACCAGCACAATGACCACATAATTGCACCACGGAGCGAAACGTTTAGAATTTATTAATGGGGAAAGAAAAAGGAAAGAAAAAGCCTGTAGCTTCCTCAGGTATCAGGGTGGAAATGGGGTAGATGCTAACTTGGGTACAGCTCTTTAATGACTGAATAAATAGCAGTAATGAGGCAGTTCCAAATTTTATCAGATGACTGTATTCATTTGCTCTAAATATCATATTTAGTGATTTGTGCTGATTCTTCAGTTTGTGGGATTAGTTACAGTTCATTGTAAGTTCTAACTGTATTTCCATGTATTGTGTTAAGACCTGATTCAAGAGTAGTTTTATTTGATAAAAACCAGATGTTCTTAAAAGAGACTCTCTCCTTCACAGTACAAAACATTATTCTTAGCAATTGTATGTACCTTACAAAATTAATAAGCACAGCATCTCCCTGCGTGACACATGACATTATTATATTTTTCCCTGTTGAGGGACTTTTAATCCGTTAGGGTCACGACCTCTGTGCCTTATGAGAAATGGAGAAGCACATGGTTCTAATTTTATCTTCAACCCTGCCCTCCTGCTGACATGTATGTTTACAATATGGTTCATCTGTTGACCCTTCACTCACATTTAAAATATTAGCTAACATTTTTTGGTCCCAGTCACAATGGTGCATGGCGATTAGCTTTTAAGACCAGTTGTTTTCTTTATTGCCTTTTGACATGCGCATCTTATCTGAAAGCCCTTGACTGTTTTTCTAATTTGAAAACACCAGCAGCCACAAAACCAACTCCAGTTTGTCTGGATGCTTCTGCTCTGGTTATGATGCAGAGCACTTCAGATCTTTCAATACATGGTATTGCCCCACTCGCAGAGGAGATGGGAAACGTCCTGCGGTGGTTAGAGATATCCCCGAGGAGCCGCCTGGCTCAAACCCTGCTCTTGGCCACCCTTCAGTCCTGAGCCGAGGCGGTTCGGGGTGAGCTCAGCCCGACACGTGTCCCAGGGGACACGGTCTGTCCCCCTCGTCCCCCTGCACAAGGATCCCCGGAGACAGCGGCTGGATCCCGCTGTGGGCAAGTCAGGAAGAAAACCCTTCCAGGGAAACCAGACCTTTCCCTGGTCCGTGTCGGGTGCTGAAAGAACACACGCTCACTTTTCAGCATGAAGCGAAAGAAAGTGCAACCAGATAAGGCTGACTTCTTTAAGGGGTGGGGGTGGGGGGTAAAAAATGAGAGAGCTGTTTATTCTCCACTCTGTTTTCTCTTACATCAGAAGGAAGGTGAAGGAAAAAGGAGAGGAGTGGGGGGAGAGAAAGAGAGAAACAATCTCATTTTATTTTCTTTTGAATAAGGGGAAAATTTTAACAGGAAAAATAACAAGTATTTTCCTTTTAAATTAAAATAACATAGAAAGTTTAGAAAAATACCTTCAGCACTTGAATCTCTTCAAGATTTTTTTCTTCTTATTTTAAATTATATTTATAAAATTTTAATCATTTACATCAACAATGTATAATCTGCTCTGGTAACATGATTGTGAAAAGAACATAGAGCACTTTCACTTATATAAAGCAAAATGATTTACTTGGTTATTTTCACCATACTGTATTAAATGATACCATATTAAATGAGCTCATGTAAATGTATTCCTTAGCTTAAACTGCATAATAGGGCATCACATTCATCATTTGCTCCGTTCAAAATATTTTCATAATTCTGAAGCTCAGCACTCTCAGTTTCCCTATAATCTGCTGTCCCAGTATGTATTTTCGATGTGTTTATTGATGTATTTGGCTTCCCATAAAAATTCTGTAAATAATTTCCAGGCCTGAAATGTACCAAGCTTATTACACTGCTAAAGAGACCTTCAGAAGTGTTAATGCCTTATTTTTAAGGAGTGAGAGCTGGGTGTCTTTTCAGTGGTTGTTATGGGAAGACATTTCAATAAAAACTGGGCAGATTCAGGATTACCCTGTTTCTGGGAGGAAGGGATATGGATATCACAGCTGTAAGTCAGGCTCTGAAAACACCTGGTTCCTGCAGGTTTCAACCATCACATATATGTCCTCAGAAACC
The DNA here is from genome assembly GCF_947461875.1 of Haliaeetus albicilla. Taxonomy (NCBI): domain Eukaryota; kingdom Metazoa; phylum Chordata; class Aves; order Accipitriformes; family Accipitridae; genus Haliaeetus; species Haliaeetus albicilla. The sequence goes on along the minus strand of NC_091498.1, from coordinate 15,913,281 downwards.
CTGAGAAGGGCTGAATAACAAGGAAGGGGAAGGACAGAGAGAAAAAAGCTTCAGACAGCTGTAGGCTAGAGCCACTGCTTTGTACTGTGGAGAGAACCAGCAGGGAAAACAGAAGAAAGATGCTATCTTCACCCTAATGAGCACAGAAGTACAGCCAGACACCATGGAGACATTGTTCTGTACAGCTATAATCTCATGATAACTGCAGAGATATTTCCTATTCTATATATTTGGGTAATCCCACGCACTCCCAGGTTGTAATTTGGCTATAAATACATACAAATATCCACATGTATATTTGTTTAATAGCAACCAATGTACTCCCAAACTACCTTGTAAGAGTCCAAGCCATAAATAATCCTGCTGATGTGTTGAAGTCATTGCTGTTCACAATGAGTTGATATTAGCTGGAGAACCAGACCCTAAAATTGTCTATCTTCATCACTCCTAAAATTCCTTTAATCTTCGCCCCCCTTTCTTGATGGCTTCAATTGCCAGAATGGCAGATATCAGCCAAGACACTTGGCAACCCTGCGTCTCAGGAGCTGATGCCAATGGCAGTTGGGGGAGCAGCACTGGTGTTCAGCATATTTGGCTTTTTTCCTTTGAGTAATGAAGACATCATACTGCTTCTGCCCTCCTATCCCCATAACCTCTGATCCTGGATGTGGAGTCTCTGGGCATGAAACATGGAGCCTCTCACTGCTGCATAAAATCAATCAAAGCCAATGCCACCAGGGAGGCTGTTACTTGCCATGTTGGCAATTCAATAATCGCTTCCATTATCACTCCGGCGAGGAGGACAGATGGACGTAGCACTCCTGAGTCAGCTGCAAACTGGGATCAGTTTCCACACACAACTATTTCCAAAAACTTTTAACATAACCCATCTTTTCTTGTTTGCATCTTTGGCTTACACAGAATTCAAAACTGCATCATTAACACGTTGGATCTGTGCCAGTTAGACAGGCATGACAAAGCCACATTTTTCCCTTCAATAGTTGGGTGCAACTCAGCTTTTGAAGAGAAAAAAACAATCCATAAATTCGCCAGCTCAAAATTGTACTACAATTTATTAATCTGTCACCATAGGAGGTCGGATTTCCTGCCTTCATTTCCACCAATACATAGCAATGCAAGTAAAGTACTTGAAGCTTTCTTAATGCCTGCTTGCTCACAGTTCCTATAATCTCATGACAATGAAGAACAGATAGATTTGGAATACACAGAAATTGTCTGAGCAGCCAGGGACAAGGTCAGGAAAGCCAAAGCCCTGATAGAATTAAATCTGGCCAGGGATGTCAAGGGCAACAAGAAAAGCTTCTGTAGGTACATTGGTGAAAAAAGAAAGACTAGAGAAAATGCGGACCCTCTCTGGCAGGGAACGGGAGACCTGGTTACCTCGGACATGGAGAAGGCTGAGGTACTCACTGACTTTTTTTGCCTCAGTCTTCACCAGCAAGTGCTCCAGCCACACCACCCAAGTCACAGATGGCAAAGGCAGGGACTGGGAGGATGAAGAACCACCTGCTGTAGGAGAAGACCAGGTTTGAGACCATCTAAAGAACCTGAAGGTGCACAAGTCCATGGGACCTGATGAGATGCATCTGTGGGTCCTGAGGGAACTGGCAGATGAAGTGGGTAAGCCACTATCCATCATATTTGAGAAGTCGTGGCAGCCCAGGGAAGTTCCCAGTGACTGGAAAAGGGGAAACATAACCCCCGCTTTTAAAAAGGGGAAAAAAGGAAGACCCAGGGAACTACAGGCCAGTCAGTCTCACCTCTGTGCCCAGGAAGATCATGGAGTGGATCCTCCTGGAAACTATGCTAGGGCACATGGAAAATAAGGAGGCGATTGGTGACAGCCAACATGGCTTCACTAAGAGCTGCATCAAGAGAAGCGTGACCAGCAGGTCGAGGGAGGTGATTCTCCTCCTCTACTCCACTCTCATGAGACCCCACCTGCAGAACTGCCTTCAGCTCTGGGGCCCCCAACATAAGAAGGACATGGACCTGTTGGGGTGGGTCCAGAGGAGGGCCATGAAGATGATCAGGGGGCTGGAGCATCTCTCCTATGAGAACAGGCTGAGAGAGTTGGGGTTGTTCAGCAAGGAGAAGAGAAGGCTCCAGGGAGACCTTATAGCAGCCTTCCAGTACCTAAAGGGGGCCTACAGGAAAGATGGGGAGGGACTTTTTACAAGGGCATATAGTGATAAGACAAGGGGTAATGGCTTTGAACTGAAAGAGGGTAGGTTTAGGTTAGATGTAAGGAGAAGTTCTTCACTGTGAGGGTGGTGAGGCACTGGAACAGGTTGCTCAGAGAGGCTGTGGATGCCCCATCCCTGGCAGTGTTCAAGGCCAGGCTGGATGGGGCTTTGAGCAACCTGGTCTACTGGAAGGTGTCCCTGCCCATGGCAGGGGGGTTGGAACTAGATGATCTTTAAGGTCCCTTCCAACCCAAACCATTCTATGATTCTATGATTCTAAGAGTAAAATGTCCATTAAGTTATGGCTATGGGAGTGGAGTGACAGAGTGGAAAGCAAAGAGAGAGGACTGAGAGTTGAGACATACTAGATTTTCTTTCTTGTACTAAGTAATTCATTGTCATATAGGAAAAGTCGTCACATTGGAAAAATGTCTGTGTCTTTTTCCTTATTGATAAAATATGAGTAGTTCCATGGTGAGCTCAGAAACCATGGAAAAGTACAATATGAAAAGCTTTGATGCGAAGTGCTGTGTGATCGCCATGTCTTACTGCTACTGATCCTTTTCTTTAAGCATGTAAAGAATACTTGTATGGACATGTTTTAATTATTTGACCATTATTGACAGTATTATGCAACAAATTCTCTGTCTTCATGCAACAGTTTACAATGCTGAAGCTACTTCCTAGAGTCGTTCATGGAAACATACAGCTTCAAGCTATGGAAAACGGGCAGAAAAACTACACCAACAGCTACTTCTTCTAAGGCCTTTCTTTATGCCAGAAGAGGTCTTTTAGTGCTCTGGTTCTGATACAAATCTGTATTTTTGGTACTTGGAAAAAGAACGGGTTGTTAACCTTCTCGAGCATAAAAACGGGTTGTTAACAACATGAGCATAAAAATCGACACATAGGACCCTGCAAGATGATCGAGTGCTTTCATGGATGGCTAAGATACAGAAGGAGAGGCTGATGTACATGAAAGCGAACACTTACTTCTATTCCATGAACAAGGTTATCACTATCAGCACAGTTTGCAAAAATGTCAAAGAGAGTTATCTGCATAAACTGAGTAAAAACACTACACAATATAAATTCCAGTATAAAATAAACTACTTCTCATATGTAAAAATGTGCCACTCCTGAAATAAATACTGTTAAGAAAATCCCCATTCTTGCTTTAAAAGAATCTACTTGTTTATATCCACAAACTCTTTAGAAGATGGAGCCTTTCTAGCTTTGTAGTCATGTGAACAAACTCCTAGAAAAAAAGATCCTCACACAGAACATCTCTCCACAAAAACCTTCACTTCCCTGATGCTGAAGAGCACCACTAAGCCTCATGTATCACTGCTGATCCATGAGTTCATTTCTGTTCCACTGTAACATGTATATTTATGTGATTAGGAAATGGGATTAGTAAGACACATGAGAAGCCACATTTTGCTCGCTTTTTATGTCAGCCTCATGGTTTCAGGGCTTCTGTGGACCAGGTTTACTGGGAAGACACTGTAAATGGTGGTGCTGTAGCAAGCAAAGCGATCTGCAAGAATGTGCTTCGTAGTCACATTGGCTAAGGCCCAGTATGTCCAGAAATAAAAAGGCTGTTTCATCTTATGTCTTTATGCTGGTTGCGTTTCCTTGTTGTCTGCCTCTGGTGTACAAACCAACACTAACTTACAGTCACTCACACAGATTTACTTGCATATAGTATATCCCCAATTCCATCTGATTTGAATTCAACACCGCATGCTTCAAGCCTGAGGCTTAATCCATTAAACCAGTCCTTTTTGATTTCAGGTTGGTAAACCCAAACCAGACTTGCAGGGGCTTCTTTGAATAAGCCCTGGAAACGGAGTCCTTCCAAGGGGAGTGGAGGGAAGGGAGGTGCAAGGGCGGGTTGCTGGGTGCTGCAGGGAGTCCTGCCAGCAGGGAGGGGAGATGGGCTGCAGCGGGGACCCCAGGGCTGCAGCGGGGACCCCAGAACTGGAACAGGGAAGGAGCTCCAATGTCAGCAGCGACCGCACAACAGGCATGGGCTGGGAAGACCTCACTTGTCCTCCGTACTCGTAGGGGGATTACTGAACGATTCAGTATCAGTTACTGCAGGAAGGCATACTGTCCTGGTTTCAGCTGGGACAGAGTTAACTGTCTTCCCAGTAGCTGGTACAGTGCTATGTTTTGAGTTCAGTATGTGAAGAATGTTGATAACACTGATGTTTTCAGTTGTTGCTCAGTAGTGTTTAGACTATAGTCAAGGATTTTTCAGCTTCTCGTGCCCAGCCAGGGCACAAGAAGTTGGCACAGGACACAACCAGGGCACCTGACCCAAACTGGCCAACAGTGTATTCCATACCATGGGACGTCCCATCTAATACAGGAACTGGTAAGTGGGGGCAGGGAATCGCCGCTCGGGGACTGGCTGGGTGTCAGTCGGCGGGTGGTGAGCAATTGCCCTGCGCATCATTTGTACATTTCAATCCTTTTACTACTACTGTTGTCATTTCATTAGTGTTATCATTATCATTATTCGTTTCTTCTTTTCTGTTCTATTAAACCGTTCTTATCTCAACCCAGGAGTTTTACTTCTTTTCCTGATTTTCTCCCCCATCCCACTGGGTGGGGGGGGAGTGAGTGAGCGGCTGCGTGGTGCTTAGTTGCTGGATGGGGTTAAACTACGACACATACAAAATCAGATCTTTAGCAAGGATCAGTGTAACTCCTCCTTAAGCCAACATACAAGGGGTTAAGACTCATCCTTCTGTTTTTCATGCACTCTTGACAGCCTCTCATTGCTACAAACCTCCTCTCTGCTGCCACTGCCAGTCAAGACTCCTAAAAGCTGCTGACCTACTTTAATTGCTTCTTGGCCGTGGCCGAAAAGCCTGAGGTACTGAGCTGAAGTCAATACAAGTACCAGAGGTTCAGCCGCATTGCTACAATATGCGCAAGACCATTCAAATGTATCTGACTCTCCAAATCAAACTTGATGATTTCTGAGTCCTCTGACACATGTGGCATCATCACCATCGGTTCAGCTCTTCTCCTGATCTGCTGCAGCTCACCGTTCCTCCTCTCCACACCTGGTTTCCAACTGATCTTTTGTCTGGGACGGGACCCTCTCTTCACTCTTTTTTGTAAAAACTTCGTGAGAAGAAGGCTGGGCCTTGAGGTACTACCATAATTCAAATATTATGGTTAGTATTAATAATAACAAGAGCAACAAGAATAGGCATATACGTCACATTAATATTAGAAGTGCTATGTTGACAGCTTCACTTATGCAGAGGTAAACACTGATGTTTAAAACCATAAAAAGCAAGGGAACATTAAGTGTATGCTGACTTAAAAGGAGCTTGCTTGCACTGTTACAGCACTGTGGAAGACATAACAAGAAATGCTTCAGATACTGCATACACAGAGATTTATGCACACATATACTTTATCCATTTTTGCGTGACGGATTTTTACACAAATCCTTTGCTGAAATTCAGACAACCATCAAGTTTTGTATTTACTCAGATGAAACAGTTACAAAACATTAACTCTACCGAGGATGATTTGAGCAGAGAAAGGAACTCAACAAAGTGAAAAAGCATTTTCAAATTCTAACTCTAGCAGATGTTGTTTTGGTCATTTCTAGCTGGCTGTGAAGTTAGAGCCCCAGAACTGTGGTTTCGTATGTGGTTGAAGTGTTGGCTGCATTTATGCTGGGGGAAAAAAAAGGATGCTTGCATGCAGGACCTGGCATGCATTGTTTAAAAAAAAACCAAAACAAAAACCCAAACTGTGGCTGTCTTCAATTATTTTCCATTACAGCATTGTCTGCATATAATTGCTCCATGTTTTCCATTAAGGAGTGCCAAACGAATGAGTATGTTAGAGTATAAGATGTACAGTCACCATTGGTAATGCTGCCCTGTATCAGTAAATAACATGAAGCACAATGTCCCTTGACCTGTATGACGTTTTCATACAATTAATCTGCATTTTTCAAGTGTCCAACATTATTTACCATGTCTTCCATCAACAGCTGAGACTGGGGACTCAGAGAAAATCCAGGCAATGGGAAGTTAGACCGTGATTTCAAAGAGATCTTAAATGGGGCTAAATGGTCAAATGCCTTGTAAATGAGCTGTTCCCAGAATGTGCAGATGGGGCTTGGGGGTTTATCTTTTTTGTCTTGTTTTTAGAATCTGAGAGAACTACATATCGCATAGGTCTTTTCTGTGCATGAAAGTAAAGGATTGCCACAGCTTTCCACAGATTTGAAGATCAGGCCCCACATGTCATTTTGGTTGCTCCCCAAAATCAACATTTTGATCATTAGTCTTTCTGCAAAAGGCTTTGTGTGCTTCTATATCCTGGCTAGTTGGATCAGGCTCAATAGGCTGGGGACAACAGAAGCCCCCAGGAGCTGGTGCCCCAGGATCCCTAGCAGCCCCCCCCATGCGAGCAGGGCTTGGACATCTCTTCCCCAAAGCAGAAGGCATGCGGTAGCAATGCACACCAGGAAGCATATTGTGGCAAACATGACGCAGGGTAATTTCTGTGATGGAAGAATCCAGGAGACATATTGTCATTTGCCAGCTGTTAACGTTCTCCTGCACAGAGCTGAGCCTGGAGTCAGCTCAGCTACAGTGAAGTTTTGCTTTTTAATATCAATACTTATTAACACCTATAACCAGAAAATACAGTACACAGCCCAGAATAATTACATTGTACAGCAGAAGTTAATATACCTGACAATACATGCGTGACTACTTCTGCCAAAGGGGCCTCAGCAAGCAAATTGGTTAGGTTTGGCAGTTCATAAATAAGTTGTAATTACATATTGGAAACAGCACAATTACACCTTAGCTGCAACATAGCAATAACCTTCTTTTATTACTCTGACCAAGCTATTGAGTTATATACATCTAAATAAAATAAATCCATGATCTTCACTTTATAAAGATTGTACTACTGCATCCCTTCCTTTTTCCTCATCTGTGCACTACCCCCCTCAGCAGTGTTAGTTGTAAACTCGAGTCTGCATGCTCTTGGGTATAGCCAGCTGTGCTGTGAGATGGGAAAATTGAGCTTATGCACACTCTAAAATAGCACTCAAATAACAGTAGAGAAAATGAAACAAAGCTTCTCATGTAAAAGAAGACACAGTCACACTATTTTACATTAATGAGGGAATGATGCCCAAATGCAGACTGATACTCTGTCATAGAAACATCTGCAGAACAAGTTTTGAGAAGGTGAAGAAGTTATGATTTGCTATGGAAAAATACTCAACTGCTATGTGAGGTGTTCTTAATTGAACTTGACAGAAGACGTGTGCACTGACGCTACTAGGACATTCAGAAACTGAAGCTGGCTCAGCTTCCTAATGGAGCAAGAGAGAAATATACCATCTGTTAAAGAGGCTGAATTTTCACTGGAATAGTTGGTTTTTTTAAAAAACTTGATGGGATGGGGAACAATAGCAATTACAGCACACATTGGACAGAATATATTTTAAGTATAGCTGCTTACTTATTTTGAGGGGAAAAATTAAAAATACAAAATATCTACAGAGTTTTTAACCTAGATGTATGATCACAGCTGAATATTTGGTTAAAAAAAGTAGCTGGTTATTTGTTCAGACTACTTCCAAGAAACAAGTGCTTACTCTGAAAGGAAAAAGCCATTGTGCTAACAGAGCAGACTCTTTCTCTTACATGTACAACAGCTTTCTGTGTGCTATGGGTTTTGAGCTTCTTCAGGCAGGATAGCTGCCTTCTGTGCCTTTAAGTAACTCCTAATACAATGGGCTTCTGATGCTGACTGGATCGTAGAGAAAAGAGACACCCCCCCCCCAAAAAAAAAAAAAAAGAACAAGACTAAATAGCTGAATCTATTTGATTACAAGGATCTGCTTCAAAACCACACTCACACTGCAAAATGGAAGAAAGTCCTATTCTCATGCCCATTTCACGTACAGCTCGCATCTAGTTAGCAGCTAAAACCACATTCCTTAAATATTTTCCTTTCCAGAAGGAAGACACCTCCAGTATCAACTTTCTCTAGCTCATACCATGGTGAAGTAGCCTTTCCCAGAGCTTTTAATTCCACCTCAAGCACCTTATTCTGTGAGCAATCTCACTGACTACAGAGGAAAACTGCTGGTACTGCTCAGCATGTTGGGATACACGCAAGGATACAGTTTTAGACAGCCAACTTTGAAACAGGCCAGCTGGCCATGGTTTTTTGCGATGGGAATCATTAGATTCTCTCCTCAGATGCGCATGCATAAAACCAGAACTCCTCCCATGGAAGGCAACAGTGAGAGCAGGTACATGGGTGCAGTTGGGTGGGGACCAGAAGACCCCCTGCAGCTCTTTGGGTATGTGTCACTGTCTGCAGAGTGCTCTGTAGCATTGGGCCTTCGGTGGTAGATGCTAACTCTTGCACAATCTTGCGATCATTTCTTTTGAGAAAGGGGTAAGAGTAAAATCCTGGTCTAACTGAAGTTAAAGGAATTTTTTCATCAACTTAATTGACTTCCATTTCATCTCCCAATCTGTGCTTTGCAGTTTTTCACAAAATGGGAGTAACAGAAATCAAAGGTGTGGAAGTGTGACCGGCACATTTTGCAAAACAGCACGTGGAAATGAGTCTGAAATGCAGAAGCTGGTTCCACACACAGCGTCCCCTGCCATGTCTGAGCTCAAACCTGGGCTTCAGAATAGGGGGTCAGAAAACAAGACATAGGGAACTCTGTAATCTATAGTGACCTAAAGAAGAACAAGAAAAAAAGCCCCAGGTTTCTCACAGTAGGTGAGAAATGAGGCAAGTAAAACACGTGCTTCCTTTTACCCCTAACACTACCAGTGCCGTTCCATGTCTTTTCTATATGTAGGAATGGCATGTATAACTGGGAAGTAATAATTTTCTACAGCGTGCCTTTTCAGCAGCTGTTAGGACATCTGGATAGAAATCCATCTGGTGCTTAGCGTAGCAAACGCCACCATAAACTCTCAGAGTCGCCTTCCTTTTGCACAGTTACATGAATGTGAACCAGCAGCAGGGCTCTGAAGTAAGTTCTGCTTCCAGGATGGGACGTGGGGAGCTGTGAAAAGAAGGCAGCTTTCAACATGGAGCTTCGGATACTAACAGAAAAAGTCCCAATTCCCTACAGAGCCTCAGGGACAAGCTTGTGACTAGGTACTCCCTCCACCCCAAGTCCTCCCTGAAGGCAGCAGCATCTCCAAAGAACTCTAGAGAGTTTGATTCCATCTCATCCCATCCTTTCCTGGGTATTTTTCCATTAAGGTTTTGCACAGAGCCCGCAGGATTAGAGAAGAGCCAGATCTGACTCTGTCAAGTTGTGGTTCTGTTTTCAATGGTTATATATACTGTGTTCTGTGTTGAATTAAAACTACAATAAAAGTCCTCTCACTTGTTACTGTGTTTGTGTAATGTTCCAATTAGACAGGAACAGTTATTTGAGAGAAACTAATCCAATGCATAGCCAAAACCACATCAGGTTTTAATATAGAAGCTATCTACTAACACACTGCATGGTCAAGCGGGGAAATTCAACCAGATCTGTTTTACTCAATGTCACATACTGGCAAAACTGGCCCTTCTGACTATCATCTCCCCCACCACCCAGGAGAACAACATGAATTTATATAAATGCACAGTGTGAAAATCTTCCAGGCAGGATGATAGGATAACATGAGTTTGTGCTTCAAATGATCAGTCGGCTGCCTTCACGTTCACGATGGGAGTCCTGGCACCCGGGAGGTGAATTGTTAGGAGGTAGCTGGGCTGCGCCAGAGTTACAGACGTGTGTTACTAGAAGCAGAAACATCTGAAATCTGGAAGGAGGATCCCAATTCAGGTTCCTGAGCAGTGTCATATTAATGGATACGGGACTGAGTTGCAAAAGAGCCATGGTTAGAAGATACGCAGAGGAGTTTGTAGGCTCCTTGAAATAATTTGGCCCTTCATTTTCTGTATATGTGCAGCCTGGCCTATATAATTTGGGTAGGGTCCAGAGTCCTAGGCAGCTGGTTGCTACAAGAGATGCTGATAACACAGGATCTGTTAATGTGGTTTTGAGTTTGGCTACGTGAAACAATTTACTATCTTAAGCCAAAAAAAGGTTTGCTACTTTTTTTCAAGAGCAATGTGGATTGCCTTGTGCACACACCCCAGCTTTGCACTGCACACGCAGAAGTCAAGTATGCAGTTTTAAAAAATTATCCTTCATATTTACATAATATCTATTACAACAGCTGTTGATGCTTAAATTGGTACTAAACCATCTTTCATCAACGAGCTGTTCACTGATACTAATTGCAATCGAAAGTTAAAGATGACGTGGGAGGAGTCCATAAAGTTTAAAACTGGAACTGAACTGCAAAAAGTAGGAACATATATGAACTGGAGCTTTGCTTCAACCATTCAGAAGATGAACAAAGATTGAGGGGTGTTTGCACTGGCAGTTATGAGTTGAGGACTTCTGGGGACTGGTGGACTTGTAAAGTTGGATCAGAACTTCAGTATATTACCGACATATACATATATTCAGTTAAAACAGTAACATCTCCAACCTGAACAAGCCTTTTGGCAGATCAACACCGGCATGGTTTTGCTTTTAGAAAGAGACAATTAAAACAAGCGCTGCCCAGGACTACATTCTGCCCTGAAGCTCCAACTGAATTAATTTTTTGTGTTACGTAGTTTATCAGGATCTTATCCATGGACTAGTTTGCTAAATTAACAGCTCAAACAGAACAGATTGCATTAAAATGTTGTGGGTCAGGGGAAAATGAACTCCAAAGTATTACACTCCCGCGCCCAAATCCTACACTTACATTACTGTGGATTTACGCCAGTGTAAATGAGAGAAGAATTTGGCCCCTGACCTTCTCCAAGCAGGTCATTATAGTTGAAATAGTAAGTGATCTTAGAAAAACATTTTTGCTGCGAGGTATTTATTTCTGTATAAAGGTTTATGGAACATCATATTCTTTGCCCTTTAAGACTGATACTCACATATATAAACACCACTGAGCTTGGTGTGCCATAGCTTAATCCAGCCTCTCTAAATCTGGCTAAAACAATGGAAATATCTTCTGAAACCATTGTGGGTTATATCCAATATAGTTAAAAACATCTGACTGCAACCGCAAATATGCTGGTATTTGGTTGTGCTATAAAAACATTTTTATGTCAAATACAACTGGGACTAATACAGTAAACTACAAGTACAGTTAACCCTTGGAATGAACGACATTTAGACGCTTGAAGGTTAAGGTAGACTGCATTGGTTGCATTTTCTTATGAAGAGCATAACATGAGTGTAGGGTATAAAAACTAATTACTAGTACTAATAGAGAAATTGATATTTATATAGCACCTTCTACACTATACTATAAACACACCAGCAATGTTACAAGCTCCTGTAGCTACTAGCTATGGACCTGATCATGTCTTGTATGCTTGAAGAAAATCTCCAGCAGTGTCCGAAGGCTGTGTCTGTTAAGTGAATAAACTTGTGCCCCCTTTCCCCTCCACAACTACATGTACTCACGTGCACACACCCACAAGGACCATTTCAACTCTCACCAAACTTGGTGTTGCCAGAGGGCTAATCGAGGCTTAGAAAAGCACAAATGAGGAGAGACAGTGAAAGCAGAGTTAGGTGGGGTTGCAGAGCTGGCAGAACGGCATTACACAGAAAGGCAGGTAGGACACCAGGGCCTCTTGGTTACACCTACACGAAAAATAAGATTTAAGTAGAAGTAATTGAGAAATTTTGTTGAGAAAAATGTTTTCCAAGTAAGTGGCGTTCCAGCACGAGATAAGGGATAGTGCTGAGTACACTGCAGGATCTTGGTTTGCTGCTCTGCTGTTCAAGGCGCCGGGCAGCGCTGTGCTGGGCACTGGCTCAGTGAGAACATCTCTTGAGATGGTTCAGTACACTGTCATCTGTTTCACACGCAAAGAATGGAAATGTATGTGATGCACATGTAAAATGTATTTGTAAAATACTTTAATCTATATTTTTAAATAAAACTGGTATCTGAAAGTGAAACTTATATAAATGCATCATCTAAAATAACAAGATAAGACATGCTCAGGAGCCCATGTACCATTACCTAAATGGACTCAAGCACTGCAAATCCTACATCTTATCAAAACCCTTTTGGACGGAGGTTGCTGACAGGTCTTGCTATGGTGATACAAGAAGATACTACCCCTAACTGACCCCTCTAGGTGAAGTCGTTGGTCTTAGAGCAAAGTAGGCAGAAGAGAGCACTATGCCACTCCAAGGACATTTCCCTGCCACTACAGGCACCGTGGCTCAAAGCCCTGATCTGTCTGCAGTGCAGATACCCAAACGCTTGATAAAGCAGGGCTTGTGCCCTTGCACCACGTCACTGCTTTGGAAATGTATATTTGTTCTGTACTATATTAATATAAGATATTTATTATGTATAAAATGTTTGTTTCATTCTTTGTGCCATTTCTGATTATTCTCTATACAGCATTTGGGGAGTGAATGCAAGTTTTAATCTACAGGGACTCCTCATCTCTTCCCTGAGCGATAACAGCTAATTCAGAACAAGCCTTGCATATAGCAAGAATGTTTCTCTCTGCATACATTGCTTTGTATTTATTTATACGGAATTTCATCTGCCAGTCACTCAGTATCAGGATCATTTATGAATACATTGAACAGCTCAAGCTTCAGGCCAGATCGCTGTGGGAACACACCACTACCTCCCTAGACATTTACTCACAGTCATTGCTTCCCACCTTCCAAATCTGTGGGTGATCCATGAGACTGTTCTGAGATGATTTAAGAGTCCTTTAGCATTCTGCACACAGCATTTCAAACAGGTCAGTCTTGTCCATGTGAGTGGTAGCTCCTCTGTGTGCTCTTACACTATTCCCTGGCTGGGAAGTCATTAAAATATTGTTTCCTACTATAACATAGATGGCAGTTTTACACTTTAAAAATAAACAAACAGGGCTGCTATGGACTTCAGCGGTAGTCATTTTACAGTTATGTGTAGAAACAGTGCAAATAAGATAACCTTCTCCAGCTGCTGGATAATCCAAACCTGCCTAAGTTTCCTTGACCTTCACTACTAAGTCATCAGTAACTTATTTCAATTAACTTACAAATATTAGTGCCATCTGTTTTTGCACCAGGAAGCAGCCAGTGTTTTTTATTTGCACGTTCACTACAAACTTCTTCATCCTCACAGTCTAACTACTTGCATAGTTTTAATAAGACGATATATATGGCTGAAGACAGTAAATACTCTGACATCAGTTCATCCAGGCAGGTTCCTCACTTGACTGCTATCCCCATCCAGCCACACCCCGAGTCTCACTGACCTCACACATCTCTGCCTGTGAAGAACATGAACAACACCCTACCCTGGACCTTGTCCTACTCCATTCAAGTCAAGGGCAGTTTTTCCAGCAACGCTATAGAAGTCCAAATGTAGTACTATGAAAGCTGTCAACTGCTCAGCTCAAGCTCTCGGCACCTTCCAGAATCAAGCCAACATCTCCTTAACAGTTACACAATGAACGTGGATGTTAATAACTCAAATTGCCACATCTCAAAATATTACTAGGAAACACAGTTAATTGTTACTAGCTTAACTCAACATTCAGCCTTTTCCTTCCATAACAACTTTGTAATCAGACAGCGAGTACTGAGCTCCTGTCTTAGATCAATGGTCAATATCCACCACACCAAGAAAACAAATAACATCCCCTAATGTACTTCATCATTAGGCATCCTTTTTAAATGAGCTGTCAGCATTGTTAAACTCTTCACCTCTGTGATACCAGATTGGTCAGTCCTTATTTTCCAGGTGGATAAAGCTGAACAGACCTAAATGGCAAGAGTTCTCTTATCCGTTCACATCTTAGTTTATCAATAGCTTCAACTGCATTTTGTTAGTCAAGAATATGAGCCTCTGGTTTAATACCCAATAGAGAAGAACCAAAGTTATCCTCTACAAAATGAACAACAAGGTTTTAGTCGCTTATCACAGTGACACATTTGCTTGCTTCATGTTTTGATTTGCATATTTAAACTCCTATTTATATAATCCAGTGTAGAAAAGCTTTGTGAACTAGATAAGAAAGCATAACGTATTTTACTTTTTGATATCAATGAAATAGAGGGGCAGGCTGATTTGTGTAACTCCTCTGATCTTCATAATTGAGACCATCCCATTTGTACTGTATCACATATGTAACTGATGAAAGCAAATGAGAAGGAGATGAATTTATTTGATTTTCAGAGCCATAACAGCAGCTGGTCAGCAGGTTTGGTCTAGTCCTCTCCAGTAAAAGTAGCTCAGGTTTAGATCTTTTATTAGAAGAGGTTTGGGAGGAAATGCAAATTATTATTCAAAAGCAGACAGCTGGAGGGCAGGAAAAGTGGGGAGCAACCATGGACCATTAATATCTACTTGCTAGTCTAATTAGTCTGCCAATAAGAAAAGAGTGGGATATGTTGTGTCTATTACCCTCTACCTATATATATTTTAGTAGAGTATTTATATATATTTTAACTTGTTTCCTTTAAGCAAGGGTCAAATTATACCAAAATAAAAATCCTGCCAAGTTCTGCTGAGAAGTCCATCCCCTTCCCGCTTCCCTTCCTTCCCTCGAATGGATACTGCCAGCACACTAGTGCTGAGCAACAGCTGAGTGATGGACAAAGAAAGCTGAAAACAATCTTAGTGTAACAGCAGTCAAGCACTCAGACACAGGAGTGACCCCCCCCAAATAAATATCCGTCTGGTCCCCATAGAAGAAATTAGAAGGAGGAGTTAGCACAGTGGAGCTCATGTATATGGAGGACAGCAGCATGTATCTCTGTAGGAAAGGAAAGAGCATAGTAAATAGCCCTTTCGGCATTCATCTGATTGCCAAATGTCTTAGCTCTGTGGGGGCACCTTCAGTTCTGACCCAGGTGGAGGGTAGGAAGCCCACAGTCTTCTGCCAGGCCTGAAGGGAACGTAAAAGCAGACTGCAGTTTTCAAAACTGAAGATAACTTGTCCTGTATTATCTCTAGGCTGCCTTCTTGGAGAACATGTACAGAAAATAAACTGCACAGTGGAGGAATACTTTTCATGCCTTCCACGCTGGAGCACACAAAGACTCCAAAGATTTTATTAATTCAGTTCATCCGCACTCTCAAACCTTTAGGCAGTAGGGAGTAAGCTATTTATCTTTTGGTTTCTTGTAAGGAATTCACACTAGACTCACTGCTAAATCATTTTCCCTGTACTACTAGTACAGGAAATTAACTATAAATGAACTATGAAAACAAATCATTCTGCTACAATTTTCCACTGATATTACTTTACAGTTTTAGTACATTTAGGAAAAGCAATATAGATTCAAAAAAAGAGTTACAACTTATTTATATACTGATCCTTAAATTATGCTCTTTCCTCTTTTAACAGGCCCTACTTATAAGATATTTCTTGCTTATTCTGCAGTGCTATACTGAAGGTGGAAGCATCCTTACGACTACAGCATCATAGCATGGTTTCCCAGTTAACACTGAAGACGATTTCACTCTGAGACTACTATTTACTGAAATCTGTGGGGGAGGAAATAAAAGTCAGTTCCTCGTATTCTTTACTATAAAGCAAACAGCTTCTGACTGTTTATATACATGGCGATATTGAGATATTCTGCGTTTTTTCAGTAGTTACTGATTTTTTCATAACTTCCTCCCTGCACAAACACTACTGCATTTCTTTAGAAAGATTAAACACCAAGGATTTATGCCTTCCTTAAGGTCTATGTTTTTCACTTGCTTGAAGAAATAAGAGATGGTGTACTCTAAATATGGAATATGCAATTTGCTCTGAAAATGTTTTTTAAGAACACACAGGGGTTATTGTGGAGAAGTTCTACAGTTCTGGGGGGCATCTACTCCATACTGTTCGAAACTACCATGATAGTCTTACACCAACAGATTGTCAAACTACTTAACATAGAATATCTGCTGAGAAATATTTATTGAAACTTAATGTTAATCTGTGAGTATGCTATGAGTTGGGTTTTTTAATACATATTTACAGGACAAAGAAATCAGAAATGGCAACGCTCTGATCTGAACACAAACATCAAAACATAAATTCTGCGCCACCGTAATGCAGTCATTTTAAGAAATGTAAAGCATTTAGCTAACACATTTGTGCATTCGCATCAGGGCTGTATGCTCGGAAGCACTAAGTGCTAGCTGGAGTGAAAGCAGCAGGCAGCAAACTGAGTGCCTTTGAGTTGATGGCAAGGGTAAGTCTCCCATGCCGCAGAAAACAGGCAGTAAACATCTTGTTCTCCACACTTTACAGTAGATGAGCCATGTGGAAATGATGTTTTCCACCACTAGAGATTGCAGGCTGGGACTGGTGGCTACAGTCATGCCCATCCATTTTAATGTAGTTTACCATTTAAATAGCTAGGGTCTACAGTGAGGATTTGGAGTTGAAATCTTTACAGGGGTAAGCAGGAGCAAAACGTGCTCCAGTTTTTTTTGCAGCTGTTAGAAGTGGTGGGGAAATGAATTTTTTTTCGTGAAAAAGATGTAAATCTACAAATTGAAATCTGCAATTCAAAAGCAGCTTTCTGTACGAGATCCTGAAACAGGTATTTTTGTGTGAAATCCCTACTCCACTGAACTCAGTGGAAAACCCTAACTTCCTTCACTAGAGGCACCATTTCAGTTTTTGTTGGAATTTCTTTCAAATTAACATTTCCCTGCAGAAAATGTTTAAACCACCTTTTTTTTTTTTTTTTTCCTCTTTTCTCTCTTCTTTTTTTCTCCCCAGTAGGATTTGCTTTCTTGCCAGAAGCATTTTGGTCAGACCTACAAAGGAGCTGTAGACAGAAGCCATGAACAGATGTCCTCTTCAGGCCCCTGCTGTGAGTTGGAAGAGGTTACAACTCTCAGCTGCTCAGCACCATTCCCTGCTCTCCTCATTAAGGCTCGCCCCCACTGATGTGCTCATTGAACAGTTTGTCTGAACACTTCCTACAAGGCCCAGCTTCAGGCTGAGCCCATTATCTTGGTGCAGACCACGACTAGCAAAAGAAATGAGGTTGGTTTTGCTTAAAGCAAATGAGGGAGCTCCTACACAACTTGTGGTGCGAGTGGATGGAGAGGGCAGCAGCCTTTGATGGGGAAGAGCAGTGAGCAGCTAAAGGTGGGAACTTCTTCTGGTGACCTGGCTGGATTCAGAGAAGTCTGTCCGTGGCTTGGAAACTAGCAGTCCCTCCAGTAGGTAATGGATGCAGTTAGCTTGACTTCAGGAGGAACCTGGCTCCTAGACATTCAACTAAAAGAGCATTTGTCCCGAAAGTGATGGTACAGACATTTAAAGCTCCTAAGGAATCGCAGAAAACTGCTACCCAACCTGCAGTTCAGCAAGAATCAGAAGTAAACTACGTGACAGTGTAACTTCCCTCCAAAAGACACATTCTTGTAGATTCCTAAACATCAGCATCCTCCGACTACTTTGCAACTCTTGGGTGTATTTGGCCCCTGAAGTCTGCCCCACGTAAGCCCTGTGCCGGAACCCAGCTGCCCTCACCAGATAAGCAAACAAGCAAACCTCCACGGCCACGCATTTCTTTCAGGAATCCAGAAACGTTCATAGGGGTTCTCACATCTTCCTAACCACAACAAACAGTTAGTCAAGTTACCTTTGTTAAGCAAACCAATTTTCATTGCTTTCATTCAAACAGCCTTAAAATAGAATTCTTGCCTGCTTTATTTTGTCAGATGTAAAGAAAACTGAGAAACTGTATCCATTGTTCCTTAAAAGAGCTTATTAGTGAAACAAAGACCTTTTTTTTCCAGTGAGTGCTGTTTGTGCAGTTACTTCATGACATTTATTTGGATTCGGTCCCAGGGGAAAAAGGCCAAATTCAGTTTCAGCATTTGCCTACTACAGCATAAACACAGTCATTAGTTAACAGATCTTTTTTGGCGGTCTTTATGTAGCCTCCAACATCAAAGCACGTGATATTCATGAAATAATCAAAGCAACATATGTACACTGAAGCACTGTACGTACATTATTTTTCAGTAGCCTAGCAATCCTCAGAAATTTGAAGAGGTTCTCTTAGGCCTTGAGCCAAAGCCCTTGGAAGTCGATGGAATTTTTTTTTTTTCCTTTGACTTCAATGGATGCCGAGTCTGGCCTTCAGATAATCACTGCCATGTTAATGGCAAACTACTTTCCATTTTTGTATTAATTTCCTGCTCAAGGAAGATACAGGGCTGAAAGCACTGGAGAATGAAATCATTTGCCCTGTTTCTCTGCTTGGGTAACGGCAATCAAATCCCCCCTTAGGGCTTCACTGATTCATCCTAACCACAGGATGGAAGGGTGAGTGGATACTTCCCTTGCCACAGCTTTTCCCCTTACCGAGGACAGCATTAGCAGTACAAATAACTGCAAACCATCATGGTGGGTTTTGTGCCATGTCCACTAGAACTGGGAACAAGGCCAATTTCTTTTCTCCTCTAGCACCAAGCTGCTGGCAGTCATTTCTCCTCTAGGTGCAAGTTCTTAGGGCAATCCTGGCTATCTCCCACCTGACTTTGCCTCCCATTTTTCTACGTCCTGTCATGGTACTGGCACTGCCTGTACTTTCAGCTCCTGTGTAATATCACAGCTCCCTTCCAGGTTCTTCAAAGGAAAAAAAAAAAACTCCAACCAAAAGCAGCAAAGTAATGCATTTGCCAATCCCTCCTAACATGAACGAGTGACATTATTTGACACGAGTCGGGTAGGGGAATAACCTTTCCCTGCTGTTAGCACCAGCGGGTGCATCTGTCCCTCCATTCTTGCTCTGCATCTGCTCTTGGGCACTGCTGAGCTCTGGCTTTTCAACAATGCAGAATTATATCTGTATAACCTGGGTGCATTTCCCTTTACTGAACTATCAAATTCCTTTTGAACTATTTAGCAAAAAACCAAACCAACAAGAAGGTTTGTTAAAGCTGCTGAAAGGAGGACCTTGAAAGAACAGTTTTTACAGAAATTAACTGGGTTGATCAGGTCCTGCTTTAATAACCATTAACTAGTCTGCAGTCCAAGAAAATTGCTAAGACAGCAGAAAAATTGCAGGTGTGAAGATTAGAGGATAATAGTGGCAGAAGGATTTAGGAGGGACATTTGCAAAGGCACCAGCATGACTGACATCTCTTAATACCACTGTGGCACATGAAGAAAAGTGATTTTTATATTGCTAGGAGTCTAGTTTGGAAGACTGAGTGCACATTCAATCAGAAAAAACTACATGCTAGCACTCAGAGGTGGTTAAGAGATAGCAGCCTTTAGGCTTAAGATTTGAAAGGTTAAATTCAGTTTTGCAATACTAGAAAAGAAAGCCGATGCCTTTGGTTTAAAAAAACCCCAACAAAACCTCAAACATGCACACGTGGAGCCACACACACACATTTTAACCTGGAAAAGGAAAGTGGACTGGTAAAGATTTTATTTTGAGCTGCTGGCCAGTCACTTCAGCTGTTTGAGAAGGAGCTTCACTTTTGCTCTCTCACCGTGTCTGTCCTGTCTGGTTCAACACCGCAACAGGGGCTGCTCCTTCCCCGAGTGTGCGCATCACTCCAACACAACCGGGCATGGATCTTGGTTGCAGCCCTTCCTGCGCTGCAGTGTTACAACCAATAAATGAGGTGATAATTAAGCAAGGTATGGAAAACAAGACTAATATTTAATAAGGCTCTCAAGTTCACGGTCTGAAATGATTGTGAATACCCGGCCTGATTTAATTAAATTAAATCTGTTTTAATGAAAGAAATTTGCAATGTTTACTGGCAAAGATGCACGGTAGACAAGTTCTGCTGAAGTTGAAAGAGGTGGCGGAGTTGGCTTGGAAGGAACATATATCCTTCTGGAGAGTGAAACCTAAAACTAAACCCCCGTAAGGACCGATGATAAGTAGTTTATTGTTAGCTGAGTGAAAACAGAGTTCTGAAAAAGAGAGTGAGAGAGCAGTAGAGTGAGCGCATGGGCAAAGGACTGCAACAAGGTTTGAATTTTACAAGAAGCAACTGATGGAATATAAAGACAGTATTCAAAAATATATAAAATCTATGAAGGTCAAACGGCAAATCATAATGAATTTTAAAATAAAATAATTTTGAGACATACTTGAAGGTTGAAAATAAAATTATTTTAGTGGAACTATTAAAGACAAGATCCAAATCCTAATGAAGTTGGTGGCAAGACAATCACCGACTCCTACAGTGTTGGACCAGGACCAAAGAGAACAACAAAGAAATCTCCAATGACTGAAAAAGAATCAAGAAAATCTCAGTGGTTTCTTCACATCTGTGTTTGATAACAAAGAACACTGGTGATGTTCATGAAGGATGTGTTTGTGGGTACTAATGAGGACAAAGTAAAGGAATCTGTGAAGTAACCAAGTACAGGAACAAAATAAAGACAGATAATAAGTAGTAATGGATTACACCCAGAGATGAAGCACAGCATTTTGTGAGTTTATCTGTGCACTGTAATATTTGTCCTGCTATGCTGAGGGAAGTCTTAGAAATAGGTACGATATAGTGTTTCTGAGAACACTGGGCACCTAATAATTAAATGTCAGTTGCTAGTAGAAGACTAATATTTTTAAAATACCTTGTGGTTTCAAAAGATTTCTATATGTTTGGGCCAAATATTAGTAAATGAAATTGACATTTTTAGCTATTACTTTCAGAAACACTTCACAAAAAACAAGCCGTGACATGATTTGTGATGAGATAGGAAGGATTTGGACTGAAGGTCTGGACTCCTGCTTGTTTCTGGTCACTTAAAAAAAAAAAAAATCATATCAACAATAAGCAAGCTAAAACATTTCTGAATACGAAATACCATGTGTGATATGGGCATAGAGCACACTCACTATATTTAAATATGTCATTATCAGAAGGAGGTTAGGCATGTCTGGACAAAATTCTCTGTATCTTTGTGTATGAACATGCCCATTGGCAAGCCATGGTTCTTTGTCTCAACACGTCTTTAGGAATTGCATTGAATTGGAGAAGTATAATTTCCTAGGCTATCACCTTAATCATCCTTTCCTGCGTATTACACGATTCCTTTGTTCCTGCAGGACACTGTCACAGCTGAATGTGAAAGTCTGGACTGGTGAATACTGTGGGTTAACTGCAAATTGCTAAATGTGTTTTGTACTGTACTTTGCTGTTAATTGTCCTTTACCTGCTATGCCTGTTCCAACTGAAGAAGTTGGGAAGACAGAACAGACCCCCGTAAAGCACACATACGCACTGTAGGAAGAAATAAAGTGGTATTTGCAAAGTCAGATGCTAATGCTGTTTAAGAGAAAACCATCAGGATGTTATTCCTTTGGGTAAAACAGAAAAGAGCAGACCATTCAGAGACATAAACATGCAGTGCTACTCCATGAGCCCAAACTGACTGAAATTCTTCTGTCAGTCCCTGTGAAACTGTGATAATCTCATGACCCAGCTATGAACTGTTCCCTTCAAAAGCAATTCCTCTGGGCATTGGGCTTCTGATTATCCAAGAGAGCCAGATGCAAACAGAAGACCTGCAACACATATTTCAGGTGCTATTGAAATGCAAATACATATAAGGTATACTCCTTCTACTTCTCCTGGAGACACATATTTCAAGTCGCTTCATTTGCAATGCAAATTTATTATGGGAAAATATTGTGCTCTAAAGTCACAAAGAGGCAGCTTATTCTTAAAGGTCTACAGACATTATCTTGATTTCTGCCCTCCAAGAACCAGGAAGACTTTAGACCTCTGTGGTTTCATAGATAGGATTGCAAAAATGCCCTGCGGCACAAGCTCCTACACTTCAGTCTGAGCTCTTTTAAATGTCCAAAAAGATGTAGCCTCTGGCTCTCCATCGTTTCCTCTGGGAGACGAGTTCTACTATGTCAGAGCTTTTCTCCCTGTTCTGTAATACATAGCCCCTACTGATATTTAATGATATAAACCGCAACAGATGGCTGGCAGAGCACTGTGCTAAACTAATAGCAATTCTTTTAGGCATTTAGAAGCTTGAAAAATCTTGGAAGAATGCTCGAGTATGGATTGTAACTAACATAAGGGAGCCACTGGGATAACATTATAGATATTTTTGTCCCACTTGAAATGTAGGACCTGCCACTATTACCAAAAAACCAAGAAAGATTTTATTAATAAACGGAGAGAGAGTCAAGCAAAACCCTTCCCTACACATAAACTGAGTTTTCTTTGTGCACGTAGTAACATTTTGGCATGCTTTCACAAAAAAACCCTTTTTCTATACACTGCTCTTTCAAGGAAAGGCAAAGTAGCAGGTGATGGTGGTTCATGATGTTACATGTCCTGGTTGCAAATTCCTGAGGGAACATCCCAGTTTGGGATCTCAACAGGAAGCACCAGCCCAGTGTCCATTCCCGACTAGCTGACTGTGCAGATCTGGCAGGTGCCCGGTACAGGTGTGGAGCTGGATACGTGAGCGAAGGAAGAGGCACATCACTAAATCTGACCTCAAGACAAAAGCTTCCAACACATTTGCTCTGCCAAGGTAAGGTGAAGTTCACTGTCTCTGAAATCTTTCCCTTGAACTCTAACACTAACCTCCAAAACGTACTTAAGTGCTCCACTCCCATGGACTTCCACAGCATTTAGTTACCTAAATACCTCTCAGTACCTGTCCGACAAGAACAAGAGCTACTTGCTTGAATAATTTCAAATCTGAATCAAGAGCCATTTTTGCCTCTTTGTCCTCCCAGTCCTTCCAAAACCTGGACATTTTACTTTCTCTAGATCAGAGCTACCAACAATCGAGTGCAGCATTTTAAAATCCTTTCCCTTTTGCTCCTCACGTTTCACTGGCTGTGAAAGAGGACAGTGATGTATTATGTGCTTTGGCTAACAATGCTGCAGCCTGCGCCGCTGCTGCGCTGCACAGCTCCGCCAATAACCCGTCACCGTGCCGCCCTGGCTCAATCCATTTTCTGAAATGCTACTGTATTTTCTTACAGGGAAAACAAACAATGCCCCCGAGCTGCGCCCCAATCCCCAGCAGCGATGCTGGGGAAACTAATAATGCCAAAGCTCGAGCTATGGGAGCTGAGTTTTTGTCATAACTTGCGGAGTATAACGGGGTCTGGAGAGCTGCTGATTTCTGAGAAAGAGTGTATTAAATAGACTTTTATGGCTTGAAGGGCAGGGGGACAACGACTTCTGTGAGGTTTTAATGAACAGACATTAAGGCTCAGACTATAAATAAGTCACTTGGAGGACTGGTATGTACACACACTCGTGTAACATTCCTGTTGATTTTATTTCCTGCGATTACGGCCCCTGGGTGGAATGACAGCTCAGTTATGGGGCAGGGGCTGGCTTGGCCAAGCACCCTCTCCAAGGTGGCAGCTCTCCTCCACGCAGGCTCGGCACACAGAAAGGGATGGGCTGAACTCAAGCAACCATAAGTTTAAAAAAATAAACACTTCGGTATTGCAGTACTTTCAAAACTTCACAAGGTTTATAAAAGGGAATATGAAATGCTTGTCTATATTTAGGTCACTTATGTAGGGCTGCATTTACTTTGTAAATCTACCACCTCTCTTTCCCCCTGCTCCTCTCCATTCAGGCCAGGTGCCTTTCATTTTTCCTTTATATACTTATAAGCACTGGTTTGGTGTCCGGCACAGTCTTCTGGCACTCCATCCTACCTTAAACTTTTGGTAGGCGAAGCTGGAAGGGGTTGCAGGTAAAGAGTGAGAAAGTTCCTTTCTATAAAAATCCCCTTTTAAATTCAAAATTTCAGAAAAGTAGCAAAACTTGTTGTACAAGAGTTTAATTCCCAGGTCCACACCAGAGGCTGGAGGACCACGGGGTCTGGGCCTTCTCCTTGGAGCCTTTCTTCTCCCAAGTTACCAGCTGGGCCGGAAGAACATTCCTGAGATGAGTGGGTAAAGCTGGTGTATCTTTATATTTTGATGGGTTTTCCCTCCTTTTTAGTGTTTGCTGAACCAGAAAAATCTAGGTCACAGAGAAATACCCAAATCAAATAGCAAACTGCATTGGCGAGGGAATCCAGAAATGACCACACCAGAGGAAAAAGGTGCAGTTTTAACACATTTCAGTTGGTTTTATGATTTTTTCTTGTTCCTGGGGATACCAAAGCATGGAAAAAACAGGAAGGTAGCAATTTGAAAGAAAAACAGTGACAGATCAGTAAATACATAGTTAGTACGCTATATTACCTACTTTTAACAGTGCTTTTCCAAAGTATGCCTGAATTTTTACATGTTCAGCTCTGAGATCTGGTTTTGGTAGTTGAATTAAGCAGGAATTTTGCCAGGGATGTCCGATCGACTAGGACCTGACCATGGCTTTGTCATGCATTATTAAAGTCCAAGTTTCTAAAGCATGGTTCCTTATGCATTAGGAAATCCACATAGCCTCAAGTAGTTTCCTTATACTGCCACTGTAATGCTTTTTGCCACTGCCTTCTAACACCTGTTTATCTAAAAATGTTTGGAGAACACATACTGAGTATCTCTGAGTATTCCTAGAGCTCTGACTGCCAGATCTTCAGAGGAGTCTAAAACCAGCCTGGACTCAATGAGAGTTACACACCAGCTGGGAAGTTTCTTTTTGGCTTGCTATTGCCAAATCTAGGTGCAGTGCTACAAAATATTTAGGGTTTTTCTTCATTTTTACATTCTCAGTAAACACTAACAGATGTCACCACCCGTCGACTCTTAATCTAAAAATAAAACTCATTCACACACTACAAAATCACTCTTCACTATTACCATAACGTAAACCGGCCTTGGCTTCAAAAGCTCTGAACTGCTGATGAATGTAGTGGCATAGTTTTAAAGCCAGCTAGCTTAAAGAGAATGAACAGCAGCAAGTATTTAGCTTTTTTTTTTTTGGTAGCTTTTTCCACTTGCAGATCAAAAAGTGCTTTCAAAAGTGAGGAAAGTATCATTATCTTGGTTGCACAGGCAGGTAAACTGAAAAAAGGGAGGTTATTCTCCTAGAGACTCCCCCGCAAAGCCAGGGCTGGAATACAACCTCATGGACGTCGCCCAGTCTGATGCCCTGCCTGGTTCAAGCGAGCCTCAGGGGGCCAAGGTGGCACCCCAGGTGCCTGCTGCCTGTGCATCTTCTGTGAAAACCTGTGCTGACTATTCATGATCCCAAGTTAACGACAGGACTAACTCCCCTCATTCCTGCCGATTTCAGTAGAACCTGAAGACCCTTCAAGACATGCTTGGCACTCTGCACAGCAGGGCTTTTCTTTAAGAAGAGAAAACAAGCATGCTAAAAGTCCAGAACTATCTACCTTTTTTTCCATTTTAAACAAGAAAGTGAAGTGAGTCAAGCTAGGATACCAGTGAATAAAAATAACTTTCTTCAGTAACATGCAGGAAACGCGCAGGTAAATTAAAAATCTTTCAGAACTAAAGATTATTCTGGTCAGAGAAGTTGTGAGCTCAGAGATAGTCAGTAGAGCAAACTCAGCATCATTACCTGAAGCTAGAGTTAACAGAAACACCACCTCTCCATGCGGTTGGTAGGACTAGCCCTGGTTTCTTGAGTGGTCGCTTTGATGTTACTAATTGTGTACTATATTTAAGAATTCAGAATAAAATGGTGGCTCTTTGATGAGCTATTATTCATAAGCAAACAGGGAGGTCACTGTGAGGACATGCTGGGTGTAGCTGAGGTTAAACACACCAAAACAACCGTTTTCATTTCTAATTTGAGGAACACAGCAATTACTTCTCCCTGACCTACCTGGAAACCAAACAGAAGAGTTCATCCCCTCCTTTTACTGACCGGACAAGTTTAGTCACAAATTTTACTTATCCTATCATCACCACATAATCGCTTACAAATCTTCAAAATTAGCCTGATACTCTGACAGACTTAATAAGGAAATGGTAACAAAAATACATTATAGAGTTGCTGTCTTTATCCAAACTAAACGAAACATAACCTCACTTTAGGGTCTTCATTCTTCCTTAATGTTAATGCAAAATTCCTTCTCAAATCATTATACTTTTACTGAACTGACTGCTATATCCTCTGAGTGCAGGATGAGCAGGAACAACCCAGGAGCCAGGTGACTCTCCACTCAGAACCTGATCCAGGGGCTGGTGGCTGTATGCTGCAGATAGGTAGGGTGCCAAAGAAGCTACAGGCTGTATAATTCACTTATTCCAGAGCCCTGAAAAAATCACATCTGCTAAGGAAAGGTAAGAGTGTGGAAACTAGGGACTAGTATGGAGGACAAAGAGGACAGAAATGAAAGAACCAAAGCATGCCCTTGGGTGAGAAGAGCACAACCACCCCTGCCTGTTCACTGGGTCTTGCTCGTTCATTTAGCGGCACCTGGTTCAGTCAACCCTTACTACCTCTGGTCTTTCCCCCTGCTGTGATGATAAATACTGAGCCCATTATTGTGGATGGTTTTGCGAATGCATTGCCCACATACATATGTCAGCTCTTGGGCAGAGGTATATATTTTGGCCCGCTTTGCAATGCCTGCTGCTAAATGCAGAATAGGTGTTGGTTTAACTCAGTTTCTAGCATACACATTACTTGTCTACTCCTGAAGCAAACAATGCTGACTATCAAGGTACATAACTCTGATGTCCTAAGCCAGGAGCTTCAAAAGGACCCGGAGATATTGAAGGACCTCTTCTCGAGATAGTCTTCCCTCAGAAAGCCGGCTGACATGGTTTCTAGCATTCCTACTTACTAGTCGCTTCAAGTTCAAGCCCTTGCTACAAGCAACACCATTCCAGCAAACAAGCAGCAGACTGACCTGACGTGCCACACGGGCTCCATGATATTGCCACTGGGACAAATATGACCCCTTCCAACTGCGGTTATCAGTTTGAACAAGCAGAGCTTTCTCTTCTGCAACCTGCCCAGGCTTGCCCAACATGGACATGTGCCAGAGGCTTTCTGCCCGGCGCTGGGGAGGTGGAATTTTGTGGAGGGCAGTGCTGCGTTTGGAACTCAGAGGTGGCACTTCCTACGCAACGCAGAGATACCCGTCACAGCCTGTGAGGTGCTGCTCAGACCCCCGTCCCTCCTACACGCTCCCACTATCAGTGGCCATTAAGAAGCTAAGCCCTTTAGACTTGCTTGGAAATCCAAGCCCTAACGCACAGGAACGACATTTATTGCCTTTCTGTTTCTGACCTGGCTTATTTGCTGCCATTGTATGACTTGCTTCCAGCCTAATAGTACCTGTGTTAAAATCCTGTCCGCCCCAGAGTTCACACACTCTATGTGTATGGATATTGTCCAAAGATCTCTGCGTAAAACGCACTCTCTGCAGCGCATCTCACGGGTAAAAACAGTTTAACTGTTAACTGTTTTACCATCTGACCAAGTGCTGATGCGCATATTTGATTTTCCTGGCATTAAGTGAATCTAAGTGTTCTGGGCACAGAATCAACGTTCTGCTAATTTTCTTATACTTTGGCTTTCCCAAGGACAAAGGCAGAGGAACACAGAAACAGGCAGAGTCACGCCGGATTCGATTCTGCAGGTTCAGTTGGTATTAACACAACCAAAAAACCAGAAGACCTTTTCATATCGGTATTGCAATATATGATTTTCTTTTCTATAAAGTTATTTTCATCCTGTGTCGGACAAAAATTTACTGCAATTCTGAAATACCGAAAATATTTTCAGAGAATGTGATTAAACCAAAAAAACCAAACAGAAAATAAAATCCACCCAAGGATAAATAACACAGCGTTCCTCACACCATGAAATGAAAGTCCCTTTTACCTAGGCATGCAGAACTGAAGCTTTACAAACTAAGGGATTGTCTGCATCTTTTAATGCCTCTCTTATAAACATCCATTTCTAATACTGTCAAAACACAAAACAGATCTTTAAACTAACTTGTCAGCATTTGTGAGATGCTAAGCTAAAGAGAAGCTGTATGTGGCCGCATATACAGGTTTTGTATATTCATGATGTTTTCTTTTGCTATGTTGACGACCTCAGTCCTTCATTCCCATTAACCACAAGAGAGATGCACCTGTAGCAACTCAAGAGCCTGCAAATCAAGCCTTTAAAAATCAACTTCAGTTAGCATGCCGCTGTGTCACCTGATGTACCTCTGAGGCGAAAAAAGTGGATATGAAAGTGTGTTTGTTTTCCTTTGCCATGCCTTGCAATAAGAAATTTCATTCAATATTTATCTAAGGATTTCAGTAGTAAGTAGAGAGTTTGTGGCAGTTCAGTGAATGTTTTCACAGTGCTGTTGTTACTGCAGTTGTAAAGTTTCACTTATGACTGAATGTTCAGGGCTGGTAAAACCCTGTGTCTCTTTACTGCTCACAGATGTGTCAGAAAAAAATTTACTAAATGCCTGTTTTTTATTACTGCTCCGCTGATCCTTTTTCTGTGGACATTCCAAAATGCAAGTTAAATCCGATGGTGAATGTATCTTCCAGATATTCACATTAAAGGACGTAATTCATGTAACATAAAACATACTACCATAACAAAGCTGTAAGATTTAAAAACAGATTTTTTGGAAGCAAGATCTAATTTCATCCCTCACAAATGTTCTCAATTCAATTCTTGAAATAAATATATACGTGTGTATATATGGTTTCTATATCTCTACTTTATAAAAATATATGCAGATAAATGTAGCTATCTGCAAAAGGTACCCACAGGTTCTGCCAGTTAGATGTAGACATAACCGCCTGCCTCCGAGCAAGTGTTTTACAAATTTTACATAGACGTTAAAGTCTACTCTGGTGTTTTGTTCATTTACTTCATCTGTTTTTGAATCATTCACGCAGTGGCTCCTGACATTTCATGGTATCACAGCTGAATCTCGGAACGCATCGTACATCCAGTGTAAATAGTCCTTTGGTTGAACAAAGCTGCCAGGAATTTTCTGCAAGTCAAAGGTCAAACGTGCCCTGACTGTTCAAGGTCCTATTTTCGTAAACATTAATGACCAATGAATACCACGAATTTCTTTTCCTCTTTTAGGCCGATAATATACCTTTTTAAATAATAAGTTTTAGAAGGATGGCAGC
Organism: Haliaeetus albicilla; assembly: GCF_947461875.1. Lineage (NCBI taxonomy): Eukaryota > Metazoa > Chordata > Aves > Accipitriformes > Accipitridae > Haliaeetus > Haliaeetus albicilla. Next base: position 15,883,920 of record NC_091498.1, on the reverse strand, counting down.
AGCATGCCATCCCCTTCCAAATGATGCCAGAGTCTATTCCACCAGTGACACAGGGCTACCTATGGATTCACATGTGCTGGGTTTTTTAATCCCATTACAACTTCTGTGGCCAACTGCACAAAACAGACATAACTGGACAGTTTTTTTCTGGAAACAGATTAGGCAGGGAAAAAAGTACTTTTTTGGTAATCAGAGAGAAGAAATCATTGGCATCTTGCAAGACCAATTAATTTAATGTACTGTATTCGCCTATAACACAGATACTGGTAGAAAAATCTTTTAAATATACAGCAGCCCAATACAACTCTACCGGCTTTTAATCTTTTATATAATTGAGATGATGTAACATTGCACAAAAAATTGTAATGTGTTTCATCTAGTAAAGTACAGATAAGACTGAAACTAAAAAATGTCAATACCTCCATTCAGCCTGGAAAGTATGGTAGAAGTACCACAGAGCAATGCTACAATCAACATCTTGATTTTATAACTTTACTCTGCTTTTGTGAACATACAATCAGTTATTTAATTACCAAAATGGATTTTCCTGTAATATACGACTAATAAACACCAATGCTCAAGCACCTGCAAAAGAAACATTGCTGCTTTGTAGTCTCTGCCATGAACATTTCACCTTCTATCATTTGAAATGATCTCATATTCTTCCCATCAAAGTATATGTTACTGAGGTGAGCAGCCTACTTTAGTACATTAAACACATGTTACAACATCCGCTCTATTTAATCTTCCTGCCTTTTCCCTCTGAAAAGGATGCTGTCACGTATGAATATACTGTTCCTTTATGCAAACTTTTGCCTTTGTTGTGGTTCACTGTCTTTTAAAATTATCTTTTCAGCTGCATTGGAATTAGTTGTCATCCATCGTGCTACAGACCCAAATAACTGAATTTAATGAAATAGATTTAAGGAAAACAAAGCTTAATTTCATAGATTTTGTTCAATGGAAATGAATCTCTCTTATGCCTGTGCTGTTGCTAACCAGATGACAATACAGATACTAAACATCTACTGAGGTGCCAGAGGGGGAGAGAAGTAGCATTTCCTTCCAGGTCTCAGGAAAACGATCCATGTCGGTATTACAGAAAGAAATTCATGTTAACCATACTGAGGTAAATGCCATTTGTATAGTGATAGCAGAAGACAGAGCTGTCTTATCGTATTGAGTCTCCGTGACTGAGTACCTGCTTCTTTTGCTCAGAGCGCACTTACCATCCTTTAACCAAAACAGCTGTGAAATGCATCAACTGTTAGAAGATGAGATCCACCATATATAAAAAAAGATGCTGCAGCAGTTCACTATTAACTAGTTTTGACACAAATTACATGTGGCATGCACCATCTGGCTTCCTCAAAAAAAAAAAAAGAAAAAAAAAAAAGGCAGACAAGGCAAGGAATAGGCTGGGAGACTCCACTGCCTTTCGTGACTGAGTAGGATCAGAGAAAAGCAAGCTTGAGCAGCGGAGATTTGCTGCAGGTAATGGTATCAGGGTATAAAAAATGGCAGCTGTCAGAGGGATCCTGAACTTGTTTCAAAAGGCACAGTAACAGAAGGACCTTTGCTAATTAAATATTCTATAAAGCAAAGGAAAAGTACAGGACAAACAATAAATCACACAGCTCCTTAGAAGTCATTGCGCTTTGAAAAAAAAAAACCTGTGATTTTTATGTGAGGAAAAATATTTCAAAGTGAGTATTCTGTGCAATGCCATATGCAGAAAGTGTTTCTGTGTCGTGTAAACTTGATACAGTTCTTCTGTTCTCTGCTCTGCGCCTCTGGGACCCAGTCTGGCACCGTTTGACCTCCAAGGAGCTTTAATGAAAAGCACATCAAGCCCAAATGAGGGACTTTTTGATGTCAGCACTGCACATCCCTATAGAAACCAATATTTTTCAAGCGGTGTTGCACCTCCTCTGGTAAAAACAGCTTGTACTCAAGACAGCAGTGTAAGAGTTTGAAAATGGAGCCACTAACTCTTGCAGCTCTCAGGCTTGCAAAGAAATGCCCGAGTCCACTCACGACAATTGTCACAGGGAAAAAGACTATCAACGCGTTTACCTTACGGCCAAAGCATACCTCAGCACAAAACACAAAGTGCCACAGTGCTGTACACAGATATAAACTCCTTCTTGAATGAGTAAAATAGACATTGTCAAAATACCATTTCTGAGATCGGCAAGACATTGCCTGATGTCCACCTGGAGCAGCAGAGCCGTCCCATGGCAAAAGCAGTTCAGACGGTCAGTCCCCCCCTTCCAGATGGCCCGTGCTCTTTAGCTCAAACACATTCCCCGTAACGCACCTGACCAACCAGCCCTACCTCACAGAACTCCCTAAGCACAGAACTTTATAGGGTCTTAAGCCAGCAAGGAACCTAACGGGGTGGGAGAATGAAGATGTGTCTTCCAAAGTGCAATTAGATAATGCAGTACCTCACCTGCACACGCCAGTACAAACTCAGCCGACCTCCGGAGACATTTCATATAGTGCTTAAGCAGCCGGCACTGTTGCCTGGTCATCAGAATTTTAGACTGATTCTTAAATAAAACTTAAGCACTTCAGCCAAAACGTACTTTTACAAAAACATTTTTTTCCTGATAAAGGAAAAGTACCATACTAAAACTTTCTTGCACTAAATTCTCAAATAGCTTTTGAAAACAAATGTAAAAATAATTTAAAATTATGAAAAATGTAATGAGATTTCTCCCAAGCATAATTACATACATATTTATAATCAGTGTTCAGTTCCCCTCAGAGCAGAATACAGGTCACTGAAATTTACTGGTTCTATAGGTGCTACTGTCCTGAAGTGTAACATTGCCTAACTTGCTACTTGTGATCCTACTTCTGATCTTAGAAGCAAGGTCACGATCTTACAACCTTAAAGTTAATTGGCAGTTTTTCCACACACTTTGATGTGAACTGAAGTGGGGCTCAAGGCAATCATGGATATACTTAAGTTCCTTTAAATCAAAGTGACTGCGGGGAGGGGAAGATGGCAGAAGCACTGCCCTTGGAGCCACCCTGTAAAAATGGAAATTCTCCCTTCCTGAAGCAACTCCCATTCCCTGCATATCTGGAGACTTTGTCAGCAGTCAGTAAATTAGTTATACTTTCTCTCTCATTTTTCTCTTTCGACTGTAAGGCATCTATAACAGATCAGAGGTTGCGCTATGAAAATGTACCTGTAATAATATGCAGTGGAAAATACTCAGTGTCACAGCTCCTCCTCAGTATTTATTTAACAAACTATTCTTGATGGACAAGTAATTACTCTGTTTAGAAAAAACCCAACACGTTTTCCAGGGAACAGCTGGGAGAAATGCCAGATTATGTACAAGCACACAGATGAGTGCTTTCATTGGAAAACAATAGAAAGAGATGTCATGTTTGACTTAGGAAGAAGTGACAGCTATTGATATAATCCCATTAAATGCAGAATTTCCAACTTCATATCAGTAATTATTATTGTTCTTATTTTTTAGTCTTTCAAGGCTTTGTGGGTTGTATCTTTTTGAAGAAGCTCCTGAAGGAACCTGATATTTCCAGTAAAATAGTGATTTCATTGTAAAATAATGAATTTTGGTGCTCAAATGTAAAGTTCACAATGATTTAGCTCATGGGGTTTTTTTTTTGCCATAATTTCTGTAAAGTTACACTGATTGCACATAACCAAACAACTTAATTCTACAACAGTTCTGCGAATTTGATACGGTTATTGTGACTCTGATGGGTGCATCACGACCTAGTATCTCTTTAAGCAACTGGCATTTAATTCAGAGACCAGCGGGCAGCAAGGAAGAGGTGAGACAGGAAAACAGAAACAAAAATACCGAATGCCCCAAATGGGCGTATTCTGGAGAATATGAAACATATGACACATATGGTTATGTGTCAATTAACACATTTGAAAAAAAAATAATACTATGACACAAAGTCTTTCCTGGACTGTGTGTGCTTCCCTGCAGTGTCAACACCTTCTCCTATTCCAGCTCCTTCCCCGCCATCTCAGTCAGCCTGGGTTCTTGGACTCTCCTTTGGGCACATCCCGTTTCAACCTGCGTTTTGGGGATGCCTGCCAAGTCACACTCCATGCCTTGCACTGTTTCTCCAAACTCTGCACAAGTCCGCCAGCAAATTCAGCTCGCTAAATGGGAGGAGTATGGAAACCACTTATTTAGATTTTTGGCCTCTCTCTTCCACTTTTATATGTATCATCAGCTACACTGAGAGTAGAACAAAGAGCGTTATTGGCCATGACCTGAATGCTGTTGAGCCAGCTGCAGAGAACTTTTTGGTTTAGAATAAGCAAAGAAAACAATAAGCAGAAGGAAGGAAATATCCCATCACCTGTTGCATAGATAGGGATTTGACACACCCATATAATAAAGACTAGGTCTGCAGGTAGACTTGGGCCTTGCCAAATCTAGTGTCAGAACCCCCAGCCCCTACATAGGTAGCCTGTGATTTGAGTTTGGTATTTATGCTCCCTACGCAATGCGTGGTGAGAGGCAGGTGACTCGGACTGGGGATGCTACAGGCCATTTTGGGGGCTGTTTTAACCAGTCAAATGTAGCAGCACTGAGAGGAGTGCATGCCACATCCCACTTCTCTGCAGCCATAGGTGTCTAGCAGGCTGCTGGGAAACGTCCAGCTCATCTCAAGGTTAGCTGCCTACATTAGATGCCAACATTTGGTTCTGAATTGATTTACTGTGAAAAGGAGCTCCCATGCAAGTCTTCTAGGCTTTCCTGATGCCTAAAACTCACCATTCCTCCTCACACACCCAAGAAGCAGCAACTTTCTTATTTTTGCAACCGATTTCTTTCTAAGCAGACTTCACAATTATTTTCACTGTGAAGGACCTGTTCTTAGAAAAAGATCATAGAATCACAGAATCATTTCGGTTGGAAAAGACCTTCAAGATCATTGAGTCCATCCATTAACCTAGCACTGCCAAGACCACCACTAAACCATATCCCTAAGTGCCACAGCTACACGTCTTTTAAATACCTCCAGGGATGGTGACTCAATCACTTCCCCTGGGCAGCCTGTCCCAATGCTTGACAACCCTTTCAGTGAAGAAATTTTTCCTAATATCCAATCTAAACCTCCCCTGCCGGAACTTGAGGCTGTTTCCTCTTGTCCTGTCGCTTGTTACTTGGGAGAAAAGACCAGCAGCCACCTCGCTACAACCCCCTTTCAGGTAGTTGTAGAGAGCGATAAGGTCTCCCCTCAGCCTCCTTTTCTCGAGGCTAAACAACCCCAGCTCCCTCAGCCGCTCCTCACAGGACTTGTTTTCTAGACCCTTCATCAGCTTTGTTGCCCTTCTCTGGACACGCTCCAGCACCTCCATGTCTCTCCTGTAGTGAAGGCCCCAAAACCACACACAGTATTCGAGGTGCAGCCTCACCAGTGCTGAGTACAGGAGGATGATCCCTTCCCTAGTCCTGCTGGCCACACTGTTTCTGACACAAGCCAGAATGCTGTTGGCCTTCTTGGCCACCCAGGGACACTGCTGGCTCATATTCAGCTGGCTGTCAACCAGCACCCCCAGGTCTTTCTCTGCTGGGCAGCTTTCCAGCCACTCTTCCCCAAGCCTGTAGCGCTGCATGGGGTCATTGTGACCCAAGTGCAGGACCTGGCACTTGGCCTTGTTGAACCTCATACAATTGGCTTTGGCCCATCAATCCAGCCTGTCCAGATCCCTCTGTAGAGCCTTCCTACACTCGAGCAGATCAACACTCCCACCCAACTTGGTGTCATCTGCAAACTTGCTGAGGGTGCACTCGATCCCCTCATCCAGATCATTGATATGTATTCCTATGACTAAGATGTGATAAGACTTTTTCATTGCATAAATAAGAGAGAAATTACACATGGACCTACCTTGCAGACATCTCAAAAGCATTTCCAGCTCTAATCATACCCTGTTTCCACTAATCTGTACTGCCATGTGAGATTTATCAGTGATTTCCTAAATACTATACAACAGTGCTGACTGGTGAAAAGGAGTAAAGGGCTGGAAGGAAATCTCTTGAGTCCTGCATAAATGAATGGGACACATGGGACTCTGCTGCTTTTCAACAGTCAACACTACAATATGTAACTTATTGGCACATAAAGCGAGCTTCTGAAGTTGTTTAGCCCTGATTTCACTTCAGTGATCTGATCTTTGGGAATCTGAAGTTTTTGGCCTGGCAAATTGTCTAGTCCTTATCCCCAGAGATAAGGAAGTTAAAAATTTCTAGCCATACGTGGATCTCGGGGCATGTAGTTAAGAGTCCTCTGTTTCCACACGCTAAGCAGGATTTATACATACAGAGACAAAAGGCCATGGCTGTTGCAATTCAACCGTCCTTGTAAAAGCTGGAAGCTTCTTAAAAACAGTAAAATCACAGTTGTTTTTAAAGTTAGGAAAAAAAAAGAAACCTAACTACAAATGAGGACCTTTGTTGAACATGCTACTTCAGCAGAGTATAAATCTGAAGCAATAGTACTTCCAACTGAAGTGGACAGTAATCGTTTATACTTACACATGGCATGTACTTAAGTACCTTGATGAATTAAAGCCAAATGTGCAACACTAAATTTGGGAACGGTCTTTTTCAAAGAAAATGTTTTTACAATGAGCAAATAACCTTGAAATGTGCTATAGCTTAAGCTAGCATTTCCAGAGAACACAACCTGCTACAGTGAAGGTCAGCGGAGTCCAGTGGGTCAAAGCAGCGTGATTAAACCAGCATGCAATTGTTCACTTGTGGTTCGGCCAGACTTGCAAGCAAATGCCAAGCAATTCTGTATTATTCTATGTCTGCTCTCTACCTCTGTTAAGTTTTGTTGTTCACGTGCATTTTATTTTTTCATGTTTCAGGGAAGTATGTAAAGAAGAGCATGTCTCCCTTAGATTAAGGGTTAAATACAGCTATTGCTGTTCAGTTCCTGGTGCTTTTCAGAGCCAGCTCTAGAAACTTACTGCCATCTTCTCTAGTGTGCTTGTAGCCCTATTGACGTTAATGAGACTTACACACAGGAAGTCAGAGTGAAAACAATCTTTGAAACAGCTGACTGATTTTTAAGCGCCAGTGTATTGCAACATCATCATCAATACTGAGGAAAGAGCCTGGCAATTTTACTGTGATGAATTGTTGTAAAGGTACCCACAACAGCAGTGCACAGCAAGTTTGCCTTTATCTCTTTTATCTCCTGGCTTCCCCTTTGCTTTTTAATTCCACTTCAGCTCACCCTCCTTTGAAGATTCTATCTGGCTGGTTACAAGGAGGCACAGGGACCCGGAGTCACCCTGTGTATAGTCGGTTCTGCTTACTACAGAGATGTGCTGCCTGACACAGTTCAAGAGGACTGTGACAGGTTCAAGGCACTTGTAGCTTTCTTTCTTCCTTTCTTTCTTTCTTTCTTATTTATTTCTCCTACAGGTAATGTTTCAAAATCTACAGAAACTGAATTAACACTCAGGTAGACATGTATATGCATGCACGTGCACACACACACACACACAGAGTTTTAGTACAAAACTATTTTTTCATGTCACTAAATCTTCCTAATTTTTGAGCTTTCCTGGAACTATAGCCCTATTCACCCAGTGCAGCAAACTGCTTGTTCACTGAGAAATAATACCAGCTCACCAACACTGTTGTTTTGGCAGAAGAAATTATTACAGGCTTTAGAAGACTGACAAGAAAACTCACTTTCTACAGTCATAAAATCAAATCCTTAAGAGGGCATTGCATTTCCTCGTTCAGTTAGCGTTTGACACGTGCTCAGTTGTAAAAGGTTTTATAATCATCATCAAAATGTATATTTAGAATTGTAAAATGGGTCAGATGTTCACTCAGGTAATAAGAACAGTTGTAACTAATACGTTAGCAGTTGTATAGTCTATCCCACGCTTCCTGTTAGATGATAACTCTTCAGTAATTTTGCCAAAGTCCAACTCTTGGGCCTGATTTTTTTAATGCTGAATATCCACCTCAAAGTCTTTGGGAAATTTCAGATGAATTAATTGCCTTTCCTAAGAGCTATGTCAAGGAAAAATGAATTTATGTGAAAAAAAAAAAAGAAAATACTTTTAAGGAAAGCTGTGGCCCTCCATCTTCTGAAGCAGAAACCTTAATTTTGATAAGACAACAGTTTGGACAAAGAATGTGCTTTCTTGCTAATCATGTGAAAACCACAGTATTACCATCTGGAAAATGACATTTTTTACCTTCCCAGTTCAGAGACTCCAGCCACAAATATCCCCTAGCAGTCTGTTAGCCCATGTTCCCAAGTGGCAAAACCCCAGGACTTTCAGTTTGCCCGATATTCAGGTCTGGTGTGGGTTACGCCAAGACTGAGATCACCACAAGTGACTGCAGGAGACTTCCCCAGCACTGCCAGTTCATCCTGTCTGAGCCAAGACAACAGAGAAAAAAACCTCCCATTCAAATGCAAACAAGAGAAAAAACACATATAAGGATGGAGTGGGAAGCACGCAGAAAAAAGTTATGGCAGAGGTGAGCCTGGGAGCAGTGGGGAAATGAGATGATAAACATCATGAGTGAAGACCAGAGAGAGTAAAGGAAATCAAATTCCAAGCCTCAGGGCTTCAGAAGAAAAAAAAGATCTGGGAAAAAAATCATTGAGGCGTACACAGTAGAAGACATCATATCTGGCAGAAAATAGAAAGAAAAGTCTGTATCCATCAAAACGCCACTGCCTGTCGTAGCCTTGAATGGAAACCAGTTCCCATGGCTCACCAGTCCCTGATGGCAGCAAGGAACAGCAAACAAGTGGGTTGTGCGTCTGGCCCTGCAGCTGGTCTTGGAGGGGATAATAAACTAATATGGTTTATTAAGCTGCTTTATTCACGTAGGCAATAGAAGTTTGTGTGGTCGGTAGAGCAGTCTCCAGCCCAGTCGACGAGACATCACGTAACCATACGGTTGCATTTAATGAACCTTCTCGTTCATTCTGAAAACCTAGTGAGTAACAATTTCACTGCATACTTGTGTTCTATTTTTTTCCACAAGATTTCTTTGTCTCACTGGCACCCAGGATGAACAGCATTCAGGGAATTAAACAGCAGGGACTAAAAAAGAACATGTTACTTGTCAGCTCCTGCTTTATCCACTGCAAAAATTATAGGTGCAACTTTAATTTTGTTTTCTTTTTTGTTTGTTTTCTCTACCCTATTTAAGGATACACATAGCCATAGTATCTTGCAAATATATTGATTCTGTAAATGAGATGGTCCAGTTCTTAACACAATCTTTACTGCAGAAATTTTCCTCATTCCATATAGTCCCTAAGTCTTATATCTGCTCCTGTTGTATTCCAAGTGAGCTACATCACAGACCTATGTAAGAACATTACTGTATTCTCATCACTAAAGCTATTAAGTTGCATTTAATGTATTTGTGACTAAGAGTACTTCCACAACATGAGAGAACTCAGTAGCTCTTGTTCCAAATGCTACTGTGTCAAGCAAGTTATTCAAAAGAACTCCCTGTCCAAACAGAAAGGCGGAATGATAATCAATCTATTCAAGGACTTTCCTTATCCAGCAAAAAAAAATAATTATTATTCACTCGTAAGCTATAAGAGTTTCTTTAGGAACCCCAAATCTAAGCAATTCTAGTATTAACCATAATCCCCTTTGCAAAATTAAGAAGGAAATGTTTCTTCAATAGGCAGTATTAAATTATTTCCTTGAAAAGTCTGTTGAGGTGCTGGACAACATCATAGTAGAAGGTGACATAACAGAAGAAAAAGGTTTGTGGTGCCTGCATGTGATATGCTGTGGGACTTGCACCCAAAGAAAGAATTTGGACCTAAACACGGTATATAGTCTGGGTATTCCCATACTTTTCTATCACTAGCAGGAATGCCTCACCAGTGCTTTCTGTCCCGCTTGTGATCGCGTGCAGTTATCCCTCCTGTTGGTCACCATTTATCATTAACCTTGCAACTCTGCACCAGCTGCTTACAAGAAACGATAAAATACCGACGTAATAATAAAAAAGTGCTTTATGTGCTTTGACTTCTATTTATTTGTCAGTTCACAAGCTGGAAGAAAGGAGTAAAAGCCTGAACTATGTGACTGTCTGTCCTGGTTTTGGCTGGGATAGAGTTAATTTTCTTCCTAGTAGCTGGTACAGTGCTGTGTTTTGGATTTAGTAGAATAATGTTGATAACACACGGATGTTTTAGTTGTTGCTAAGTAGCACTTATCCTAAGTCAAGGGCTTTTCAGTTTCCCATGCTCTGCCAGTGAGGAGGTGCACAAGAAGCTGGGAGGGACCATGGCCAGGACAGCTGACCCGAACTAGCCAAAGGGATATTCCATACCATAGAACATCATGCTCAGTATATAAACTGGGGGGAGTTGGGCAGGAGGGGCCAATCGCTGCTCAGGGACTGGCTGGGCATCAGTCAGCAGGTGGTGAGCAATTGCACTGTGCATCACTTGTCTTTCATGGGTTTTATTTCTCTCTCTTTGTTATCTCCATTATGATGATGATGATTTTTTTTTTCCCCAATTATTAAACTGTTCTTATCTCAACCCATAAGCTTCACTTTTTTCCCATTCTCCTTCCCACCCCACCAGGGGGGAGTGAGCGAGTGGCTGCGTGGTGCTTAGCTGCTGGCTGGTCTTAAGCCACGACACTGTCCAGATGTCAACGAGACCTGAGCGGACAGCCCACAGGCTGCCTTCTAGAAATTGTTTTATAACAGCACGTAGTTCAATATTGGCACAATCTATAGCTCAGGGGCTAGGATTACGTGATGTTACTGCCTCAGAACAGACAAAACTGTAGCTTGACCTAGACAAAGCAAAGCGTCGGGGACCTACCAAAATTAGTCAGAAAAAAACCCAATCCCCAAAACCTTCAGCTAGGAGTTGAAGATACAAATCTCATGAGTTCCACATTTGTGTAGTTTTTATCTGGATTTTTGCCCAACAAGAGAACAGGAATAAGAAATAGATGAAGCACAAACTATATACAAGTCAAGGCAGGGCAGAGCTTTAATTCCTGGGGGATGGAGGGAGAGGTAGAAAGAAGGTATAAAGAATGATACTACAGGAAACAAACATTTTAATGCAAATTCTGCTATATGTAGATGAAAGGCTTTTTTTTTTTTAAATTTGGAAAAGACATGTCTTTCAAACATAGCAGAAACTCTGTTCTGATGACAAATTGTATTTTTAATTGTATTATAATTATTGTGTATGTGAATTCAGAGCTGCTTCTCTGATAACATTTTATGTGCTTTATTGAGACAAGTTGTATCATCCCAGAAGCTGAATTACTTGCCTCTTCTCCTCCCAGGGAATTCCTCCTAGCAAGGCACTTGCAACACAAGATCAATATAATTAATTTCCCAGAGCTGTTCTGACTAGCATAGTTCTGTAATTGGTACAGACACTAAATTTGCAACCAGTGATGCAGGTAGATACATTACTGCTGAATAAACACCACTTAAGTGCAAAGAAAAACAGGATGAATACTAGAACTGGGTCAGAATTCTCTGCTATAAATATGTATATTAAGAGTGTGTGTGTGTGTGTATATATATATAAGAAACGGCTGACACAGCACTGTGGAAAGCACTGCTAGAGAGCTTTCGGTTGTTGCCAGCAACATCATCGTAAATCAGAAGGATTCTCAGGAGCAACTCTGAGGTTAACCTGTGTGAGGATACTGAACAACAGCCCATTGTTGCCAGAAAAGGACTATTGGACACTGCTTGGCATCACCTCGCACACCTACTGAACTAGACTTTACACCTATTTCTTGCTTAGCTTAAGCAGCAAACAGGCGCCGGTCAGGAAAAACACAACACTCCCTCCCCGATGGCTAGCACTTCTCCAGCCCATTTGTTTAAAGACAAATATTCAAACGCCTTTGTATCAGCTGTACTTTTAGGAAGCCAGGAATTGAGAGAAAAAGAGCACAACAAATGCTTACTTCTGGAAAGGTTTCATTGCAAGACCTACAATCTATGGATATCCCTGCAAAATCCGGCTCAGAATGGACCAACTTGTAATAGGAGAAAAAGCAAGAGATTGCCAGGACCTCACAAAGACACTTGGCAATTGCAGCTCAGCACTGCACATTGCAGTAGCCTTGGGTTCACCCCTCCTACTCTGCAGAAGCTGCCTTGAGGATAAAGTCTTTCTCAGCTGCCTGGAAAGGGATGTTAGTGCTACGGTTCCACGTGTCTAAAATTGCATGAAATTAAATCAGGCCTTAGCCTCGTGGTTTTACCAAAACCAAGCTCCCACAAAAATACTGGGGCTTTCATGAGTTTGCTAAATAAGCCATCATTAAGTTGGTGAAGTTTTCTGAGTAGCAACTGATAGTGGAAGAGATGGATGGTGCTCAGAAACAATGAAACATCAAGTTTTCTAATATTTTAAAGATACATACCATAAATAGCAAAGTTTAGACAACTGTGCTGGCAGAGTTAACTTGCTGATATTCAAGGATGAGCTTACACACAGAGACAATTTGCAAACTTCTCCAAACATGTGGAAAGGTGGCCAAAATCAGATTCCTAGCATTTTATTTTCTTTGCAATGGAATTTATTCTGTAAATTACTGCAAAGAAAAAATCAAATAGCACGCAACTGGAAACTTACTGAAAGGCTACAACGCACCAACAGATAAATGAGCAAACAAAACAGAACATGCATTTCCTCACTAATTTCCTGATGAAATCAGGAAAATGAGATTACAAAAACACAGAGCTTTACTACTGCATCTCTCCCAACGCAACTAAGTTGTTACTTGAATGCAATGTTTCTAAGAGCATGTTTCTTTTCTTCCTGTCTGTTCTTCTGCCTGAGGCAAAGCTTCTGTACCCTGGAGTAACATATGGATGTGATTCAGTAATTGTAGAGTGACATCTTCAGTTTCAGGAAGATGGGAGCAAGATGAATCTTCTATTTGCAGGAGTAATTATTGAGGATCCTTAATCCTCAGATTCAAGGCGCATTTGCTCCCAGAACAACAGTGCATCAAGATACTTCACATGAGATACCATTCCCCACGTGTATGCATGTGAACGACCAAAGCACACAGGACTCACTGGGAAGGAAATGAAGATGTGGGTAGCCCTCACCTCTTCTGATTCCCCAAGAGCCAAGGAACTTCATAAGGATCATCAGATTTGCAGGAAACTTCCTCCTGTTTAGTATTTTCTGAAGTTTTGTTTTGTTTTGTTCAAGGGTGGTTATTTTGCCCCCCCCCGAAGTTTTTAGGAATTTTGCCTGCTCAACACTGTCTTGAGACAAGGCACTGCTGGGACCTTAAAGACCCCAAGCTGATTTCATTGTTGAAAGAGGCATTCACCCTGCAGCCTTCATGTACCTTGCCTGGTTACCTTCTGACCAAATACAGATCTCTCTTTATACAGGAAACTTGAGACTCCATGGCACTCTTCCAGAGGCTAAACAAAAAAAGGTTGTAAACTTTAACCAATCCGCTTCCCTACAACTAGCTACAGAGACTAATTTTCTGAAATCAAATCCGCTTCTCTGGAAACAGAACACATTTTGGAAGGGCTCTAGGTCTATAGACTACCATGAACCAAACCCAAGCTATCCTCTTCTTCTTGCCTCTGGTAAACAAAGATAACATCAGAAAGTCTTTGACAGAAGCACTCAGATATGAACACTTAGGGAAAGCATCACCACCCGCAGTCATAGGGAATGGACAAATCTGAGGTGAAAAGGAAGATGAGAAAAAAAGGATGCAACGTACTGTTCCCCATTGTGGGGAAAAACCCTCTTCTCAGAGTGGAGAAAAAAAAGTCACTAAGAAAATATGGAAACTTTTGGTCACAGCAATCTCTTTCAATACTGTGTTTTAGAGTAGTTGATTATTGATGTATAGGAAATAGCTAGAGATGACCAAATAACAAGTGCACAAGAAGTTCTCATTTGTAATACTCCAATACTACAGTGATGGATCTCTAGTAAAAATAGGCGAACAAAAACTCATTAGTCAACTCCCCCTCACCCACTTTTTTTCTTTATATTCAGGCTTGGGCAGTTTCCTGTACCTATATAGGAAAAGCGAAGCATATTAGCAGGAGATACTCTTCCTCAGCCTCATCCCTGATAGCACAGGTAGCATTTACCAATTTCATACAATGAATAGAAAAACAGGAACAGAAAGGTCCCTTTTAGTTACTTTCCAGTTGAAGTTGGGTCTCCTGTTTGTACTTAAATGGAGCCTGATACAGCTGTCCACACTTCTCCATTTCACACTATTATCATAAGGTTAATTACATCATTATCCCAAATTACAGATCGTTTGAGAACCTTGTTGAACTCTACTCTGTCTGTTTTCATAAAGATTAGCAAGGGTGGGCTTAGCTCTTCTGATGCTCAGTGTCCTCACTGTGAAAAGCAGCTGTCTCTCCAACTGTGTGCAGGCAATATGGCATTATATTCCTTTCCAGAGGAGAGGTAGGGCTGATTTTTAAAGTGATGCTGGGCATCCACAGTGTCTGCCCCCACCTCTGAAAACCAGGCTATTGGGAGATGAAATGGGGAGCATCAGAACTAGATCTTCCTATCATGACGCTACTTCTTTTAGCAGCACGAACAATGGAAATCAACACAGAATAAACTGTATCTGTTAGACAACTCTTCTAGAGTATGTCAGTTCAGCTGACCACTATTACTGTGCACGCATGGCTTTTCAGGTTTTTCATGAAAGGTTATCACTTATTTCTAGCTGTCCTGAGTAACCCAGTCACTGTAAGCATACTAGCAGAGGACCAAAATCATGGTAGAAAAACTCACTAACAAAACACCTTGACAATCTGGCCAAAACCCCCTCAAAACATCCCCCCCAATCATGTTTCTTTTTCTGTTTTTTTTTTCCCAGTAACTTTCTTTGTTCTTAAACATCTATAACTGTTAAAGGAATATTATCAATCTAAAGGCAAAGACTGTGTTTGTTTGTGTGTTTTTCTTTTAAAAAAAATTCTTATACATTCAGCAGAGCTTTTTGATTCTATGCCCAGATACCTACATTACAAAATATAAGACAAAATTATAGGTCAGAGTGAGCCAAGAAAATCAACTCAGCATGGCTTGCCGAGGCTTTTTGAAAGAAAGCATGCACACTGTGTCACTATTATGATTTAAAATAGCTGGGCCTCCAAAGTCATAACACTACTGTACTATAGTACAAGGTGCCTGCAGATTCCTGTAGCAGCAAGCCAACCGATTAGCTTCAGGACTGCGATGAAAGCACGACTTTGATTTCTGTTCAGCGTGTGTATCTCACAGCTTCATTTTGGTACAAAACAAACATGATGAAATGAAAGAAAGCTTAGGAGGAGGGCGGAAATAACCTGAGTCTTTTACAATAATCCTCATTATTATTTACTATGGAGTGCGAACTTCTCAGTTTCAATGGAGAGGGGGATTTTCTACAGTGAAGCAGAAGAAAATGGGGGTTTGCATTGTAAAAGGACTTCTGCTTCTTTTCGGTTTAAAACATGGGTCAGAAAAGCTTACAATTCTCTGAGCTTAAGGCTTGCTAGAGGTAAACAGAAGTCTGTATGTACGTGCACACACATTGTCCTGCCAGAGAGAGCCCTCTTGCGTGCTTCCAACATTACCTTCTACCTTCTGCATCGCTGAGAGTCAGGACAACACCCAAGGAGCTTTAGGATGTGCTCTGACACTTTAACAGACAATTTTTTTGAAACTGGAAAGGAATTTTTATTTGTTGGCACAGGTTTTTTGGTTGGTTTTTTTTTTTTTTTTTTTACAATGCCCTCCAGCTGCTCTAGGATCCAGGTTAGAAGCAAGGTTCAAGCTGCTGCAAGTTCATTGATGTCAGAGGATTCAATGCAAGTACTCACTAGCACAGCGAGGAGACACACTCTTGGCCCCAGCTCCCTCAGCCTCATGCGAGGGACAGCTATTCAGCAGCGAGAGGAGGATACAGAAATGATAGAGGAAGGAGAGAAGATCCCTATTCCATGAGTTATTGCCCGATAATTGCCAGCTGAGCTTAGCTAATACAATTTCACCCTTAATTAAACCTCTAATTAAACCAGTCTCTGCCCTTACCTTCATACCACCTTCCATTTGTGTTCAATTTCTTAGATCATTTCAAAAAGATATCTAGCTTTCTCTTAAACTGATGTGTACCATCTTCTTCCAAGGGCTTCCTGGATGCTTTGCTGGCTAAAATATCGGTACTGTTCCTACACTTTTCCACTCGTGGCCTAAAAAGAAAGCATTTCTGAGTGTGACCAGTATGTACCCTACTCCACAG
The DNA here is from genome assembly GCF_947461875.1 of Haliaeetus albicilla. Taxonomy (NCBI): domain Eukaryota; kingdom Metazoa; phylum Chordata; class Aves; order Accipitriformes; family Accipitridae; genus Haliaeetus; species Haliaeetus albicilla. Next base: position 15,867,593 of record NC_091498.1, on the reverse strand, counting down.
ACATCAATTTACTCTGAAGAAATGCTTCTATGTCGTTAAGGAAGTCATCTAAGTTATTCAAAATACTCACTTATACTGTGAATTAATAATAGTCTTGTAAGAGTTTTGTCCCAGAAGGAATCTCAATTTAAAGTTATCCTGCCCGCCTTTTCCAAGGTTAGCGATAGCATCCTCCAGAAGAAACAGTGGTCAAAACATCACACAAAAATTTTGAAATAGCACTATATATGTAGCAATTGCATTTTTCTGGACTTACATTTAACCCATTTACCTCTAATAATTCATCTTGGTAACTGGTTTCCTTTTTTTTTGTCGCCTTGCTACAATCATACTACAAAATGGATGAATCCACATTTTTCTATAACAATTTCTGAAGTTCTTTCTTTACTGTCTTTCAGAGTACTACTAGCTATCTACTCATTATTTATCTAGCATAGAAAAACCTATGTTTTGATTTGTTACTGCTGTATTTACATTCTTTATGTTTAAAAGCCTAGGCATCTATAGATTTGGGCTAGAATACTGTTTTACTGTTTGGCATGGATAATATCCAAATTCCAGCACCACTGGAAAACAGAAAAGTCCCATCTAAGCACATGAAAGGTTGGAGCTCAGAGAGCTTACAGCCTAGATGAGCAGCCCAGGCTTTACTCAGGAGCAGAAGCTGAGAGGGGTGAAGATGCCTATTCAAGGTTACGATACAGGTCAAAGCTGTGGAGAAATACAGGGCAGCTGGAAAGAAAAATGAACTGAAATTACTATCAAGTGGAGGCTGGACTAATTCCATTACATCATAATGTTTCTGCAGTGCAAAGAGGCCATAGATCCCAAAGACTTCAACTCCTGGAGTGCATCTCTGTGCCTCTGAAGGCAGAACAATTCATTTTTCTCTAAGTTTTGCTGCTGTACTTATCAGTTTAACACTTATTTGCTTCACAGTTATGAAGTAGCACAAGCCTCTTTCAGGAAGGGTGCGGGAAGTGTACGGATGGGGAACTTCAGTGTGGAAAAATTAAGGTCAATTGGTTTTAGGGCTTTGTTTCACAGTATAACTCACACTCCTTCCGACATGTAGCTCTGAATAACATAAATGTAGCAGTCACTGATGTACCTAATGAATTTGCTTGTGTCCTAATTTAATTACACATTCAGATATGCCATACAATAAAAATAAAGTTGTAAACGCTGCTGCTTTCCTCCTTTCGTCTCGCAGCCCTTCCACTAGCAGTGGAAAGAAAATGCGCCAATCCTGTAGTCATCAAAATCAGTGAAGCATTCGTAAAGAACTGCTATGCATGTGCACTGTGCTTGGTCAGGTTTTTATTACAGCAGCCATCTTGGGACTGAATGACAGCTGGCCTGTGTTGTTCACTGATAATAAATATCAAAGCGACAGGAGAAAAAATGGAAACTATTTGTTTGGACTTGGCACAAAAGAATATACATCAAATTGGGCTCTCTGAATTTACCACAACTAGTCATAACCAAAAATCCACTCCAAACCAACAAAAAAAAAAAGTTCTCATTCCGTTTCAGGTCTGGTATGATGATTTGTAATTGATTTTTCACCGAAATTGTACAGCCAGTGCACAGAAAACAAAATGAAGGTGACCTTGTTTGTAGGAATCACTGCCCTTTTAATTCTCAAGTGTAGCACCATTAACTGGTCCTCCTCCTCCTCCCCTTTCTCTATGCAAAGGAAATGACTTTCCACTGCCTTTTTTTCTAGCTGCCATGAGATTCAGAAATTCCTCTGAACAGAGATTCAGAGGGCTCGGATTCAAAACCAGCTTTGTCAACTGCTATCTCGGAGCTGCCTGTGAACGACCCATTCATTGTGAGCATTGTGTCAAGTCGGCCACAATCAAAAGCGTGCTGCAAAGATAGCTGAACCCGTGCCAAAACCAGAAACAGCTGGACCTTTGCAAAGCATCATGCCCAAGCTAACCAGCCATGCGCGGCTGCAGTGCCACCCAAATGCTGCTAGACGGATCTCTGGGCCCCGGGCCAGCGTGTCTACAGTGCGCCGTCTTAGATGGAAGAGCATGAAGTTTGTGCTATAGCAGAAACCACTGCTCCTTTGCATCAGTGAAAAGGCATTGTGTTCCTCCCCAGTCACTTCTGCCACCAAAATTCTGCTGAGAGCTTATGGCAACATCTCTGTGGGACTGATTAGTTGACCTCAAAGCTCGGCCAAAACTCCCTCATGTAACATGAAGCAAACACAGAGGGAGAGGATCCATGATTATGGCTCAGCCAGTCTCTTTTTGAGAAGTAGCAAAAATTATCCCTGCCTATTTCCTTTCTAAGGTGTTCTCCTGTAAAACTCCTCCAGCTGAAACTCTCTAGAAACTTGGGAGTAGCAGAATAAAGGCTTCTTTCAGTACCCTGAGGACCACAGCATGCAATCACAGACACTGGTGGCACAACTGGAATGTTTCCAGAAAACTTCAGCTATGATGAAGCAAGGATCCCCATCTCCATTCAAGCTGACATTTTGAATATATTTTACTCTTGGCGTTTTTGTTTTGACTGCCACATTTGGCGGGATTATCATACATGATAATCAAGCCAAGTCAGATGTCTTTGTTGCCAACATTAACTAGAGTGGCACAACTAATACTCACATATCGAACTACCCTGGGACAGATAAGCTATGACAAGCAGAGACAAAGAACCATCAAAGAATCTGCACAAAGCTCAAGTGAACAGGAGGAAAAATCACACACGAATGGTGGCTCCATCATGAAATGATATAACAGAAAAAGGACAGCCCAGGCAGGGCAAAGAGCCAACGCACACTTGGATTGGTAGACTTGTACAAACACAGACATATATGTAGATGTAACTTCTATTGTCAACATATATTTTTTTATAGGGATAGTTTTAGAATATTTATAAGGCCCTACGCATTTTCAGTTTGGCAACACAATGTATTTATTCACTCTTTTTCTATGGCTGGACAAAGGGCAGTATTTATTAGGTGAAGTGTCTGACAAAGCCTTTAGTGCTGTTAATCACACCAGCTTCCTTGATATATTAAGGCTATTAGGACTTAACTAGATAAAGATGCATATGTTACTAAGTGAATCACCTTCTATCTGTCTAATGGAAACCAAGTGTTGATTTAAGTGGAGTCATCTGTTTAAAAAAGAGAGACAGAAAGAAATTGAAATAAACCCAAGATTAACAGATGTCACAGAAGGGTCAATGGCGAGCAATGTTGGATCCAAGACTTTTATAATAGAAACTTACATGAATATTTTAACTCACTTGAATATTTCTCTCTGCTTGACTGCAAATATAGCATTTAATATTACTTCTTTAGCTTTAAATATTACATGCATAATTATCTATACGTAGGACAGTTTGTGTCATGTAAGTATGTTCAGTCCTCTCCACCCCTAGGCTCCTGGGCTACAAAATGTTAGTAGATTAACTTCTAGATGATTTAAAATCCAGTGTCTAAAATAGTCCCAGTGCATTTATATTGGCTGGGTTGGTGTGGTTTATGTGTTTATATATGCTGTTCTCAAGTACTGGATGGTTTTAGTATTAATGGGCTATGACTATGTTGAACACTGCACTGGCCAATATAACTATTCAAAACTAGAGGGGCTTTTAAACACAATAATAAAAAGGAATGCTGATTTGTGGTTAAGTCCCAGACACGGCTTAAGTTAAATTCCTGGCTGTGCCACAGGTGCCACTGTGATACCTTGGACAAATCACCCGCCGCACCTTATCTGTAAAAGAGGGAAACAATATTTTCTTTTTCCCTTCCTTTTTCTATTTTTTGTGTTTAATCTGTCAGAGCAGGAGCTCTTCTGCTTTGATGAACATAACGAAGCTACCACAACAAAGGTCCATCCTAAAGGGAGGCAGCTCATCAGACTATTGTGCCTATGGCATACAAGGGCAATCACGCTTTGCCACGTTGGGCTGCTGGCGGATCGCTGGAGCTACCAAGTGTAGCATCAGTTACTTGGGGATAGAAAAAGAACCTGTGACACGGGTTCACAGCCCTGTGCTAACTGCTGAAACAGTGGGATACTTTAAAGATGTGTAAAAAGTCATCGTAGTCATATTTCTAGATTTTTATAGAAGTAATGCAAATCTCGATTCTCTTATTGAAAGATGAATTGTGTTTTTGTCACAACCCCAGCGGGTAGGATGTAGGAACAGAGAAGGATTTGAGGAAACTGTATTTGCCATCTTGGTTTCCTGAGCTCTAAGAGGGGTAGGTATACTTTGAACCCGGGGTTCATATTCTACTTTTATTGACTGCTTATTTTTCTTCTTATCTTCCCTCTGACTCCTATAGCTCTAAGCAGGAGTTAGACAGCAAAGGCCCCTTCTCCTATTTCTCTCCTGCAATCTAAGCAGCACTGGATCATTTCTGGTTTGCAATTTTTATTTGGGGAGGGGTGGGGGGAGCAGATAGGGTGACAGAAGGTATGGACTTTGCGTAAGAAAGGGAGTATACCTTCCTTTACTCTGAATCTTTTCCAAGAGCTGAATAGATTCCAACCTGAAAAGACTGCAGCCTGAATAGAGTCCTTTCAACTCCATGCACTTTTCCTCCCTGATACTCAACTGCAAATGAAAATAAAAATATTTTCATTCCAGCGAGATCACTCTAAAAACAGGTCTTTGACAAGGAACAATTTCAACTTTGATGCATCTAACTTCAGTAAAGGTTCATCCTGGCATATCAAAACCAAAATTTGCCATTTATGTTAGAATGTTTTTTTGTCATTCATCCGCAACACACACACACAAAAATAAAATGCAGAGATGATCTTATGGTCATTTCTTTAACCTATAAGGCAGACAGATAAAAGTCTTCTGTGTAGCATGCTGTGCACACGTGTTGTTCACTTAAATCCTGTTTCTCTGATCTGCTCTACAGGGTATTTAGTCCATACAACTGTTCCACATTCTCTCTCTGCATATTCACCACGCATTTCCATTCCACATCAAACATAAACAGTCTATACACAAGAATGATGGAGGCTACATTTCAAATGTCGCTTGGGTTTATCTTTGAATGCCAGACAAAACAGGCCTTACGTGGTTTAGTAAAAGATCGAGTCATCTCAATTTGCAGACCTTACATCCACCTGCATACCTACTCAAATATAAACACAAACAGCTGATTCCCAAACCAGCAACTAATCTGAAGATTGTTTAAAAGATTATCAGCTGGTAATGCATTATTTCGTTCCTCCATTTCCCCCTCCCAAATTCCTAGATTTTATGGGGTATATTACATGTTATCTAAAATTCCTCTGGGATTTCTGCTCTTAATAAGCAAGTAGGCAGCTATGCAGATCACAAGCACGCAGCCATTGCCAGTGTTAAGAATTCAAAAGTCATTAATCAGATCCCAAACAGGGAAGAAATCAATGAGATTAAAAAAAATTATATATATATATGTGTACCACTTTGTATTTGTAAAGGTTTACACTCTGCCTTCAACATCATGCTTCCCAACTACTGTCTGCATCCAGAAGCGCTAGAAATTTGGGGTAAAATCTCTAGCAGCTCACTTAAACAGGAAGTCTTCTCTTTAGAAGTTTTTCACTTTTGCCTTTTTATTTTTCATAAAATATGTAGAGGAGTATCACAGATGACTGCATGTGACTGAATAACCAGAGCTTAATTAGTCATTGCTTTTGAATACTAGCACAGCAACTGTGTGCTAGCTTGAACTACCTTCAGTCACTCTACTCTAGATTAAAGATAATATATTGTCTTGCTTAACTATTTTACAGCATTGAGAAAGTGTATACTCTCGTTTCCTGCAAATAAGCTAATGAGCTGCAGTATCCTCACCATCTGAGGCTATTTATACTCAATGCTTGATTTGGTTTTTTTTATATAATCACATTACCTCTGATCCAAGAATTGACACTTCAGAAACAGACCACAAAACATCATGATAGCTTATAACACTGCTCTGTAGGCTAGGTCTGTAATATATCTAAGCTACTGCACCTGGATAACATCCTACAGGTTATAGATAGTGCTTAACACTGTATATATTAAACAATTTCAAAATTAATGCAAAAATCGATTGTTTTTCATTTGTGTTGTGGTAGGATCTAATGATCTTCAAACAGATAAAATCAGCGCTAACAAATGGATGCAAGTGAAGGCTATTCCAAAGACCTTAGAGTCTTCAAGGTATGGTGCTGCAAAAACTCACGTGAACATCCTCTAGACAGGCACAGGGGTCTGCTTACATGGCCTTCATGAGCAGATCAGGTCTAAGACACCCTACAGTGACATTCAGCTGTATGGGTGACCAAATCCAGTAGCAAGCAGCTGTGTATAACAACCTAGTATAAAAAGAGCTATACTGAACAAAACTAAAGTTTATCTGCCCCAGTTATCCTGTTTCTGGTGCAAAGCTTGTAGCAGAGTCTTAAAAAAAGAGTTTAAGAAAGTACATATAGATAAAATCATGCTTTTCCTTTTTTTTACCAACTCATCACTGACTACTGTTTAAGGTACTTGCTAAACTAGAGTTTACATACAGACATCCTGTTTAATAATCCTCAAGCGAGCCCTTCCCCATGACTTTGCCTAATCTCTCTCTCAGTTTGTTTCTATTCTGGCTACCAAAGCTTCTGGCAGCAGTGAATCCTACAAGTAATTATTTTTTGTTTTCATTTTTACCACGTAGGCTTGATAATTTTATTTTACTGTAGCCGGGGAGATGGGAAGCATAGGATACTGGAAATTGAAATCTGCAGGTTTTTGTTGTTTACCGACTGAAATATTATCAGATCGGTGAGAGAAAAGCTAGTAAAATTGTAAGGCTGCCTAATCACCTAGACTGATGAAGGATGTGCTTAGCTGTAGTCCAATTTAGAGAAAATGGGCATCCTCCATCACGAAGTTCAGCACCAAAATTGCTTCCGTATGCTTGTACTTCAGCATCTGGGAAAAGACTAAGGGTTGAATTAATAGGGGTACTTAATCTTCCATATGCCTCTTAATATTCCTCCACATCCCGCAGGTTATTACTTCTCCATTATTGCAAGAACTACATACAAGATGAGGAACTGCTTGGCAGTGGTTCTTTTGATTTTTATTGATTTCAAATATCTTTTACAATTTCCATCCAAACGACAGTTTTTAATTCTCTTTCTAGGCATCAGGAAGGCAAATCCTCACACACCTATTGCAGAAGCTGCCAGTATTCAACACCTGAACTGCCTAGCGCATGTTCAGCCTGCAAAGTGCAGGGTATTCCCGTGCTGGACACTTTCTGAAGCCATCTCTTCCAATCGATGACTCGTGGCTCTAACCATGCTTTCCAGCACTGACCAGAAAGTCAGATGGCTGTTTGTCAGTCTTTTATCATCAAGTTTTCAGCATCATTATTCAATTAAAAATAAAGCCAAAATGTCCCTGTCCATCGCATACTGATGTGCAAGAAGGCCATCGTCAGTCAAGGCCTTTTTTGAAGTTTGCACTAATTGCTCTGTTACACCGGAAGCACGGTAACTGTTCCCACAGGCTACAGAATGTCATTAAAAACAGACAAAAGCCCCCACCAAGGTTTGATCCTATGTTAGATAATGCAGATATTTCACATAAAATTGGAAGACTGGCCACACAGGTAGAATTCTTTTAGGTGAACAAGCTGTCAACAAGAAACCTCGTATTTGTGAACCCAGAAGAGGTAGATGAGATAATACTTTTCTAAGTAAAAAGTTAAACTACCTCATGTATGCTCTTCGGAGTGTAAATATGGAGCATCCAATAATGAGACGTATATGTACAGATCTATATTTCAATTTATGACAGAAATGCTGTCATGTAAGTAACACATCCCTGTTACTGAGCAAAAGTGTATCACAACAACCAAAGGAAAAAATCCTCTCAAAGGCATACAACTTTGATAAAGCTTAATGCTACCCTGATGAAGGACGACTGAAATGTCGGCTCATCAAGGCTACCTTATGTTTTGATTAGAAGGCCTGCTTCACAGCCTGCCAGGTCAAAGGAGAGACTCCTACAACCTTTAACAGGCTCTGGAGCACGTCCTAAACCTTTCTGCGTTGGATGGGCTGGGAGTTCATTATTAGAAATGGCATGATTACTATTTACCTTGAGATACAAAAAAATAGCAAATTTAACATTACAGTGAAATTCCTCTGCAATATATAACTCAAGTTCATATACTTTTGAGAAATCAACAAGAGAAATAAGTTAGATATGAAACCTTTTACAATGGGGAACTATCAGTTAATTAGAAAGCAAGAGCAGGAAAGAGCAAGAGTAAAATCAGAACCTGGACCTAGAATTATCAATGGTCATTCTGTTCATCTGGACTGCGTTTAACAGGGTTCCAGCCAAACTGGTTTCTAACACAGGTATGGATAGAATCAATGCTCCAGTGAAAAAATTGCAGAAAATTATTTAGCCAGAAGAAAATGTCATACCGTGTTGTAATGTGCAGGTCTCCACCACTTTTTGAAAGCCACCTCAAATAAAGAACTTACTTCCCTTTAAAAGTTCCATACTCGGCACTCGCAGTGAAAAATGTATCAAATATATATCATGTCCTGACAGTTTTACTGAACATGGGATCTATACATTCAACAATCAAAGACGTTGTAGGTGGAAGACAGAAAACCACCTAACCAGAACTCAAAAGAACTGTGCAAAAAAGAGAACTTCCTTTCAGTTTTGATTTCCAAGATCAGTTCAGATTTACAGTAGGCAACTCAAGCAGCCCAGTAGCATCTATTTTAGCGTAGATGTTTTCACATGTTAGATTTCTTTTTAATTGATCTAAAAAGTGGTGCTATCTGCTGTTAAAGTAAATCTGAAAAAGGGAAATGATTCTCTGTTTGGTGCTGCACTGCATGTTTGAAGCTCTGCATGTTGCTCTTTGGCTTAGTACTAGTCAGAATACAAGGGTTCACATTTTCAGCTGTAAGCTTGCAAAATGTGCACATGCTTGGAATGAATATTGTCTTGTAGAACTGTTGGATTCACATTAAAAGGTGTCACATCTCATGACTACATACCTTTTGTATAAACAGAAATCTCCGTTTAAATCTCTACAACTTAAAATTTAGCAGTAGATAGCATTACCCCTAATGTTCCATATAACTGAAAAAGACTATTACAAGTTTTTACTTGTGACCTCGGCAATACTGATATTAATGCTGTACTTATTGTCAGATACAGGAATAGTTCTGAGTATATAGAAGGGACACCCAGAAAATTGCTTTGGATTGCTATAACTATTCTTAAAAGGCAAATTTTGAAGTGTCCAAATCATTGCAGAAGGTTAAGTCCTATTTTTAAAACAACTTAACAGAGAATAGAGCGTAATATCCAGAATGACTTTTAAAATGTTTTTTGTAAATCCGGGTTCTGTTATTCTACTCTGGGAGGTCCGCAGGCAGGACCTACTGACACCTGGGGCAGCCTGGTACGGAGGCACAACAGCCTGTCGAGAGTCCAGGGACTGCCAGTTTTAGCCCTCACTGTATATTCTAGCTGATTTTGTGCAGTGCCCATATTTAAGACTGAATTATCTTAGGGCAGCCAAGCAACAATCCCATCTGATTACCTGAAAAGTGCAAGCTGCGCCTGTTACATCTAAATTAATGGTCGGCAAAGGGTTGAAAAAAGAACATGTTAATTTATTCTAAAAAGTTAGCATTACAGTAATTTCTAGCCAAGCTAAAATTAAAGCAGCGAAAAGAAAAAAGGAGATGTAGCACACAGAAGTTCTTGAGCGCATTGTGGGCTCGTTCCTGGCTGGAGCTGCTGGGCACACCCAGAATTAAACCACTGGCACGCAGGGCTGTCTGCGTGAGGATTAACAGCGCTGCACGCACACAGCTGGGCCTATCTGGAAAAACTGTTTTTGATTTTGATTTTGGTAGCAAGCCAGCCTCAGGTTTCTTGAGGGTAGGCTGAATAGTCATTCACAGATGTTTCAGGATAAAAAGAGAGAAGGCTGGTCACCGCAAATACACTGATTTGCTGCTGTAATCCTGCTCAACAGCATTCTCTGGAGGGACCGGATCAGCGTATCTGCATGCACACGCTTGGACCATTGCTGCTTAGCGGGGTTTATGAGCTCGGTCTGGGCACTGCACTAGTGCAGTTACATGTCTTTTGGACCAAAGCTGGCCGGTGTCCCGACAGATCGGGGTGTGGGCACGGCGGGTGCTGCAATTGCCTGCACTCAGCCATGGCAATACACCTTTAGGAGAACATAGCATTTGCTGCCCTCAGCTTTATTAGCAACAGAGAACAATGGCAAAGTCCAAATATGCTGCGGTTACATGTTGGATTGTGATTTCTTTACACGAAGGCCTATCAGGTTGTGCAGTTTCTCGTTACATTTACAAAACCACCTTTTCGGTTGCTTGCCAAAATGACAAAATTCTATGGGAAGGAATCTTCAGGAAGGTTCCTGCAAGCCTGAATCATCCCTCTGGTTTTGCATATTAGGAAACAATCTTTAGTTACATCATCACAAACTGCATGAATTACCAGGTCAAAGTTTCACTCAGTGCACAAGATGAACAGACTCTACAGGACTGTCTCCCTCAAAAGAACATGTTCCTAAATTTGAAAGAAGAAAGCACGATTCTTTTGCTGATTTCAATACTTGGAAATTCAGATTTGTGCCATAAAGTATCATAATTCCTGCCAATACACTGCTGTTTGACTCTCAGCATTTTATTTTTAAAATACCCCTTTCATGTGCCATCCCCTCTGTACTGCCAGCCATACATATGCCTCTTGAGCCTGTTTGCTTGTGCCACAAGTACAGAAGCTTTGCAAGAGTGACATGACGTCCCAGAAACACAACTAAATACTCTTGAAGACAGAATGATCTTTATTTGTAAACGCTTCTTGAGCTAAAATCCACCTCCACAAAAGCCTATAGGAATATACCTAAAATTGGATTCCACCTCTGTGATGCGCAAGTAGCAGACCCTGTGCTGACAGCAGACATTCAAAAGCAGAAGCACCCAAAAGTTCAGAAAATCAAAGTTCAGGGTTTCTTCTCTTTCTGCTTTAACACAGACTTCCTGACAACTGTATGCCAGCCTTCTGCTGCAAGGACCATACTAATGATCATTGAGAAAGATCTAATAGAAGAACTCTGCTTATTCCTGTAGCATGGGAAGTACCACGTAATTTCTTGCTGTAGCAGGAGTTTCCACATAATTTTTGAAGGCTACAGCTCATTTTAAAATGATTTAAAGGAGATTTTTCAAATGCACAAAGGGTGGTTAGATGCTAACAGTAGCCTGCACCCTTGAAAATCTCTCCTTCAGAAGTCCAAGATTCAAAACTAATTCACAAACCAAATGGGATGCAACTGTTTAAAATATGTAGTCACCTTAAAAACCAGCTGATAGAGATACCCTTTATATAGTGCTCAGCTCAGGAAGGATTTAGTTGTATGTTGAAAGCATACCATGTCCTTTATGGGAAAGGGAAGGCCTAGCTTGGAGAGCAAAAATACCCCCAAAATAGCTTTGGCCACCATCTGCAGCTGCAGCAAAAATGTGATTTCAGCATTGCCGGTGTGTTGTCATGTATACCACCGTTTGCCGAGTCCAACTGAAATTCTCTATTTTTAGCCTTTCAGCTACTTTCAGATAAAATTCCTGCAGATAGGACTAGCTGTATAGGGCAGATAACATACAACTCTGAAACCACAGATGACCTCATGCAACTGCAAAGAAAGAAGGGTCTGTTACTTAAAACAAAGCTAAAATTTAACCCGGCTATACTAAAATTAAACAGGGAGTGTTTTATAGTCCCATTACAAGACACAAAACAACAGTCACTATAAATTCACGGTGTACTTATTTGTAAGGATGTAAAAAAGAGTAATGAATAACCCCAAAACAGCTTATCTCTGAGCCAATACAACACCAAAGCTTTCCCAGGCTCGTTGGAGATTTTACAAATAGCACTGAGAAACTATTTTTGCTGTCACTTGAGAATTATTTGTCCAAACTGAAAAGTCATTGCTCTTTGTCACAAGTCACAAGACATTTTTTAGCGTTCCACACTTCTAGTTGACTTTACGGAGAGAAAATAAATAACTGTAATCCAAACTTTCTGGAAGGGGCTTCCATATGTAAGACACTTACCAACCAGGGATCTGAGCGAGCACTGCACAGTGATGATTCTTTGTGCAAAATGCACTGTACCTTCCTATCTTCTACTTCACCCTTTCTGTGTGTCGCCCAATATACCGAAAAGCACCTGTTCCCTTTAAAATGCCATTTATTTCCCATAGATTGAAGTACAGTCCCGAGTACTATCATTCAAGTTTACCTTAAGTATTTAAGGAGAAACGTGTAAGGAACGGATACGTCACAAGTGAATCAATACAGGCCGGGGAGCTCGGTTTGCATCCTTTGGGAAGTGTTGGTCACACCTCTTTTGGTTTGCAGAATATTTGCTGGATATTTCTTCAGAACAAATCCTTCATGAGGTTATCACATACTTCCAGTTGTGAAAGAAACACTCTGAAAGCTTTTTTCCTCATGAAAAATTTTCACTCCTTAATACCAAATGAACAATTTAGATAAATGAGTGAAATAATCTTAAAGAAATTATTTCACCGCCTCACCAAATCACTGTAAGAGATCAGTAAAGGATTCAAACCATTTCTTTTAACTCTCCCTTTCTTTCCTTAATACGAACATAGGCAAACCTATATGTTTTAACAATGACATAGCCTCTACGTGTCATCTAATTTTTCAAGCACAGCTAGCATTGAAATAAAGGGTTACAAAGCACCTAACTGTTAATTTGAGATTACAGAACAAGTCTGATTTTTTCTGGCTTCACGTCACTTGAAAGGAGAAACTCCATTTGTCATAAGGAATGAAAACCAGGACAGAACAAGGTTTGCTATCACTCTCTCTAAGGAATTGTAGGTGGAGTTATATAAACAACAGAGCAATGATCAAAGGGAAATCTTAGGGACCATAATATACTGAGGTATTAAAGGCACAGAGCCTTTTATCTATTGTGGAGGAAGGAAGTAAAGCACTGAGACATGTGTAATATCTATAATTAAAAATCAAAATCCCAAGTGAGTCCCAAATGAGACCAAAATCAATTAAAGTTTGCTTTTTTTCTTATTCTATTCAAATGACAAGGAAGAACCAAAAATGCAATCTGCCACAAAAATTACGCTTCATCACCTGGAAAAGCCAGGCATTCAACTTTATTTTAAGCTGAATTTTTCCCCACATCCTATGAAACAAGTACTGTTCGATCACAGACCATGTCCTCATTCACTGCCAGCCTAAATGAGGCTTACCTTGTCCTCCACTCTGTTCAGCCTGGCACCAACCGTGTTATTCCCTCGATCTTTGCTTTTTTCTGTGGAACAAGAAACATTTTCAAATTAATATATGGTGGTATAACAAAATAGCAGCAAGCCACAACAGGGTGTGTTTAACTAGCCCACCAACGCAGTGTAACTGAACACCTTTGCCAGGCTGGTAGTTCTATTGCTTAAAAGCAGCTTTTTGTTTCTTTTTATAGCATTAGCCCATGCCATGGCTTTTAATAGCCCTTACATTTAAGGCATTTTCAACCTTGGTTTTATGCTTTAACCTGGGAGAACAAAACTGTTCCCAATTTAGTTAATGTTTTAATTGCCATTTAAAAACAGTCTGCCACTATGCAAGACTCTACAGCCAACACGAACAATGTATTTGGTAACATTTTATCTTTTTTTCCCCTATAAACTACATAGAAACATGAGTTTGAAAATGACATTAACAGAGAGTTTTCATTAGCCAGACTTGTCGCAAACAAACTTAGTACTTTGTGCTCCTTTTTCAGTCTCTTTTCAAAGCTATCAAAGCTCTGTGTGAGTATTATTGATATCATGGGAACTCTGTAATCATAGCACACCATTTTATTGAAAATATGGTGAGTCACAGAGAGATTAGAGGCAACATTTTGAAAACTTCAGTGAAAGTAGGTGCTTTTAAATATCTAAATAAGAATAACCCCATTTTAAAGGCATCGATGACTAAATATTATTGTCGATGCCTAAACTTCAGATCACAACTGTTTGGCACTGTTTAAAAATTTGGCAACAAAATAAAAAGTGTTTTAACAACTATTTTCCATTAATTATATCTTCATCAGATTAACTTTAGATACATCCTTCATATTAAGTTACCTGAGACGGAGATAAAAAGAGATGGCTTCCCTATGGATTGGTCCAACCTATAAACCAAAAAGAATAATTTTTAGTTTTTATCAGCCTGAACCAGCATCTTCACTTTCTCTAGCTGGAGCGGGGACACCTCTTTGCAAATAACCACAGTGAAGTTCAAATACTTCTGGTTTGTACTGTAGGTGAAGCAGTTGCTTTGGGCTAAGAATAGCTTGAAATTAAAAAAATAACAACAAAATGGGATTAGACTTAGATTAGTCTTTAGCTTCTTTAACCACTGTAAAGTTTTACCATGCCCATCACTTTTCCACATGAACAGCATTGTTTCCTCTTTTCATTGTTCTTCCACAGCTTATTTGTTGCATCTATCTGTTGTCTCTTAGTTTGCTCTTAAGTGCAATTCTACCAGAGCAGGCGACAGTATTTCACTCTGTACGTATGATACAGCCCCTAACATACAGGGACTAGAGTGTATAGTCACAGCTAGCAGGGACTGAGGCAATACATGTAAGTATAATGAAAATTCTAAGTCCCAGTCATCAGAGTTTTAAGCTCTTTGCCTTTTCCTTCCTGTGTGAAAACTTTACTTGAATGCCACTTTACATTCCGTAACTTTGCACAGTCCTACCAATATGGCACCTGTAACCCTGTCAGTTTTTGATCCCCAGCCCCAATCACCGACTTATTTACAAACTTCCCTCTGCTGGTGTCTATGGATACAGGCACCAAACTTCATTGACATACCTCCTCTGTAACTCCTTGATTCGCACCATCAGGTTGAGGTGGCCCTGAGAATACTGCTCAATAACATCTCGGACATCATAGGGCTTTCTAGCTTGCTGTAAAATAAAAACCCAAAAAACATGCCTTTAAGCCACAAGGATGTAGGAATGGTCTATGGTAATGTAGATTTTGTTCAAGAGCAAACAGTAAGTTCTTTTAACACCTTTAAACACTGGGTAAACATTTGAAATATTTTGATTGTTGCCATGCTCGTACATTTTTGTGGAATAATTATGACAGGTCTGATTCCATGCCCCTTTTTGTTACTGCAGGTCTACATGCCTTTCAAGAGATTATCCACCGAACTTGAGGCCAAAAGAACTTGGGGCCAAAAAAGTATATCTGGCACTTTGCTCAGAAGTTTGTGGTCACTCTAGTTTCTTCTGGAAATGAGGTTCATACTCCTTGGCTACTGAACAGTAAAGAGGTCTTTCACACGTGCAAGCCCTTATTCTCAGTGTTCAGCAAGACAGCTAGAGTTTTCAGTTCAGCTCTTATTATGTGGAAGGTTAAAGCAGAGTCCTGGCTGACAGTGCATGGCTGATTTCCTCTTCCAGAAAGACTGGCTGAGCTTTCAAATCTACTGGGAAATACTGGGGAAATATTGGTGCAAGGAATGATGAGGGAGAAAGCCTTGTGTCTGTAATTTGCACTTCATACATGGGAAAGCTTTAATTTGATCTGTTAGTAATAAAACCACTTTTGTGTAGTATTAACGATAAAGACCGTAATTTAACCGATAAACACCAAGACTAACTGGAAAGCAAGTGAATGAACTTGTTGAACTGCAGTGACAAATTAAACATATCTTAATCCTACATCTAGGAATTAGAGTCCAATCAGTGCCAGAGCTACCTATGAGAAGCAGCAATGAAGTTCTAACACAACAGAGGAGAGAGAGGAGAGGAGAAAAGTCGGGTGTAAACTTTACACATTAGACTGAACAGTAACACCTGAACTTACAATTTGGTAGAAAACTTCTTCGCCAAGATGATAATCAAATCAGTCAAGCAATACAGTAACAATAAATGATATGCCAGCAGGTCGAGGGAGGTGATTCTGCCCCTCTACTTGGCCCTGGTGAGACTCCACCTGCAGTACTGCATCCAGCTCTGGGGTCCTCAGCACAACAAAGACATGGACCTGTTAGGTCCAGAGGAGAGCCACGAAGATGATGAGAGATCTGGAACACCTCTGCTATGAAGACAGGCTGAGAGAGTTGGGATTGTTCAGCTGGAAGAAGAGAAGGCTCCAGGGAGACCTTACAGCAGCCTGCCAGTACTTAAATGGAGTTTATAAGAAAGATGGGACAGACTTTTTAGTAGGGCCCATAGCAACAGGACAAGGGATAATGGTTTTAAACTAAAAGAGGGTTATTCAGACTAGATATAAGGGAGAAGTTCTTCACAATGAGGGTGGTGAGGCACTGGGACAGGTTGCCCAGAGAGGCTGTGGATGCCCCATCCCTGGCAGTGTTCAAGGCCAGGCTGGATGGGGCTTTGAGCAACCTGGTCTACTGGAAGATGTCCCTGCCCATGGCAGGGGGGTTGAACTAGATGATCTTTAAAGGTCCCTTCCAACCCAAACCATTCTATGATTCTATATTTCTGACTCATTCACTATTCTCTCTATAGATACTCCGTAGATAATTTTCAAGGTTTGGTAAAATACCTTGGTAACACTGAATTACAGCTTTTCCTTTCTTACATCTTTTGAGAACAAGGAAAAGAGTTTACAGTGGTAGCTTCTAACACGCCAGATTTGTATCCCATTTGAGGTCTCAGAAATATTCTGTCACCTGTTACTTCAAAAGCAGGAGATGTCTCTGCACTGCTTAACCTTATTTCACATGCTGCAGGTTTTCCTCAATTCCATGCCACAAATACCTTCTTTTTTAAGGCAAAGGAAAGCGGGACACAATATAAAAACCAGGCTGTGGCACTTTCATGCAGTCCCCTGCACCTGCCTGGGAGGTAGCTCCCACATTTTAGGAATCATTATTTTAGTAATCATTACTTTAATAAAATCACTTCACCAAACAAATTATATTTCAGTCTGCCAGGTTCCCCAAAGCCAACTGCAAATCTCGGGTGAATGTGAGATACTCCCTAGTGGAAAGCTAAACAGGAATGGGAATTGCTCCACTCTAACCAAAGAGCACACAAGAATTCCCAAGAACCCTGACCACTCACACACATATAAATCATAACTAACATCCACAAAGAAATATGATTCAACAATGGCATAAGCCCATAAGTCTTTCAATGGACTAGTACTGTAAACAGGATGATATAAAAAAAAAAGAATTCTTGGATTATTTTTGTACTACAAATAAGCAAGAGAGAAATCTGCAAGATCAGCTTGAAAACTCTAGGTTCAGAAAAGCCGTTCAGTAAGAATAAAGATGCAGAGCTTTCTCCTGCCATCCTCATACTCTGGTGCAGGTGTCTGGCAGTAAAAAGAGTAGGTATGTTCCTGCCTGTTTTTCAGTTACTGGGCTGCTTCTTTCTCTTTAAAACAAGAACTGAAAACCTGGAGTAAATAGAATTTATGAATGAAGCTTAATTTCTGAGTAGGATAGGGTATTTAATAGTCAGTACTGATTATTCTGTAATTACATCACATTGAAAGCTGGTCTTTCAAGAGAAAATATTCTTGAAGTTGACAACATGTTAGTTTTGTAAAAGATAAAACACCTGCAGCAGGCACTGGATGAGTTTTGAAGAAACAAAAGTAGAAGCCAGACCCACAGCTTTCCTTAACTTCTCTTCTTTACTTTCGTCTCTCTGCTAATTAACCAATCCTCACAGCAAAAAATCTTAAGTGAGTTAAAATTGCCCCCATCATATACGAAAGTTTATAAAAGGCACAAAAGCCAATGCCAAATATTAAATGTGCCCCACTGGCCATTGCTGTTCCCTAGTAACTGCACACGCAGGGAGGCAGACCCGGGAAAGGGAGAGGTGAATCTGTGCACTGGGAATTTCTGGGAAATGTAACCAACTGACAGTCCAATAAAATGGGTAGAACATCCTTTGAAGCACAGGACACACTGAACTACATTGTTTGGTACAGCCCAATATGGGGATTAGAAAAAATTACACACACAATTCATGATTCATACCATGACAAATGAATTACATCAGATGATGAATTATAAGACTACAAATGCAAGATTTTCCAGTGAAATTGTAAGAAACCAGGCAACAGTTACTCACGTCATCAGTGGAACTGCAACCTGTATTTTTAGTTTATGCTATGTATAGAGTATTTGCCATGGTGAAAAACATAACACAAGTTAAAAACATATTTTAGAAGGAAACTGATTTACTCAACAGGAAGAACTTACATGGACAGAGCAAAAAAGATTTCAAAATGACAATGGGAAATCAGATCGAATCCCTGGTCACTGGATCTGTGTTGGATATCACAGTTGTATCCATGTGTGTAAGTCTTCAGATATTTAGAAACTTTCCTAACTGGAAGAGAAAGGTTATTTACTCATGAACCCAGCTAATGGAATAACTGAGTATGGTGATTTTCTTTCTGAAATTCAGTTGTAAGGTTAGACTGTGACAAAGACATCTGATTTATAACTAATGTATGAAATTCATTTTTGGTAGGTGAGGTTAACAAAGCCTAGAAAACCATTAATTTCCAAGTACTGCTTTCCCTATAATCTACAGAATCCTTCCTTAACCATGAGCCATTCACCTTAGCTGATGCACAGGACTTGTGTTGACTACTAGTAAAATATGATCTTGCCTACACAATTTGAAACAGTCCTACAGACTTTACAAGACCATAAACACATCCATTAAAAATGTATTAATTCTTTATAATATTATGCTGGGTTCTTACATGGACATCATCACATGGACTATATTCAAACCTGGACTTCAAAATAGAGCATAAATTTCTCCCCTTCTTTTAAAGAGGAAATGATGATGAAGTATGATGCTTCACAAATTGCTTTTCATATCCTTTGAAATCTCCTTGTATCCCTGTTCAGCTTCTCTTTATTTATTTTATTTATTTATTTTTTTTAAACAGGAAGGCTCTAATTTCTAACTGACTTTTGTCCTTGTGATGCCATCACTCCCTGTTATTAACTGAGCTCTTAAAAAAATATATCTAGGCAAATTTAGGCATACAGGTGTATCCTGCAAACAGCTGGTATAGTTTAAGAACCATGCTGGGTTCATGCTGGGACCTATTTTGCAAAATTTTCCTCTTCCTCTCCTTCTTCCTACGCTTCCCCTCCCCAAAAATCTTCAGAGACATCTCTAAAAAACACTCCTTTTAAATGCTGGCCTTGCAATTACTTATGTTGCAGCTAATTTTAAGCATGAGTAGTCCAATGAACTTCAGCTGAAATTTGTTTTTTTTTTTCAATAGTTATAGAAAAAAAATAATCTTAATTTTCTTCTAGGAAGATACATTTTGCAAACACAAAAAATGGAAATATCTACCAGAAAACAGCTATGCAGACCTCTTAAATGCTGAAAGATACATTTTAAAAATGCATCGTATGCTTTACATTTATTTAACAGATATTGCATTGGACTGGTTATTAGAAACTGTATCGTCATTACTTGGCACATGTTTAAACATTTTAATTTCTTATGACTATTTTATGTGCATACAATAGAACAAAGCAGATTTACAACATACTTTTGAGGAAAGAATAATGGCAGTAGTTATCTCTTAATTACAGGAGAGATTTTCAAAAGCACCTTGTGGCTTGAATTTCAAGGTGACGTTGGGCATTAAGTTACTTAGGTGCTTTTGAAAACCGTACCTTTGGTGCTCTCCAAATTTTTAAACTCGGTCATAACCTTGTATTCAGAAATTATGGAGAAGTATCAGATATCCCCCATACGTTCCTATTGGGAGATTCTGCTTCTGACAGAAACAGCAGCGTATCACTCGTGCACAGGAGTGACTTGAGATACATTTCACTTCAGCCTAACTGACATCTTTAGTTCTTTAGTAACAGCTAACATTGATAGCTCGGGAAGAAGAAAGACTGCTAAAGAAGGATGGGAGACAACCTTGTTGAGGGATTTTGTGGATGGCCAAGACCAAGTCTTTTGCAGATGCCAAAGTGAGAGTACAACTGAGAAGCCAGATTAGCAACCAGGATACCGAGTACAAACAAGTTTTAAGTATGAACTGAATAGTCCCATTCTATTCAGTCAAATGCTTTTTCAGCTTCTATCAAATCATCTGCCGCAGGGGAGTTTCATTTATTTGCCAGGTGGATAATGTTGCACGCAGCGTTCAGGCATTTTCAAAATCTGTTTTTGACAAATACCACTTGGGAGGTAGATATATTACATGTAGATATCTTGTTTCTAAGCAGTTTAGTTAATACCATGGCAAATATTTTATGATCTAAATTTATGAGAGCAACGATTCAGTAATTACCATGGAGCAAAGGATCACAATCAGGTTTTAGAATGAGAATCAATTAAAGTTTAATGGAACTGGCCACTTTTAGGCAGTTTTTCACAGAACAGCAGTGGACACATCACCTGAATGGGCCCTGTCCCTTGCCAAGTTACAAGTGCTGGCCAGCAAGTGTTAAGAAGCTTCTCAATAAAACGACTATAAAAATTATTTCCAAGTAGTCCAGACATTGTGCCTTTCTTAATTTTAGTCTAATAAAAATACCAGGGGAAATGTGCTAGCAGAAACTTTCTGAAAGTGCTCTCCTGATGAAAACCCTGGACATGGGAGATTTCAGCCTCAATGGTGACAGTCTGAATACATTATACATAACTGAAACAAATTTCTGAAAAGCTCAGGCAGCCTTAGCCATAAATTAGCTCATGAATTTTAGTAAAAATAAAAAGATTCAAAATAGAAAATTGCTAAAGAATTCAGGCAGTGCTTCTAAATTTCACTGAGGAAGTCAGAATCGTGGTTTTGACGTAGCAGCAAGCATCGCCTTACAGAAACAATGAAACTCTTGGACTGTTAGTCATCATCATCATCATCATTGTTTGATCCTAAACTTTGTGCCCTTCAAATTTGAAGGGAAAAGGGCACCCTCCCTTTTTGGGGGAGGGCTAGATTAAGAGTGGGAAAGCTTTTTAGTCTATTCTAAGCAGTGGTGGTGAGGTCACATATGAAAATGATGTGGGCGGTTAAGCTGCTCTCTTTCCTTGCATTTTCAGTTGTGAAGCCTGTTCTCTGGAGATTGTCCCTTATTAATTAATTTTAAGTAAAGTAATATATTTCTTATATATTCACCTGGTTTAAATCAAGCTGAAGGCCACTGACACGTGTTTTTACTGGATTAATGAAATTGATTTAGAAACCACATTCTTAGAAAGTTTGCAGTCAGAATTTTTTATTCAGACCAGGCAAAAAGGTTAATTAGCTACTGTTAAATGCTTGCGGTATCACAATATCACAGCAAGTGAAGTGTCACACAGGAAACATATGTCAGTGAGGAGTAAAGAGAACTGATATCTCACAAACTGGGAAGGAGGTCTCCTACCTGTGCAGAGGGGAGAAGGGAAAAGGAAGGCGAAACCTTCCAATACGCTAACAAATTCCCACCCCGGTTTCTTATCAGGACTTTATTATCATTGAGTAAGAGACAGAAACAAGGCTGAGGTAGTATTTTAATCTCTAATCCTACCGACTCGGCATGACAGTAACATACAGCTCAGAATTAATGGAGACATATGAGAATGTTTGCACTGGGAGAAAGAGACAGCGATAACAGAGGGTGAAGGGTCAAGTCCATTAGCAGAAAATAACGTTTTAATTCAGACTGCATTTCAGGAGTTTAGCCCATTTCCAGTGCATCCACAGTTGACTAACCTGCTGCTAAACAACCACCCTATTGAAGGAGGAAGAGAATAGTGGGTGTAGCTCACCATTACTGAAATGCATTGTGTTAGTCTCTCTTAAGTTTCTAAAAGAAACAGTGAATCAGGAGAATAAAAGGTTTTCTTTAGAAAAGGAGCCTTCTATTCACAACTCACCTGAAACTTTTTCTTTGCTACAAAATACTGCATCCTACGAATCACCTTAATTGCAGCACGGTGGTGTTCTCGCAGCCTGTGGGAAAAATGAGGAAGGTGAGTGGGGTGAAAGAGCATCTCCATCCAGACAATAAATATAACGGTCTGCAGTAAATGCTTCACTAACACGTGAATGTGTAATGCAAGTAGTTGTGATTCAGCCTGGGAGCACAACACAGTATTATGTTGACCTTCCCCACCTTTCAAGAAGGCTATAAAAATCCAGGATTTTATCTGACCTATGCTAGATTTGCATACATTTCACGGTAAAAAAAGGTGTCCACATAACCTCCTCCTATGTCTAAGCAAACGTCCACCCATCTCTCCCAGTTTCATTTCCCCCCCCCCAAAAAAGCTATCAAGTTTCTGCATATTCAGCCACACGCAGCTTTTATACACGGTCGCTCTAGAAATCCAGCTTTTGTTTTTTTTGTGGGTTCACCGCCATCCCCGCAAGTCCTGTACAATATGTTTCTTCACTCCCATGAATTTGTCTTTCAAAAATTACTTTAAAATAACAATTTAAAGATTTTTGAGTTGTTGACTGCTAAACAACTCAAACGATCCTGTGGTAACTGGATGCAACACCTACATACACATGTATCCCAAAACCGATCTGTAAGTGTATATAAAGACAAAATAATCTGAAAGGTCTTCAAACAAATATATCCCCCTCTTCATGCACATGCATATGCACTGAAAACAGAATTAAGAAATAATAATTTGCTCTTTCTACTTTAAAATAACAGATTTTCATAGTATCTGACATTATTTTTTAAACAGTTCATTAAAAGCAACAGATATTCTAAATTTTTCAAAGCTTGCAAAAATGATGTATTTTTCTTCTTAACATTAAAATATCAAATCAAACATTTAAGCTGTGCCGATGATTTAGTCTACTTGCTCATTCCATTACTCTTAGCAAGATGTGCTTGAATGACATTATTGCATAATCTTTATTCCCTTTTTAAATGCATGAACATATAGCCTTTCTAACTCTCAGCCCAAAGAGACTTCTAGTGATGGCTTCGGGGAATCAGCAGTAAAAGCAGAGTTAGATATTCCAGATGTTTTATCTTTATAAAATTATTATTAATAATACTGATAGACCAGCATATTGAGATGTCACAGGCAGTACTTCCTGTCTGTACTGAACCTGACAGCATTCATACTCACCATGGGATGGAAAAGTCATATTTAAGTTCTGTACAGGTTTGGGTCTTTGGTGTGATACAGCATGGTATCACCCAAGCCTCTTCAGTTAAACATAACCTGGAATTTTAGTGACTATTCACATATTCCCTCAGGACAACTTTCCCCCAGCAAACAGAAGTTCTGCATGTGCAAACGGTGGATGTCTGTCCTCTGAACAGCATGGCAAGTGTAGCTGGGGCGTTCCATTCCTGAAAACTCACACTTTTTAGTGGGAAAATAGCTTTCTGCAAAGCCAAAAACAGAACCAAAAAAAGCTCTCTTTTTCTACTTGTAGATACTGCCTCTCAGGTGGTTTCTTTCTGTTACAGAAATTGTTCAGATTTAGCAATGACAGAAAAGATTACTTTCTCTGGATACAGTGTAAAATACAGTCACTTTTCAAACTAATAACATACAGCTTTTCACCACAGGTCTACAGATCACTAAGACTGTGAGTGCATTTATATAACGCAACTGTGCCTCAATAATTATACACCGATCCATGACTCTGCAGTTGGATCTGTACTGGGAGGCCCTTCCCTATTAACAGGTAACTGAGGTGCCTCAGAGAGACTCTCTCCAGGTCCCTGCTCCCGCAGATCTGACTGCAAGATCATGGTTCCTGTTATAAAAATGGAAATTTGCTCCGCCTAACTGGGATGGCTGCCTGTTTGGTTTGAGTCCCAGTGAGCTGAGTTAGCCTAACGCTAGTTCATCCCGGTTCTGTGAGCCCTTGCTGCATCACTCTGCTGCTAGGGACATGGACGACTTCCCCCAAAACCAAAGAAAATAGCAGGTTTGGGGTTTTTAAGTTCTGCTTCACAGAGATGGGAGACAAAAAGATAAACGCTGCTTAATTTGCTATTAAATATCAAAGGTGTGAAAGCGTAACTGTCATGCAGCTATACATCCTATACATAGATGCACACAAAAACATCTTATGACAAATAGAAATAAATTTCAATTGCAATAAAACTGCTTGGTTTAGGCCTCATTTCCTCTGGGCTGTTCTTCACAGTCCATTATTTCTGAGTAAAATATTTTTCTTTGGGACAGACGGTCACTAGTAAAGCACACCAAATCCCTCATTCTCTATCTAGATGACGAGCCTCATCTATAAGCAAGACAGATGGATAATAAAAACTATGTTTGCCATTCAGTGAAATAACAAAAGTATACTACCAAAATTATTTTCCAATGCAGCTATTTTACATCAATCCTTGTTCAGTGCTAACATGAACTTCCATGCCAGGAGGGAAAGTTAATATTCTCATTTTATTCCTTGCCATTTCCAGCTCCAGTAGGAAACCTTACAGTAAGCTTGTTTCCGCTTAAGCTGTAAAATCTAATTCTGCACAACAGGCTGTCCTGATTCCCCAAGATTAAATGCTTCTGCGATGAGGGAAGGGAATAAAGGATTTAATTAGTAGCCAAGGTTATGATTCACGGTTGTTTGATCTCTTTTGCAAACTGGTAACAAACGCTTCAGTAAATTGAGAGCTTAACCATTAACTGGCGATATTTGTTTGTTCAGCCACTTGTGACGTCTCTGAATTCTGGTTAAAGAACGGCTGCCTGCAACCTCTGCGGACACACAGCGTGCTTAGCTGCCAGCTAGCCACTCAATACATTACCGTCCTCAGAGCAAGAGTTTCACGAGTCCTTTTTTCTTTAGGAGCGTGGCGGGAGATGACGTCATCTGAGAGTGCTTACAGAGAGCTGTGACACGCCTCCGCTGCGCACGCGTCCCCACAGCGAGCGGGAGATGCCCTCGGGAGAAGCACTGCCGTGCGGGGCGAGTGTCCGCTGGCAGAGCCGCCCTCCCGCAGCCCCCGGGGAAAGGGGTTTTAGGGACTACTGGGACACTCCACAGAGCCCACCCGCTTCAGCGCAGCTGCGGGAGCCAAGCTCTCCTGCAATTCAAATCCGTCATTTTTCACACGTTTAGTTTTGCCTAGCTTTAGGAGAAAGCTTATTTGAAAAGTGCATTAGCAACAAGGTCAGCAGACAAGGTTGTTGCCCTTTAGTTAACGAAGCTATTTTCCTCTCCTGGGCGTTCGTCAGGCTTTGAGCCTCACCCTCACCATACCCATTAATCTCACGATAACCAACATCCAAAGGGACTGGCCAATCACCATTTGAGTGACTCCAATAACCATCAGCATATTGCCTTAAAAAATAAACTGAAGTAGTTTGTATGCCTGTAAAATCAAGCTTCCAATACCAGACAACATCTCAGCCTGCACCTTTCTGAAGAAAAATTGCCAATAGCTTTCAGCTACCAGTAATTTTCTTTCTCAACATAAACAGGACATTGAGATCACCTTGAACGTGGCACATACTACATGACATTTCCCGTGGACTTAAACTTATAGAATTAGGTCCCAAAACTGCCAGTGAAGCCATAACATTGTCAGAACCCATAGGAATGATCCGGAAGAATGAAGGAGGATATAACAACTCATCGACAACAGAAAACCACCCCGGTGGTAACAGGGTCAACACATTCATACAAACCTACATTATTTGTAGGTATAAACCAGGTTTGCATTATTTGTGCACTGAAAAAGTAACCTTGCAGATGCAGGCACTCCTCAAAGCATAAGAAATGAGGATTAAAAAATCCCCGGCAACAAAATACAATGGATTGAACACCCACATTACAAAAGAAAGCCTGACAGAATAAAATGACTAGAAGTCATTGGTTCTTCCTGCCTCCTTTTGTTGTTAGGATACTTAACCTAGAACAAGTCATTTGGAGGAAGCCTGATGTCTTCGTTAGCCCATCAGAAATCTGGACTGGAGTTTCATGTGATTTGGAAAACAAGCATGCTGAAGAACTTCAGGTAATTTTACAGCCGTTCTTATTTGGTTAGAAAGTTGTTATACATTTATAAATGCCCCAAACTATTGTAATGCAGCTGTTTGTACATTTGACTTCAATATTACTCATTTTTCACAACAGAGCCAGCCAAAACCTCAATAGGTTTCCCAAGGTGTGGCTCATTCCCCAGTCCCACACTCACTGACAGCCACAGTGAATGTCACCAGCTTCAGCCAGCACCCGCCTGCCTCCTTCCTGCATGGAGACCTGCAGGGCCACCCCAGAAGAATGCTTTCTGGGACGAAGGCTAAGGTTTTTGGTTACAAAAACCAGGTGGCTTTACAAAAAAGGAGGTAAGTAGTTGCATGGTTTGGTTGTTTTATGTTTCAAGAAAAAGAAAAACTTTTATTTTTCAATGAAGTTTTACAAAATTAATCCCTATTCTGAAATACACGGTTCTTTCACTAAAGGACAAGAAAGGAAAAACAATTACCAATTAGAAATTATTTATTGTCCTTACAAAGCTGCTGAATTTTGTATCAAGTCCTTAGTAATGCCATTAGAAGTTTGTTCCCCTTTTCATCTCAGGAAGGTGTTCTACATATTGGCTTAGTGTTAACAGAAATATTTAAGCAACAGGACAGAGGAAAGGTGGTGCTAATTTCCTATTTATAACACTTGCCTTTTTGTTTATTTGTAGAACATTTTATTATCAGGACCATAATGTCTGGCACAGACCTCCCAACCTACACGGACGCTGATATTGTCGGAGTTAAAAGGTCAACACTGTCTATTCAGAAAGAGTTTAACAAGAACGAAAACTCAGTAGGAGAGCACCACAGATTTATAATATCTTTTACAAAATACCCATTTCTCAGTAAACCTAACACTGATTTGAAGTCAAGCTCAGTTTTCAAACATATTTAAATTCTCTGCTGTCATCTTAAATTTCTGACTTAGGACAGAGCTAAAGTATTAAGAAAGAATGCTGAAGTCGGTTGGCCCAAAGTTTTTGGCACTAATCATTATTTAGACTTGAGCTTTACCTTTAACACATCAGATTTTAA
The DNA here is from genome assembly GCF_947461875.1 of Haliaeetus albicilla. Classification (NCBI taxonomy): domain Eukaryota; kingdom Metazoa; phylum Chordata; class Aves; order Accipitriformes; family Accipitridae; genus Haliaeetus; species Haliaeetus albicilla. Next base: position 15,840,470 of record NC_091498.1, on the reverse strand, counting down.
TAATACGCTGTGCATGTGAACCGAAATATTTTTCACATTCAGGCACTGAAAAGCATCCCTTGTCACAGAATCTGATGGACAAGATGCAGAGTAGCTGCATTAAGCCATTTCATTAGTGCATTTAACTTTAATGAAATCTTTCATCGTTAGTCCTCCAGGCGCTTTTGATATAGAAATTGCTGGGGCTCAAGGTTATTCTTGTCTTTTCACACGTTCTGTCATTCCCTGCCCATTACAGTTGATAGGAGTTTCTCCATACTGGGCAACATTTTAGATGTGATAAGTTAAAAGGGATTAGGTTGCATTGCTGTGTATTCTGTAATAGGAAATGTTTGATCACTGTACCCAGGAACAAAATCAGAATCGCTGATTATTTCAAATAATGTGGGCTACTCAGCTTTTCCTTTCATTTGTTGCGAGAGCTTGGCAACTGTTGTTTGCCACCATTATGTTACGTTTATCAGGGGCTCTCAAAATATACCCTGGCCTATAAATGATTCACAAAAACCATCTTAAGGACCAAGCAGTAAAAGCTGCCCAGAAGTGTTAGAAAAGTATGACGACACTTGAAGAGCAAACCAGTTACAAAACTGAAGTTTTATTAAATGGGCTTCAGCTAAGCTTAGTGTTTACATAAACGCTCCCATAACATTTTCAATGTATGAATGTGTTTATTTTTAATGACAAACATTCTTTACTAGACCTTGCCTTCTGGACTTCCCATCCATTTGTGAAAGTAAATTTGGAAACTAACGACAAGACAAAGGAAATGAATTCAGCTACCCCCCACAGTCCTCACCTCCAGGGTCTTCACAGGTTTGAATGCAATAGGAATACAGAAATAACAATATATATAGAACAAGGAGAATCACAAATAGCAGGTAAGCTAGATTTTTAAAATTTCTTTGGTCTTAGCAAAGGCATTCTAGTAATTATTGGCGAACAAGTAATCTGGTTACAAAAGATCTAAGTCTACTGAACTCTTATTCATGCTTGCAAATGGGTCGTGAACACATAAGATTTCATCAAATGCAGTTGTTCATCTAAGCACTGAGTAATTCAATGTCAGCAGCAAATGATTTCTATGAAGAAGTTTGATCAATAATTTCTATAGAATAGTATGTTTTGAGTGTTTAGTTTTGCAAATATGAGCGGCTTTGACTTAAATGCTCGTGTCATAATGTAATTTCTGTTCCCTACCTAAGGCACTGCAGGGGCTGACTTTCCATAGGAGCATTAGTGATTATAAATTTAAAAATTACTCTGCAAGAATACTCTGTAAGAGTAATGTCAAATTCACTCTTTTGGTGAACCCTTCAGCCAGTAAACATCTTGGTTATTATTTACTGAGTGCGAACATAGTCCCAGGGGAATTAGCTTAAGGTGAATTAACATTTGTAAGCTCCTCCCCCCACTACGTATTCTCCCAACTATCTGTGGTTGGTCTTTTTTTTATTTAAAACACGTAATTTTAAATCCACAGCCATCTTTTAACAGATCTATATTTTATTTTACAGCAGCTTTCATGTCTCCCTTCTCAAAAGTCATGGGCTTAACTCAGAAATCCTTTCATGTAGTTATAGCAATCCTCTTCTCTCTACAGATAGTCAGGTTTAGCTTGGTTTGTGGGTTTTTAAGAGATATGCAAAAAAAGAACAAGTTTAAAAAATAACATTGCCTTTGAAGGATTTTGATGTTTTAATATCTTCAGTTAATCATAAAAATAGCATACTATTATAAGAAATGTTTCAAAAAGGAAAAAAATTATGTAGGTTTTTCATAGTCATGCCATTGGAGCATGGTATATAAACAGGGGAAGCTGTCGGAAAGATGCAGCTTCCCCGAGGGGTGGGCAGCTCTGCAACCACAGCTCAGAGTGCGATGCGATCTCCCCAGCTCTCAGTCGCACCTCGGCAGAGATGTAGCACCGGCATATACCGCTGGAGAAAGGCACACGCGCTGGCTTCAGCACGGAGCTCTTCTCCTGCTCTGGGAGCCTTTGCGCAGCGATAGCCGCTGGTGGGAAACCTGATCAGCTACATTTGGCAGGTCAGAAAGAATCCCGAGCTCTGCACCGATCGCCTAGGAGAGGTCTCCCAGGGGTGGTGGGGAAGCCAGAGGTGGGAGTTCATATGGAAAGAGGAAAGCAAGCTCAAGTGACTTGACTTGTTTCAGGCACTAATTGCAATTTGAGACTCAGAGCAACTCTGGAAAATACAGCTTATCAGTCTAGCCCTTTAAAAAATGCTCATATCAAGGCAATCTGAAATGAATATTTAAATGCAGGCCTGAGAAGGGAAAGAACCACTGCTCTCCTGACCATTAGTTAGCACAGGTAAAAAATAATAACTGCCATGTGGACCAGCAAGAGATGGCACGAAGTACAGAAGTTTTTGGAAGCTGTTTTTCTGATAGGGAACACAAGTCTCACAAGGGGCTTGGCTTCATAACTCACCCAAAATACAAACTCTCTAATATCTATACTGCTGCACAACTACATTGCTGTAACTCCAGGTGGATCGTTTTACAACTGAACTTTCAAGAAGGGCTTTCTGCAAAGCATTTATGTGATACTGGGAGACTGGACACAGGATAAGGAAGATAAACACACCATTAAAACCAAAGTTTTCAAACATGCTGACCCTCTACTCCATTCCCAGTTGTCCCACTATTCCTCAGCATACCCTGACACATAAAACAAAAACTGATTTCCAGCTAAACAGAAGAGGATCCAGAATACCTAAACAGCATAGGATTTTGGAGTGCAACACTCAAATTTGTTCAACTTCTGTTGGGGGGAAATGGTCCAACACATAGCATGTCTAGAACCAAGACAAATTGCTGTAGCTAGAATAAAAACCATGCATACGTTTTCAGAACTAATGGTATGCTGGGGCAAACAGATATAGCATCAGAGATTTCCTTTGTGGTCTGCCCACAATGATGCTAGCTAAGAACATAACCCTTACTATAAAAGTTTGTGTTGAAATCAGGCAACAGCATGAGATTTCTTGTACATCCCAAATCGCCTTTGCTATATGTTTTCACAATTCTGTTTTTACTTATGTCTGTTACTGGGGTATGAAGAGTTGCACAAAGGACGGTGGGGGAGGAAGTAAAAATTATTTTTGGAAGGGACTGAAATACCCTGTAGAGAAAGCAGGAAAAATATAAAAACCTGTTCCTATTTTGTCAGAATTGGCTATTGTTCCCCAACTTTGGTGATATCATTACCAAATACCAATTGATATTGATACCTATATCAAATCACAGTGAGCCTTTATTCAGCTCTTTACTCTCTGCAACTTGTTGAGTCAGAAGGCAGTTGCTTTTTTACACAGTTTCAAGGTCAAGCAATTTGAAAGTATCGAGACACAAATGAGATCACAGATAAGTAAATAATAATGTACGACACTGTCTTACAGACATAGTCTGACACATTAAACTCCTTTTCTAAAGAGGTTGAAGACAGAACACAACAGAGTTGTAGTTCAGTGCACATGGAAAGCCATGGTTATTATTTTGCACCATCTGTTTAAGAGCGATCTTTTCAGCTTAAAAAAAGTATTTTTTGCAGAGCTTGACATCCACAGCTCTGATTATAAAAGGAAACGCAGGGCTACAATCAGCGATACTAGGAAGAAAAAACCCATATTGCCTATGGTTACTTGCCTCTCTGTTGTTGGCCTATTAAAATTACAATAACCTTTGAATATTAAACCAGCTGATGTTACAGTACTTCATTATGCTCAAGAAGTTGTTAACACTACACGGTAGCTCTTTGTTGTATTCATTGCAGGGAGTTATAAGACCACTGCAAACTCAAGGCTGAGTTTGGCTTTTCTATTTGACTTAAATTGCATTGCCCAGAATATACATCAGATACCACCTGTACACAAAAATATCTAATGCTGAGTATGAGATGTAAAAGCATCAAAATTATGATCAACTCATTAAGAATTCTCAATTATTCATTTCCACTCTACATAATACTTTAACATGCTAATTTAATATATGCTCTATCCCACATCTTAATTAACACTCATCACGTAATACTACTAACATCATCCCATTTAACCTTTTGTTTTGAGACAAAAGAAATAAGCTTTTATTAGGTCACCTACTGATGCAGTTCACAGGGGATCCATGGAAGGTCAAACCAATATTGCATTGCTACTTATTCAACCCCACACAATGACTTTAGCCAGAACGTCCTTCAGGTTTTTTCCCCAGCATCTCAGTAATAAGTGTATTTTTAAATAATAGTGAATAGAGACAAGAAAGTTGTTTTTTCTTTGTAAAACCAATCATAGGCAAGAGGTTAGATTCACTCATACACCCTCACAAGTTCAGGCTATTCTACCAAGGCACAGGAGGTAAATTGAGAGAGTATCTCAGCTGTTCCACACAAATGAAAGTCATTACACAGTTGTGACTAACAAAATAAAGCAGCTTTTCTGTTGCAGAGACAGGAATTACAGTGGGAAAAAATATCTGAAAGGAAGAGGCCGTTGACCTGAATAGCAATATTTACATTACCAAAATCCTTGATAATCCTATTTCAGAAATCCTAACACCTTCCATCTTGTTTTCAGCTACAGAGATGATTTGCAAATTCTCCTGCCATTTAATAATGAAAAAGAGAAGATGGAAGTCACTGCTGTGAAGCCCTTTCTAAGCACTATATTCTGAAATCATACTGTATCCAAAAAAAACCCATCATTGCCACAGAAATCAACTGAAAAACACAAGGCCAAATTCTGCACTATTTACACCGTGGGACACTGGAAGGGACTGGAAGCTGATGGACTGTTAGGTCACTGCAGCTTCTGGCCTGCCATCTCTGTAGGGGCTCTGGATGTAATTTATGCAGAATGATATAAGTGTCTGCTCACAGCTGCACGTTTCGGTGGGTGTATCCTCCAAAAATAAAGTGATAGAAGACTATAAACATAAGGGTGTTGCTATAGTTTGTGTAAACTGCAATGAAAAGCATGGCAAACCTTGAACAGACAGCATTAGGACAAGGGGACTTCACTTCCCACGTCAATGCCATCACTTCAGAAAAAAAAGGCAGTTACAAATGTAGTTCAAAACTGCAACTTTTGCAACTGGAAGCATTCTCAAGGATTTGTTATTTTACAATAGTGGAGAAACACATGGGATTTCAACTTGTGGAGAACAGCCTTTTCCTATAAATCACAGAGCGTAATCTGAAACCTAGAAACAGCACAGGGGCTCACATTTATGGATTTAAAACAGATGAAGAGCAAGCATGCTCTTAACCCTTTCCCTATAATTTCTTCCCAGTACAAAATGAAAATGAATATGCAAGCACTGAACAGAAATTAACTTGGTAAAAATCAAGATGAATACAATTCTGTAAACACTGAAAACTTCAGCTCTTCGACCAACTTCCCTAAGGACACAAGCACAGAATTGTCCCAAAGCAAAGCACTGTAAAACTGTTAGAGCATAATCCACTATTCGGACTGTTCTTTCATCAACTTTTATTTAAGCCGTTTATCTTGTTGAGATTAGGATCTCTCTTATAAAGCAAGACCTGGCAAACACAGGCCTCTGGGTTTTGAATATCAGGCTATATTTCACTGGGAAAGAAGTAACTAGCAGCCTGTCGTCTCACCATAAGGTTATAAACTCCTTAATCAGGCAATAGGAGAACTAATACTAACACATTAGTGATAATTTCTCTTCAGAAATACGTAAGAGCATTAAGATGATATAAAGAGCATTTATTTATTGTCTTTTGGGATCCCCAACAATTTCTCTACCATTTTAGCCTCTCTTACAGCTCACTGGACAAAAAAACCCCCCAAACCCAGCATAGCCTGTTCAAACTTGAATCCTAAGACACAGCCTTTTTTTTTTTTTTTTTTTTTTTTTAAATAAAAAACCACAATGTAAAAGAATGGATGGGAATATCAGCATTGCCAAAAGGCATTAGTCTATACCTTGTCAGGGTCAGCGTTCCAGTACTTCCAGAAATTCACTCACATACGTGACACAACAGTATGATTAAAACCAGAAACGGGCTCGGTGTGAAATAAAAGTATGATGGTGGGTCACATTAAATCTCTACAACGATGTAATATTTTAGAGCAAACCCTAAACCAACCAGCCTGGGACAGTTGAAAGGAGAAGGGGAAAGATAATTTTAAGCTTACTGCAAGATCACTCATCTGCACACACAGTATTTGCCCATGGTAATCCAACCTTTGTCCCTTTATTGGCTGCAGTTCAGTGCAGTGGTACTTTTCTCCATGTCTCCTGGTGAAAAGCTAGGGTGTTTCTGTACCTCACTGAAAAGGTGGCAGTTCACAGGAAAAGTGTCTCTAACGTGGCAATGATGGGCACCCAATTCTTTTTCAAGTGAAGAAGTAGCTACCTGAGAACAGTAGAAAAACGCAGCATGAAAATGAATTCAGTCTTAGCCACTGGGCATATTGTGGGAGCATACAAAAAATGCAGTCATGGCTAAAATTTTGCGCTACAATAATCAGAGAGACAACCTAAAAAAATCTGAGCCCTTTTGAAATAGCTTGCTAAAACTGTTTTATGTAATTGTACTTGCAAAGAAAGATTTGGGGAGAACAGAGAGAGTAAGAGAGAATTTGTGTTACTACCACAATTCTCTCTTATGACTAACATTTGATATGTCACATAGTGTGTTAGCAAATCTCAATAAACATAATAGTCACCATGACTTTTTTTTTTAAATAATTTCAAACCAAAGACTGATTTTTTCACAAACGCGCACATTATGGAAAATTTCAGATTAGATCCTCAACTGCTTCACCTTCATCCTATTATCACTATAGCTTTTTAAAGCTGCAGTCCAATTTCAAGTACAACCTCCCTTGCTTCACTTTAGTCCTGCAGATGCTCAGATCCAGATCTCACCTTTGTCTCTTGTGAACCAAAGATGATATTTGCATACAAACACCTACGAATGTCCCCACTGGGATTTCCAAAAATGTCTATCAGCCCATCCAATGAGGTTGATATACACAGTTTGAAAAATCTCATGAGGTACCTAAATAACTGTGACAATCTGACCTATTCCATATGTAACCAGATGGCTACCAACCAAATGGTATGAAGGAAGAGGCATTTCACAGCTTGAAAGCCACTAAAAATATGGACTGTATCACATTTACTGAATTATGTGTTCAAAACGGCTAGCTAGATAAACCCTTCTTTAAAGCACATCCTGTGCAAAAGTTCCTGCCTAAACGTACCAAGTTGCTTTGAAGCCTCCCATCTCACCGAAGCGGGTATAGGACTGCGTGCATGAGTAGACTCACTGAAGTCAATGGGAGAACACATGCCTGAACTTACACGCTTGCTTAGCATAGCGAGGGATCAGCAGAAACTTGAAAAACTTGTACATACAAGAAAACATTCAAGACAGGAAATGTAGATTATATATTAAGAAGAATTCTAGATACACACTTATTAACTAGGTTGCTATCTTTTCTGTGGAAAATCTGAGCTGAAACATCTAAGTTCTCCGGTTCAATCTAATAGTTAAAGAATATGCCAGGTTATTACTATTGCAAAAGCACAGGGGAAATTTTATGAGCTGATATGCTGGAGACAGAAACTGGCTGGGACTAGCTACTCTGGTATGTGAACTCCATTTCTTTCTGTGGCTTCAAAGCACAAGCAGAGCTCACAATGTATTTTTCTAGCCTAGAATTATTCTTTTGTAAGTTAGATACGGAAAACAGCATGTGTTTTAATTACTTTCTCCCTCTCAACTGAGAAACTGATAACAAGCCTGTTGTACCTTTCAACTTAAGTTCTGTTACACAGAAAAAATATTTTGCTTAATATTCCTATCTCATTGTGTAAATACATGATGACGTTTACAGATTGATTTACAGTTGAGCACTTTGTTAAAAGTATCAGCCTACTTTGTAACTTTAGATTTTTTGCAACACACATTTCTGCAAGGCAACATTTCCTCGATACAGGTTGAGCATGAGCTCAACTACACTCAGCATAGCGGATAGGAGTCTCTTGATCCTGGCCAGTTTTAGGTGGGCTCTATTTACTCCAGAAATATTTTTTCAAGGGTATCTATACAGTCAAGTAATCCAGTATTCAAAGAACTAATACGTTCTCTTGGTACGTATCAGCACAGAGAAAGTTAAATGGAAATAAAAACTACACTACCAGTATCCAGAAGAGTTACTACAGTCCAGAAGGGACAGTCATTTGAGGGAACACACTGGTAGGGGAATTAAGGAGGGCTCAGCATTGCTACCATTTGTGTTACAGGATTAACATCATCCATCGTACCACAAAACACGTGGCAAATGTTACTTGGGAAAGCAGAGAGATATCTTGCTTGGCATTAAAACTACTGCAATAATTTCCTTTTTTTGGGTGTGAGATCTCACACACAAAGCCACAACCCCCCCAAGTGTCTTGCCTACAAAAGAGGTAGAATCAGCAGCAGTTAGCCAAACCCTCAGCTGGTTCAAACCAGAGCTCCACTGCCTTAATTAGATAAGCAATCCTGAAAGTCCTATTTAAAAGAGCACTGCATCAGGCTCTCCATGCCACTGTAAGCCAACTCTCTTCTCTAGCTGCCTTCCTTCACATTAGCTCTTTGTCCCTCCCTTCTTCTCCTCTGACTTTCCTACACTTTCCAATTACCTTTTTCTCCCCTTTACGTTTTCTGCATCTGTCCTGTGGTTCCTCCTCTCTGTTTTATCAGTCATAAGTAAACTTACCCTCATTTTCGCAGCCCTTCACAGTCTACTGCGACTCTAGCTATCCAATCTCATGGACATCTTCACTCTGCATGCTATTGCTCAATAATCACACAAACACGTTTCCTTCCTTGCCACCTTGCAACAATACTGCAATGTAGCTTTTTTCTATTTCTCCTTACTCTTTGGCTGCATGGCATGTCTTCACAGTAGAACACAATTCAGAGAATATACCCCTCGTATTTTGAGGAGCATGAACGCTAAATAGGAACAGAGCAAAATTAGGCTTTCAATGTAGTTACTAGTTTTGCAGCTGTGCTTTCTGCGTTAAACTAATGATAGGAATGCCCTAAAACCAAGAAAAAACTTGTTCATTCAAACGTTTGTGAGACCAGGATTTTTTGGAGGAAAAAGAACTTACCAAACCACATTAGTGCTTCCTAGTAAGCACTTTGCAGGTACACTGGTAATACAAGATCATAATTTTTTTCCAGCTTTGAATGATTATGTCATAAAAATATCCTTTTATATAAGCTAATATACATAGTAATATATGTATATGAAAGCATTCATTGAATACAAGGCAAGTAAGTTAATGCAAATTGCAGGTAAGAGCCAGAGAGAAAAGGAGTAAATTTTGATTTTGAAAATGCCAGAATCAAGAAGGTATTTTAAGGTCGTCATTGAAAATCTTCTGAGAAAGCGGGGAAATGTGAAAAAGTGCACTGAAAATCAGTAGTACTTTTCTACCAGCTCCTTTTACACCTTCTATATGCCTTTACATCCATGAGTTCTGCACGGGCCAAGAGCAGAGAGGAGAGTAGGCTAAGTGTACGCAGAAACACTGAAACAAAATCAGTCTCATTTGTATTCTAGCGCATCACAGAGTTTTTATCGGCACTGAAGGTTCTAATGTACAATGCCACCCTCAAATGAAGAGCGGAGAGATGGCTTGACAGTGTACGTTATTCAGGTCGTTAATTTCAGACTTTATTATTACAATCCCGCTCGCTTTGGGGATTGAAAAATGATTAGGAACTTTGAAATGATTCCGAAAAGTGTGGGAGTAGACATGGCCTGACTGAGTCCACTGAAGGGCTTTCCGTGCAGGTTTAACACTGCTTTCCTCCCTGGCTTGTGTGGAAAGAGAAGGCAAGCCAAGAGTATTCTGCCTGTGGATGGGGCAGTTTCAGTTAAGCCAGGCTCTGAGGCTATATTTGCTCTTCCCCCTCATATGCCCTTTTAATTCCCATTATATTTCTCTCCTCCCAGTTTATGAAAGCATACTCTCGCTGGATTAATTTACTGAGACCTTAACAAGAGCCTGAATAACACCACAGGCATTTGCGCAAACAGGTAATTACGAGGTTCTAGGCTTTTCCACATTCAAAAGTGCAAGTGCATGGGATATTCCCCCCCCCTTCTTTTCCCCTACATATTTTTATTACTCAAGTTTTGCAAGGCTTTTAGAATACAGAAGAAAGAACGAGCCTTAGAAGAAACTCAAAGCTGTCTTTTCTCCCAGCACTTCTGAGTTTGTATTCATTTTCCTGGGGATTTGTTGACAAACAATTCATGTATCCTGAATTCCACTTAAAAATCCCATTAAATATCCTATAGTAAGCAACTACCAGGTTATCATAACACTTAATGTCACATCATTAATTCTGTTTTAAATATGAACCGACAGCCTGGTCAGAACGCAAGGAAAAAAACAAGCCGATAAATTGCTTAAAATTCAACCAAAACCAGACAAATGGCAAACAAGTTTGGGCGAGGGAGGAGGTGACTACAGACAGAGAGACTCCACCCCGGAGCGCCGTAACGGGAAGCTGTGAAAAATCAATGATTGTTTGCTGGCTTACGCAAAAAGGCAGAGCCAGGCACAGCCAGCTCCTCGTGGGCAGAAAATCCCCGATGACAGCGTGCACGACACAGTGACTCCGTTGTGGATTTCAGAGGTCAGGGACTCGGCAATGACTTTTTTCAAGCCGGGCCTGCTGTCTTTTGGCAAGCAGCTCTGTGGAGCTGTGACTGCTGCTCGTCCCGTGGGCAATTTATCCTTGTAGCAATGCCAGTGGGAGACCTATGAAAAGTTACATCTCTTAAGAGCAGCAGGGCTTAACGCGCAAGGCAGACGTGCTTTTTGCAAGTAACTGAGAATTTCGGCCTTTAGCAATTTAGGATATTTTTAAGCATACTAAATAAATTCCTACAGAAGCAGACAGACAACTAACTACAAAACACTCAGGCAAATCCTGCCGACTACCCATCTGTCTCAGAGTTGCCTTATACCTACAAAAGTCTGGTCTTTAATTGAATCAGAAATCATTTCACTTAATCGCAGACCAAACCAGAAGCAAATAGTGTGGTCTTTGGAAAACTCTTGGACTTTTTGCATTTAAAAAGGCTTAAGTATCTTTTCTTCATACTATTTCTTCTGTTCGCAAGCCAAGACCTAAAGCACCCGTGATGAAATGCCACAATAAAGAACATTTTCACAGAATTTCCAGTCTGAATTGGAAGCAGGAAAAAACAAACAAAAAATCAGCTTAAACTCTTTTCCCAGAAGGCCTTCATGACCCAGTTTGAAAACTCATGAGATTTGGATGAGTCTGAGAGACTCCATATGAGGCAATCTTTACTTAAATCTCCAAATGTTTATCCACTGCTAATTTCATTGAGAAGACTAAGATGACATTGCTCTCTAGAACAGATTATCGAATTGGCATTGTTTGTCCTGTAACCAGGTGGCCTCTGCCTAGGTTTAAGTGCAAGTCTAAATATACCTAAGTATACTTTCCTCTCTATTGTCTAAGTTTAAATATTGTTCTCTTTTGAACAGTATTTACCTGTGTTTTCTGTGTGTACATATACATAAACCAGATAAAATAGAGCAACGACAAACAGATTATTTATATTTGTATAATTAGGTGACTAAGATGAATTTGTGCTGGTTTTTTTTCATGTAGTTCTTTTTTACCCCAGCGGTACAGAATGTCCTGAAATGTTTTATCCTACACAGCAGCCTGTACTGACACCTCTAGCTGTTGCTTCCCAAGGACACATTAATACCAAGCTATTAGGACAATTATTTGGTTGCAGTCAGGCCTAAAATAAGGGCCAAATAAAATCCTAAACGATTGTTCATATTAGAATGTTTTCCTGAATCTGGGCTGAAGCAAATGCTGTAATGATGTATATTACTGAACAGCCGCTGCAGGGTCCTTAAAAAAAACTTGCAGCTTAAGGTTCACATTCAGACAAAATTAAAGTGCTAATGAGCTAAAGCCAGTTTTTTATAGTACAAAGACCTGTCCCAAAGCCTATTTTTATTCTACTACTTGAAATTATTAAAGCAAAGCACTGTAAAAGTTCACCTTCAATTACAGTAATGGGCATTTCTTAAATAATTATAGCTGCATCACAAATTAAACTATGTCTAAACTGTATCTGGACAGTCCTTTACCGTATTGACTTCTTACAAAATAAGTGTATCTAATAAGGCTAAAAAACCCTATCTAGTTTTCAAAAGACAGTTTTTTATTATTTTGAATTTCATAAACATGAACTTCTAGATAAAAAAAGGGAATCTCACTTCCTTTCATGCTAACCAGTACACCACAAGATGATTTATCAGTAGCAGTAGAACAATCCTCACAGTTTTAACAGAAAAATAGCTTTATTTTCTTCCCCTATGTGTGTATATAAATATACATACATATTTGCTTGATTATAGTTGGACTGCTTCTACTGAACTACAGGTTTAGTTCACTTTTTTTTTCAGGTAAGGAGAATATTAAAGCAGTTGGTTTGAAGGAAAAAAGAAGTGGAATACAAAATGGAGGAAATGCTGTATACTGTAAATGCGGTCAAGCCCTTTTCAAGTTTGTTGCTTCTTGCAAGAATTTTATATACAGGACCAACGTGTAAGTTTCAAGGTGCTTTTCCACTTAAAACCAAAGCAGATATACATCTAACTTGAAGGCCCAAACGACATAAGTCCAAGTATCCTGTTCAGTCAGTGGCAATACAGAGAATTTAGGTGAGATAGCTAAAATAACTGGTATGAATCCACTGGTATAAAACATCTGCCCTATTATTTGTTACTCATATATGTTACTCAGTTACTAGGAAAGCCTTAAATAAAAACATGTGGATTATATAATAACATATATTTTTTTAGTTTTTGTAATGAACTCTCACCTAAGTAGATAATTGGCAATGAGGACTGAACATGAGAACTTTTGACCTGAAAGCACATTTTTTTTCTGAATTCAACAAACACATACTCTCTCTTTTCTCAAGACTTCAAACAATTGACAACAGTAATGAATTTTTTATTAAAAAAAAAATGTGCTTAGAGAAGTTTGAATAGTTCTTGGAAGCTCAGGAAAGGTATCCAGCACGGTGGTATCTATCTTTAAACAGGAAAAATGACAATATATATGCTGGCATTGCCAGTGCTCAAATCAGCGTTCAGGAAGTATCAAATGTGTAATCACCTGTTAGTGAAAAAGAACCAAGGGAATGTCAAGAAGAGCATTTATGCTTTGTTTTTCTCACACATCCTAAAGTTAAGTGTTCAGCTATGCAATCACACCAGTTCTTGAGGAGAACATAAAAGGCAGAGAGGTCATAATACAAAAGGATGTGCTCTAAAATTATATCGCATCTTCATCCATTTGAGGAGAGCTGTTCTTTCACAAGGGTTAGCACAGATCTGTGACAGGGTAAAATCTTGGCCTGCCGAAGTCAATAAAAGTTTTGCTATTGACATCAGTGGGTTGGAATTCCTTCTATTATCTTTAGATACCTGGATAGCTGCCTGAACATCTGCTGAGGTTGTCTCTAAAAAGTCAAAGTGCATTTTCTTAGAAATACTCAGATCTGCTGGTAAGGATAATTCCATCCTATTAAAAAGACTTACACATTAAGGGTTCATTAGAAGTTGCTGTGCCTGACTTGTTTGGTAGATTTGTTACAGAGATCTCTCATTTGAGAAAACATAATCAAATACTTTCTTGCTTCACATAACCACCTTTTTCCACACCCCTGTCAAAACTCAGTATATTAAGCAACTTGTCCAAGGTTACACAGGAAGCCTGTGGCAAAGCCAAAAATTCTGAGTCCCGTGAAATTATTTGAACACCTTTTTTTTGAAATACCAATCAAGAACAAGAACATGAAGAAACAAAGAGGGAGGTATGTACTGGTGAAAAAACATTTTTCTAGCCCAGCATTTCCTACAAGCACAATGAATTAAAGTGCAAAGAAAATATTGTACATGCATGCATGCACAGACATAAAACAGGTAATTTCCCAATTTATGATCATATATATATTAATATTCAGCCATAACATATTCAGGCATCTCTGCTTATAAAGGCACAAAGAACAAGCAGTGGTCTGCACAGGAAGAAAGCCCTGGTTTATGGTTAGAGCCAAAGCACAAAAGCCAAATGCACCCCTGCATCTGCTCTCAAACCTGCCTGTACAACAGATTTTCTCAGTCCCCAGCCCTCCTAGCTTTTTCTGTGCCTATGAATGGCAACATTTGTGTGACCGTTTATAGCACAGTGACAAAACAGGAATGCAAAATCTGTATTAAAACAAAAAAGAAGGTTTGGATAGATTTCTCTATAGCTGCTAATTTTCTCCCCTATTAACACCTCTATTCACATTTCACTTCCATTGTTCACTTTTTGTATTTAATGTAGTCTTCTTAATAAAGCTTTGCAATTATACAGATTTCCCTTTAAATTTGCTGTTCCATGCAAGAAATCAATGCATTTTCTAAAAATGACTGTTTTTATAAAAACAGTGTCATTGGCAGGAACACAGCCTCGCTACGCTCAGTGATGTTAAAAATAAACGAATAGTATAGTCTAAGTTCATTAATCCAAAGCAGAGCTGACTGATATATAGGCGACATTAAACACCGTTTGGCCACATGCTCTTGCTATGTTGATGTTCGTGCAAACTTAACAGTACCTGCCTGTCTCAAGGGTATGTGTCCTGAAGAATGTTTTCTTTCTTTTAATATTTCACTTTATCTGCAATCACTTCAAGCAACTTGTATTCAACCTAGCTAATACAAGACAAGTAATTTGAAAGAACATTTTCACAAATATAACAAGAAACATCCAGCCTTGCTACAAGACTGTTCAATGCTTCAGCAGGACACAAAGCCCCTTCACCTCCCTCCACACCCCTAAAACCTCCTTTCCCCCAGACTGTGCAATGCATTTGCTTAAGGGAGCATAAGGCATCACAACTGCAACAAAACATACCATAGTGTTTAAACTCTGACGTTAAGCTCAAGCAAGTATGTTCAGGGACTCAAGAAGGATCTTGGCTGAGGGGACAAAAAAATATGCTGGGAAGACTGAGGAACATAAAATTAAAAACTTTCGTAAATGACCATACTATCAGCATGTTGATTGGTTTCAGGCATGTATGGGGCTCCAAACTATGTGATTTATTTCCTCTTAAAGAAAAAAAAAAAAAAAGAAAAAAGAAGTGTTTCCGGCATTTAAAGCATTAGGGCAAAATCAATGTTTTCTTTCAACTACTTCTTCATGGGAAATTACAAATCAATTGTCTTGAGGACCTGGGACTTGAACTCTTGAACTGAGAATATGACCCAAAATAGACATGATGAGACTGGTCATAAAAAGTCATGAGAATTGACCCACATTAAAGATAGAAAAACAGGTCTCAAACTATCTTCTAGCTATGCATTTAGCACTGGCTGAGGAAAAGCAGGATTAAAGCTGGGGGGTTGCATACAGGTGACTTCCCTGCTCTCTCCATTAAAACATGGCTCGAGCATGAAGAGCAAGATGTTAATGCTCATTCCATACAATGGTGTACATGTACGTTGAATTTTTAATTTCAACTCATTTAGACTGCTTTGTTACCTAAGTATCAACAGTCATTCAGATTTTCCATGGAGTTTGCACACAGAAAAACTTGATGTGTTTATACGAGAAAGAGTCTCTCCAGGAGTCAGAAACAAAAGACATTCTAATTTAACTAAAAAGATCTTGCAGTTGCGATTCCATGTGCTATGAATATATGAACACTTCCATTGACTGCACAGGGCAATACCTCATGTGAAGTAAAGCACCCTTGTAAGGTTTTGTAAGGATGAAGCCTAAGGTTTTTTTCCCTCTGGTAAAGCAGAAACAGCTCACTGAAAGATTGTTTTAGGAAAAAAAACAGATGAAACAGAGGCCTAACACATTAATTTTGCAGAATTTGATGTTAACCAAAAGACTGTGGACTGTGCTGAGGTACAAATATTCAGCCTGATAATATTTATATGGTGAAGTTAATACTTACAAACATAGTGATAAAATACAAAATACACAAAGCCCATGCAAGGCGACCCTCCAGATAAAGAGGCAGTGTGAGATGTTATATTTCTACTTGAGGTGCTTTGTCACCTACTTTCCAATTTAAGATTCCTCCGATATACCTTCTACCCTGAGTACTGAGGTCTTGTAATGTCCAAAGCACTTCAAGACAAAATTTACAGCTTCTTGGGAAATGCTGATGCGAGTAAAACCTTCACAGTGGAAGCATTAATACAGCGAAAGGAAATACCCCTGGCAATTTTAAATTCAGATCAAACCTTTGTTTACAAGCTAATTTTCAAAGTGCAGTATGTCACTAGCAATTTTCTATTACAATGCCGTGCTGTTAAATTTAAAGTGGTTTACCAGAGTTATGGAAATCTGATGTACTAAAAAAATACAAATAAGAACCCACTATTCTTGCTATGAATAATAATCCTGTTTTTTCAGCTTCGCCTTCAGTGTATCACTGTCACTGGTAGGAAGGTAGAATTTGAGCAAGAGAAAGCAAGATTTTACTTTTGTCCTGCTTAATTTGCCAAGCAATTCTGTTTCTCTTGACTCTAGTAACATACTACAGCCTTTAGTGAACAGTAATCATTGGAAGTATTAAGAAACAGAAGCTAAGGATTAACCTTGCATTAAAACTACTGTTGACCTTATAAGAGTGATTATTTATTAGTCTGTGAAAATCATGACACAACCTCACAGCTCATATAACTATTCAGGTGTATTATAAAAATAAATAAATACCATCCTTCTCCCACCACCAACAGTACTACACTTGAAATCACTTGCACTTAAATCACTTGAAGTTTTAATACTGATATTTAACAGGTCAGCACAAATACAGCATTCAGATGATTGTTAAGATTAAAAAGTAAGTTAATCAGTTAATTTAATAATTGCTGCATGATAAAAAAACTGCCCACAAAAAAAGAACGACTCAAGCCTGCTTTGTATTTAGGATGTGTAAGGAATTTTGCTTAGAATATATAGAGTTAAGAAGCAACTACTTGGTCGTACTCAGTTGTTTGTGCAGCACCAAATTTAAATCCAAGAGAGATTATGAGAAAATTTGCTGCAGGCTGTCAGACCTCATTAAGTTAATGGAACTGGTAAATTGGCACATTTCCAGCACATTGTAGAAAGAAAAGCGCTTTCAGCTCAAGAGTGAAGGAGATCTAGTTTCGGTTTGGCAGCTAAGGGAGACTATTAGCTATAAATAATGGCTGCACAGAGATGACTTATATGGGATTGCTTGACCAAAATGAAGGCGAAGAGACAAAAAACATTAACATTTTGAAACGAACGATACAGTCTCTTTGTTGGATGGAATCTAGAACAGCTTTGTAGACATTTTCCTTTTAAAGCCTTACAATTTACAAAATCATCTAAAAGTCTTTGTAACAAGATTAGCTACCACTAAACTCATTAACAGAGAGAAAATTCTTCTCTTTATTGGGTCTTTGAATCTGTTTAAAAGATGTTAGGTTCAGTCTGAAGTGGTGATGTGCTGTAATGTACTCACTAATATAAAAGTATTATATCATTTTGGTCTGAAATACTGTGCAGCGTTTTCAGAGCCAGGACAGCAGACAGGTTTCCAGGCAGGGCAGGGAACAGAAATCAGTAGACTCAGGAGATGCTAGTTTCCTGAGCGACCAGAGAAGACAAAATGCTGAAGAATGTGACAGAGAGAAATTTCCCTTTGGACAATGAGATGTGCATGGGAGGACATTTTTCTTACCTCAAATTTCTAAATGGTAAATAGGCTTTGAACTAAAGAAGACCAGATTGTCCTCTGAATTTATACCAATAAACCTAAAACTGTATATGCAAAAATTAACATTAGAATATGTGTCTGAATTGCAAACACTTCAAAATTCTGGGGCTTACTTAGATACTGAGATCTGCAAAGTTCAAGTTGAGATTTCAAATGTCCCTATGGCCAGGAACCGGTTCTATTTATTTATTTATAGTTAGGTGTAGCTCTGCTTTGAAGTCAACCATTCTTCAGCGGTGAAGTTTTTTGAAACAGGTGTTGATTCACAGCACTGAAAAAAAAGCACAAGCCCTATTTCTTCTGCATAAAATAAGAACAGGAATTCTACTGTTTACTTAATTCATTCTTTCTTTGTCCTCTTATTGTTTCTCAGGAACACATTTTAAAGGAAAATTAGGCCAGTTTCTATGTGTATTTTGGCCTCAGATTCTCTGTCAAGTGGTTGGTGCAGGGGTGCGTATGCGCCCGTGAGCCAGTTAGGTAAGAGCACCTGCCACCTTGCAAACTGGATTACATCACACAGATCCCTTGTCAGCATTGCATGGCAGTGCCTTCTACTTCTGAGCAACTCAGTCCAAATTGAAGCCAACCACCTTCACTCATGACACGACCAATTTCCCCAGGCACCCAGTTACAGTGGGTATAGGAGGCACTTCAATATCTGCTTTTACTTTTAGATTTACTGGTAAGCGATTGGTGAATTCTGCCAAAAAAAGTAAACATCAGGTTCCTTCCTTATGAATGAAAGCTTTATTATGCTCTAAAAATTTCTGCACAGAAAAGGCTGCCTCCAACAACCAGCTGAGCTAAACCTGAAAAAAAAAAACCAACCCCAAATATTAATGCGGTAACACGCACCGCTTTCCCCAGAGATCTGGGGGAGGAATGTATCAGACCGTAGGAACACCAGTCATGTTCTGATGCTGTGGTGCCAATTTGAAGAGCTAGGCATACTAAAAAAAACTTAATTCACTGCATCTCTTACACACAGGGTGGAAATTCTGCATCTAACAGTATTACTCACACTCCCCCACACCCCCCAACTTGAAAACACTTTTTATTTTTAATACTGTTCAAGAATAGCTTACCTCCTGTAGACAATAAAATGCAGCATGTGAATGTTTCTGGAGGAACACTCACTAGGAAAATTTAGTGCTTAGCTACTCTGGAACATGATACCAATTTACTTACATTAAAGAACAGCATTCCTGCATAAAGTCCTCTCTACCCTTTAAAAAAGGATTCCTGAACATCATCGCTAAATAGTTTACCAAGTGTTCAGTTTGAATAGAAAACAAAATTGTTTCTTTTCTAAGCGGCCGGCATGGCAGAAGCCAGAGAGAAGGCATATGGAATTAACAGCTACCATTATGAAGACTAAAGATCACACATCCAGAAAAAGCTTCTCTAGCTTTGAAACAGTTTTAACCTACTCCCCGCCACCCCCCCAGCAAAGGAGTGAAGAAAGACTGACCACAGTTTCAATTTAATGTTAAATGTCAATTTAATATTTAAACAACTAAGTAATAAACCCCCAAGCTAATAAGCAGGCTGTTTCTCCTACTCATCTCATCAAACAACGCAAGAAAATAATTTTTTCCCTTGTAACTTTTCAAGTACATAAGTAGACTTAATTTTCTCCCATTACAAGATTATACACTTTATGTACTACAGATTTATAACAAAATATCTCATTAATATATCCAAGTAATGCAGATGGGGCCCATGTCAGCAAATACACTCCAAGAGACCTGAAGCACTAAGTGCCTTCTGATATTCTTCTCTGAACATTGAAGTAACGAAGCAAAACATATCTGACAAGGTTCTCCACACCTAGCAGCATTTGAGGATTTGCGGTCTAGTCAACCTTATCTTTTAACTGAACTTTTTTGAACACTTACAGATTACACATTAAATTTAGGCAAATCTTCTAACCAGCTGAACATTATAAACCTCGACAGGAGTGGGGACCGTTCATATTTCTCATGATAAAGTTACATGACTGTTTGATATGGATACTATAAGCCAGAAAAAGTAAACAGATGCCTGAAGGCAGGAGTCTTCTAATGAAGCTGAAAAGTAAGAATGGCTCTTGAGTAACCTGGAAGGAGAGAGGGAAGGAGACGATGCGGTCCCATCCGCAGGCGAGGCGGGAGCCCAGTGCCCAGCAGCGAGGAAACGAAAGGCAGGGAAACAGGGCGAGAAAGGAAGGAGTAGAGAAAGACAACCGAGAGCTGCTCAAGTCGAGGGGGAACAATTCAGGAAGATATTCGAGCACATGAATAGACTTACTTGATAGACACTCAGTTATATACTTCATTTCTTTGAGGAAAAAAGTTTAAAACAGCCTGAATGAAGGGATCTATTTTGAGTGCATGATATTGCAGAAAAAAACAGTATTCAAAGAACTGTAATATTGCTGCTTTGCTATGAGCTGTTTTTTCTGTAGCTGAAAGTGTCAGTATACTGAATTTTACTGACTTTGTAGATCAAACTATACTGCGTACAGCAGCGTTACACACCGCACTTTATCAACTGCTTTCCTACTTGGACATATTCACGGGGCATTCTTTGACCACTTGTCTATTGCAATTACATTGATTTCCACGGGGGGTTCACCCACTTTCAGCTGTTAATGATGAACTTTTCTGTCCTTAGTGTATTCCAAACAAAACAGAAGCCAAAATTACTTGTTTGCTATTCATCATCTGTCTTTTGGGTGCATATCAAGACTGATACCCCAAAATTACAGTCATTAAAGTCCACGTGCTTGTTCATTCTGACAATGACAAATAAACAAACAAGATTCTTATGGTAAACTTAGTAAAAAAAAAGTCGTCTTCAACTACAAATTGCTAATCAATATACAAATTATCAACAGGAAAACAATAGGATACCACCACAATCACACAACCTGGTGACTCAGAAATACCCATTTGGCTATGTAAAATATGGGTGAGTGGTACCTGACCATCAGCTTCCATGAAGCATCTCAGTGGTTCAAGGCTGATACAATTTATCAATGTAAATAAGCTGAAATACATCGTCCAGCTCTTCCTCAAACACAGAAACGTATTAAAAATCTTACACCTGCGAAAAATTTCCCAGAAGAAAAAAGCCATCAATTTTGTACACACCGAATTTTAATCCAGTTGCTTCCATAAATCCATTTCTTGGTGACATGTAATTTAATTTTCTGCCTCCATATAGCCAAAGATAGTTACTCATGAATAGTACAGAGTGAAAAAAATATTTTATGAATAATATATATACACATATATATAGCCTAAGCATGAAAGATTGAAACTATTTACAAAAAGGAATACATCTAGAAAAATAAACTAGAGCCAAACACATGTGTTTCAAAGTGCTGCCTTGCAGAAGTCTGAGGATGTGGAGGAGAGGTTATTATAAAAACTATAAATGAGGGACTTCCTTCCAGGAATGAATTATTAGGAATATGTACTTAGGGATACTTGAAATTAAACTGACAATAGAAGAGCATACCAAATATATCTTAGCATAGCCAATTCTTTTAAAAAAATAAATATATCTGGCACTGATCGAAAACTAATGCCTGCATACCCAGATCTAGGAAACAGAGAATGTACAGATATCCTACCCTCCACATACAGTCAGATATGTTTGCAGCAATATATCACTTATACTCAAGGTAAGATCGGACAGAACAAACAGGTCTACATTCCTTCACGGAACTTAATTTTCACCATTGAAATTAATTTTTTAGAACTATTCAGGATTAAAGAGAGGTCAATAAACCAATTACTTTGGGCAACGGTGCAAAGTAAGTACTAGTAAAGTAATTAATGCCCTTTTCATTGTTTCCACACCATGGAGTGTTAATAAATTGGGCTTTTGTCACTATCCAGTATTTTCTTTACAACAAATTTCTTCATTCCAATCCATCTTTTTTATGGCTCCCTGTTAATACTTTAAAATACCAGACTAATTAGATTTGCATTTCAACTGTTAAGTCACAAGCTCCATTTTCATCTCTGTTCAGACTCTCTATTTTCTGATATTCCTAATGAGGCAATACTTTTATTTAAAGGGTGTGAACCTTTAAAGAATTTCTAGTGGCTTATTAGTTATGTGAAGAGGATCTTTCAGGAGTTCCCACGTATATCGCTTAAGCACAGCGCAGCGGCACACAACTTAGCGATGAACGCCAGCACACCATTAAATCCAAGACCTCCTATAACCTGGAATTCATCTTTTTACAGGATCAGCCTGTTTGTAACTGCAGCACTCTAATTACTCCCTTCCCTCATATGATATTTTGATTCATTTCATGCATTTGAAATGTGTTCGCTTGACCATGACACTAGTTAAACATCTTATTTACCTCCAGGAAAGGTGAAGAGAAAAAGCAGGATGGGGCAGCATTGTCACCTACAAAGACTGCTGGGCAGAAAAGAGTGCTCTCCCCATATTTCAACTGAGTTCCATATCTTCCAAGGGAACCATCAATAAATACACAACTCAATAAGGAGGCCAGTGTCACACACAGCAATCCACCTAAGTATTTTATAGAGCCACCCACATAAAAAAGGTTCCTTTTCTGTAAAACACAACTTATCTCTTTCCTGTCAGGAAACGGAAAATGGGAAGACAACAATTTCTCTTCTACAACATGAACTGATGTGCTTTTTTTACTCTGAAAAATACAGAAGTAAATACCTTGAGCATCTGCCTTTGAAAATGAAATTGCAACAGTAGGAGGAGCCCATTGGCTGAAAACACTGTGTAAACCAAAAATCTTTTAAGGAATTTTTTTTCCTGGAAAAAAAATTAAAATTAACAAAAATGCTAGACTTTCCCACCTAGCTCCTAATACTGAGATTTACAGAGAGAAAACGAAGGCCATACCAATAGCAAGGCTTGGACCTCATCGTATATATGGAAGAATGAGAAACCTCGCTCCAAGCTGGCAAGTCAGCCAAACTGTAGAACAACTGGGCTTCCTCCAGTCCCTGAAGAAAACTCAAAGATCTCTGCAATCCAGGCCTTTTGTACAGTAAAATACTCTGCGTGGTGGCATCATGAGTTAAATCAACGGTCAGTATCACTGGTACCCCAAATGCTTCTCATGCCTAAGAAACATGTTTGGAATTAGCCCTCCATCATCGGATGCTGAGATCCTACATGTTGACATAAACGCTGTGATGAGTTAATATACTGGCAGCACTGAGATTTGAGCACATATGTCAAGCGTTTCTAAAGCCAACAATAATTATGCCTGTTATCTTAAGTGTAACTTTGGCCCATGTGCGTTTCTGGTCCTTCTCCTGTTTGTGAGTAGCTTGCGATGAAGAGCAGGAAGGGATAAGAGCCAAGCACGCCAAACGCAGCCTACATCACCACCTCTGCTTCACTCAGTGGTGAATGAAGTCATTAGCTTGAAAATCTGGATCTGGAAGAGGCTTTGAAACCGCTTACGGCCTCCAGAATTCCACCTGGGAGATAATTTGCCAAGGTGCTAAGTGGAGACAGAGCCAAAGTTCCTGGTTCAGCTAACCCAGCTGCATGGCAAGAGCCTCCTGCCAAGAACGCGGAGGTACAGAACTGCAAAGTCAGATATAAGGCTGCGCAATTCCCACAATCATTCACCCAATTTAAATCCCTGCACTGATGTTTGTAAAAGGCCTTGAAGATGAAAAGTACTATGCACAATAAGCCCTAAATAAAATTATTAAAACCAACACTTCATGAAAAGAGATTAATTATGCTATTACTGTTCGCACATGTGAGTTTTCCATAAAAATAAAAATCTGGGCCCCAGTTCAACCAAGCGTTTTAACATATGTCTAACTTATAAGTACAGGAGTAGTCCCATTTAAGTTAATGAGACCACTCCTGCTTAAAATTTAGGCATGTGCTTCACTACTTGAAGCCTTGGGATTAGAGACACAGGCACAAAGAGACAGGTACCTAACACCTCTTTAAGCACCTTAATCTCAAATAGTGATGTGTCTTGTTCCCTCAGAGGAATGTAACCACCTAGATACCAAAGTTTCTGCCCATAAACGTCACCTACATGCCTAGAAGTCTGCTACATGGAATGTGCCAGTATGTCCTGATATTGTCCCACAGGTAGGCATCTACAGATTCTCAGGCAGACCTCTCCAAAGGTGTCTAGTGTTAAGGACGTGACCGCTGGATGAAACATTGCCCAGACCTTGGCTTTGAAAACGTAGTATCGACTCCTACCATTTGCTGAGTGGCTAGAGTGCTCACTTGGGAAGAGTGAAACCAAATTTCCCTCTTCCTTTTCCCAATTTTGCCCAGTACAAACAAAATTGAATGGAGATGACTCTGGTTCTACAACTTCCCATAAAGCTTTTAACCACCATATTGAGTTTAAAGGGTGCAGAGCTACCTTTGAGGGATAGGGTTAAATACCATTAAAATTCAGAAGAAAAATGAAAACAATCATGAAAAATTATTGTTAAGTTCTTCAAATAAAAGATGTTAGCATATCCAATGCTGAGTGAACACTGCGCTTTAAGGAAACTGAAGGAAACACAAAATTCTCTGGAGAATATCCTTCTGTAGTTCCCACTGCAAATACTGTTCTTGCAGTTCCTTTTTTGTATATACTTTTTACTGACTTGAAAGCACAGTTAATACTGTTTGCACTTACCTCGCTTGTTTAGATTGAGGATGACGTATAACAGCAACCGGAACTTTACGGCCTATCCTATAGTTTATGTTTCTGAAGACATTTATTACTTTTATGCTATTCACTCTTTAAAGGGTTGCTTGGGCTCCTCTTGAACTGTTTTCTGTAAAAGTTAAATTCAAGGTGGAAAACAAATCACAAAGCAAAAAGAGCTCAAGACCTTTTTTTTTTTTTTTTTTTTTACTCTGAACAATGCACAATAACTGCCCTTTCCTGTAGCCACAATCTTTGCAGAGAGACCAGGAGGAGATTCTTTTCATTGTTTTATATGCAACTGCCATCCTGAGAAAGATACCCTACAACTGAATTTTCCTTCCTGGAATGGCTGATGGATTATGTACTGGCACATGGATTCATTAAAAGACAATCAAAAGAAATTTCTCAGAAGAAGAAACCCCTCTCTTCCTTGTTTTAGTGATGCATATATTGTTTCATGACACACAAAATCTGTCAGATACGCATTAGTCCTTCTAGTGAAGTACATACTCCACTCTCCGAGATCAAATACTTACTATATTTTCAGATCAATATAGCAGCAATTTTTTCAATGTCCAAATAACCTGCAAATTAAACCTACACAAATGTTGACATTTGGCAGCAAGAGCTCTCTTTGCTGCTTGAGGGCTGTTTTGCTTTGCAAGTGTCCTTCAAGTGACACAACTAAGAGCCCCCGCTAAAGCCTTCAAGAAATAATAATGGGAGAAGGAAGGCAATTCTGGCAGACAGGGAACATCATTTTAGGTAAAGAAACTTTGCACCTGGTACCCTCTTTGTAAAAAAAGTAATTTATCTGGAAATAAACCCCACTTTGAAATAAAAATCTGGCTAAAGAGAATACTAGAGAGAAAGTAAATCACTTATGCTTTTGGAAGAACAACAATAGGGTTTTTTAATTACAGATATCTCATATAGAAGTAATTCAAATGCTATGTAATGAAGACAAGAGTGAAGTACAGAAACTAGCAGGAAACTTGTGAATGCTGCATTTAACAGCCATGTAAAATACCTTTATTACTTGACATCCTCTTGCGTAAAAGCCATTGCTAAGTTTTTCCTCCTACATTTAATAATATCCACTTGCTATTTTACTCTGACTCGACATTCTCTTACACACACACACACACACGTGTAGATACACTCCTTATAGCCAGCTCTGTGAGAACTCTCCATCTGGTCTGCAAACTGTAGAATTTCCTTTCCCATCTATCTTAGAAATATAGTCCCATGACCCACGGGTCACCATCTGCTCAGTTACACTGGCACAATGCCTAGTATGCTTGAGGTAATGCCACCATCCTTTCCTCCAATTGTAAACTCCCAACAAGGCAGACATCTACCAGAGTGTTTGCACACAATGAGGCAGCTCCCAGTGAGATTATAGTTAAGACACCACAGAAATTCCCTTCATCTACAGTAGCCTAGGATGTGGGAATGACCAAAGACACATGCAGTCTCTCTTGATCAAAGGTCATTCTAAGGAACAAAGCAGTCAGTGCTGATGTGTCCAAGATAGCATAATATAACACACACACATAATTGTGTCCAGCATGTGTGGTTCCCCCCCAGTTCCTCTCTTAATGATCTTTGCTTCACTCAGTATTCATTTGCGTACAATCTCCTATTCTCAGGATGCCCTAGAGCAGAACAAATTATACTAAACATAAGTGAAATCAAACAAAGTTTTCATTGAGTACCATTCATAACATTTACAAACAAGTCTCTTGTGTTAAGTTTCGCAGAAATAATTGGCAGATTCAGTTTTACACAACTAGATTTTCTTTTTTTTTTTTCGGTGTACCTATGCAATCCAGTAACAAAAAAATCTCATGTGACTTATTTATTAAGAATAAAGGTAGTGGAAAATTGAGACAATTTTTATATAATAAAAAACAGTAGATAAGAATAAATATAAAATTTCACCAAATTAGACAATGCGTGTGTGAAGATATTTTTCACTATTTTTTGCAAGCGTTATTACATATAAAAAACTCTTTGTGAATGAATGTTCACCAGTCTCTGCAGTAGACATTATAGTTAAAAGTCTTCTTTTAAAGTGCTCCAGTATTTTAAGTCCAGAGTAACTCCAGTGGCCTAAGTGGAATTACTGCAGGCTGATATACTTACTCACTAAAAGCCCTCATAAAAATTAGAATTCAATGATCTGAACTTGAGATAAAACACTATTTTTCTGCTTTTGCTTCAGCAAACGCCTTTTTGCTTTTCCGTACATACTGGGCTTGTGCTACAGACGTATGTCTGTTAATGAACAGAGAAGTGCATTTGCAATTTACCTCTCTACTGTACTTCCCTTTTCTGTCCCACTACTCAGAAGCACTCCGTGCAATTTTTGTTATGCACTTAACTGTGGCTCACTAGCTAGCAAGTGTTTTGAAACAGCAACAAGTCAAAAGCCTACTGGCAGAACAAAACTGAAATAGGCCTTTTTCTATCACATTGTGCAATTTGTAGTATGTGCTTCTCCCCAAGCCATCATTTCAGCTTCATTACTCAACTACGTAACGCTTTGTTCAGGTAACATTACACTGGCAGAGTAATTTCAGCAACATTATACTTATTAATCTTCAAGAATGCCAGCTAAAAATAAAATCCAAACCGTGTGAGAATCTAGGCAGGGTTACGACAGCATTTCTCAAGAGATCAAAATGTCATTACTTTTACTCCTTTGAGGGAATTTTCTTCTCAGCCCTTAAATCTTGCAAGAGGAGAGGTCAGACCTCTAGCCAGCTATGCATGCATGTGTACATACAACAACATACGTGTTTTCATATGTATAGCTAAGCACATTGATAGGGATGATGCAAAGCTTCAAGGACTGTAGCTTGAATTCAACCCACGCAACTAAAGTGGCTTTGGGTGAAAAGTAACACACACCGAGGAGCTTGCCAGCAACTTTCTCCCTTTTTAACTGCAGGAAAATGAGCTTGTCATCAAAATAACATGGAAACTCAAGTCCTTCTTGGAGCATTCCTTCACAGCACAAAATAGTAGCATCGGTGATTTAACCCAACGCTCATCTCTGGTTTTTATGGGAAAACGCCTTTTTCCTTCTACCTGGGATTTAGCCATAGCAAGCCACTTAAGCTGCACTGTCAGATGAGGCTCCTGGGATTCATGGCATGTTGGGCTCCAGGAGGTAGGTACCAGTTTGTGGGGATAGGCGACAAAGCTCCCTACAACGACCTGTTTCTAAGCAAGCTGAGTACCTAAATAGATTGACTATTTTTGGCAGTCCAAGTAAATATCAACTTACTTCGCTGTCTTAATACCTTTGAAATGGTCTAAATTCAGAAGAAGCAGAAGCATAGATTATAGAGAGAGGGGGAAAGCTGGAGTTGTTGGTGATAAGGATGTGTGTGTCATTTCTGCATACACATGTATGAGAATCATCAAACACCAAGGAATAAGGAACAGTTTTCTTAGCTGGAAAACAGCTGCAAGTGAAATCACTTGACTCCTAGAACATTTTCCTCTTTATATATTTGGAATTAACTGTTGATTTTGCTAGTTAAGATCCATATTATTTTTCAGCCTCTACTAGTGTTTCCGCATGTGACTGGACTACATTTTCTTTTTGTTACGCTAATTTGCTAAATCGCCCTACTAAATTTTAAATTAAGAGACAGTTATGGCAAGTGACTGCCTACAATCTTCCTAATTACTTCCTGCATTGTTACTTAATATTCAACATGCAGGTGTCAGAGAACATAATAGGAGAACAGTCTGAATAGATATAACCAAGGACTTCACACGGGCTACAAAACATCGTAGGATAAACTTCTGTGTCTTTCAGACAAAAGCATACTGTAAGCATATTAACATTAAGCAGCTATTTGCAGCAACTACTACAGAAAATTAACTCTGAAAAAATCAGATTTCATGGAAAGGTTACGACAAACCCTCTGAGCGGAATTTGGAAGGAACCAGACATTTACTTCAGAGCATGACACGGATCCACATTCTCACGTACGTGCTGGTTCCACACCATGCTCCCTACCCCAGGGGACATCGTGGCTTGTCCTCACTGCACATTTCTCTGAAATAAGTTTGTTAGAGAATTAACTGGTTAAAAGAAAGCTGACCATACAGAGCAGAAAGATGGCAGAAAGATGAAATTTATTTTTTTCCTGGCTCAGTGTGTTTATTTTTTTGCCTTGCTTAGACCATTCCAGTAACATCGTTGGAATATAAATGTAATCCACAAGTATGAGACTAGACCAAATGCTGATTAATATGAGTGTCTTAGATCCACAGCTTCGTGTATGAGCTAAGCTTGGGTCAGAAATGCCAAGTTAAATAGTGGCACAACTCTTAAGAAATAACTTGTGACTTGGACAATCCGTAAGGAATCAATAACAAATTAAAACCAGTCAGTAGCAGTGAACTGAATAAATGAATCATTCTTCCCAAAACAAACCTAACAGTAAAGTTCATTTGTCTATCAGGAAATTAGTGCTGTATTTTTGAAAGGTGCTAAATTACTTTTTAAAGATATCATAAAGCTGATATTGAAAACCAGAACAGTTAAAAAGCAGCATTCCAAATTGCTTAATAGGTAAAAGTACCATGTTTATGCTTAGTGTTTCATTCTTCAAAAATGGGTAGAAAATTCTTTTGTTTCACTTTTGAAATGTTTACACAGCACAGTTTTCCCAAGAAGCCTTCTGGAAAACTTTCCAAAGGATTTGGGAAAGATTATAAAATAATGTAATTGTGGATTAGCTCTGAAGCACTAACTGAACCCAGAACACCACTGGAAAATGGGCAAAAAGTAAGATATTCATTATGCAGTGTTAGCTGAAAATCTAGTTTGATAAGAATCAGAACTAACAATTTTGAAAATTTTCCAGGAATTCCAGGAATTGTGACTAAGTATGAAATTGTTCAGATTTAAAGGACTACAATATCGGGTTATTCCACATCAAAATAACATTTAACTAATTTGAAATGCATGTGTATTCAAAATGCTAGTAGAAAGAAAAAAAGGGAAGACTTGTATTAAAGGTTTTTAATGGCAAATTTGTGCTAATAAGCTGTGCCTGTATTGAGATTAATTGTATTCTCTCTTTGCAAAAAATTCTGAATGATACAACTAAAATCATATTTAGCAATTAAACAACACTTTGTTTTGCTGACAGTGAGTTCACCAGGAATCTTTCAATGAGCTTTAAATCAGTTCCTAACTCCTGATTATATTTCAAGTATGGTCATGGACTGAGCTAAACGTTTTCTCATTCTGTCAAAAGACCAGTTCACATAAGACTGACCCAGAACTTCTTTTCTTTTGGATGTTTAAGTATTTCCTCATATCCTTTCACGTTATTACACCTAGAGAGCAACCTCTTAGCTAAGGTAGCTCTACCACAACTTAGAAGAACTGTTAGAGCTGGGCAGATTTGTGCAACCAAAGATCCAGCCCCAGCACTCAACCCACAGCATAAAACCACAATGCTATTCAGCAATAAGCGCCATGAAATATACTGCTAAGCATACCATTACGCAACTGCTGGCTTTTTCCTCCAATACGGCAGTCTATTTCTTCTTACTACTGTGGAGAAAATTCTAAATATGTTTACACAAAAGAATTTACTCAGTAGAAAACACTGGCTTTCCAATGCTGGTTTTTTCTCCCAATACTTCATTGAAAACTTTCTATAAGGAATTTTTTCCTCCAATTAACATGTGTTATAAGAGCAGCAGAAACTGCTGCATAAATTATTGTAGCTGTAGGCTTTTCAGTGTAATTTATTACCGAAAAGTCACGAGCACTGCTTTGGAAATGCCAGCCTGTGAATCTGTAAACCTTGGAAATTATGAACTAAGCTGGTCTCTTTTCCCTGAGGTCAATTAGAAATGACACTGGCAGACTTCTCGGTGACCTGGGGAGATTTATAGCTTACCATGTTAGGCCTATGGTTCAGCCAGAAGATTAAGATCAGAACAGCACCTGGAAGACTGTCATCAGTTAAGACAGGCTGGACCAATGGCTCCAGGCTAAAATGTGCACAGGAAAAGAGGTCATGTCACGTAGCCTTTGTTTTTACCAGGGCTAAGGCACATGTGGAAGGTACCCATTCCAGAGAGAGCTGGGCTAACAAAGGTCTAATATACAGGCATCGGACTGTCCTGTAACAGGAACAAGGCAGCAAGTCATCAAGGCCCTCTGACTTCTCTCAATACTAAAAGTCGCCTCCAAAGATATTCGCTACTTGATGAGGCCTCATGTGATTTGCAAATCTTGTTCTTTATTGCTTTTCCTTTGTTATTTTTACAAGTGCAACCGTTAGCTACAGAATGCCTCACGTCATAAACCCTCACGATTTAGGATAAAAATTTGATCACTTCACTCTGCTGTGAGAATCTTATAAGAAAACAAAAAAGGCTGTGTCTTTTAGCCACTCATAAATATTTTATAATTTGGTAAGAACAATAGCCTACAAGGTTAAAGTTCAGGTCTCTAGTAGTCAACGAGATCCTTGCAAGACAATAAAAGGGAAAGCTACCCTTTGTTTTATAACAACTTCAGAAACAAATTCACCGAGGCAGTGGAAGCTTACAGACTTGCCATTGTATTCAAGTCATTTGTGCAAGTTGCCCTTATAACAGTTTGATAAATGATGTTTGCAGCGGAAAAGCTGTTTAGTGTTTCTGAGTATCGTGAGTATTTAGATCCATGTCAGGTACTCAACAGGGACATACAGAACAGTGCACAGCTTAGAAAGGAAGTGTCGATTTTCTCAAGTGACCCCTGTTCAGGCTCAAAGAAATATTTGCTTAAATTCTTCTACTGTACCTAGGCCCACATAGGAGGACAATTGGAGAAGAGGAGAGCAGATCATAATCTTTGGGTTCTCAGTGTCTCACTGTCTTTAAAATGGGGATAATAGGAGACATCTGACTCACAGTGCTTCTGGGTTTAATTAATGCTCAGAATGCTATTTCTAAGCTGGATAACTAAAAACCCTGGACAAATCATTACTAAATTTTGTCACTTTTGAGAAGTTGGTACGACAGGTAAATTCTTTGTCTCTATTTTTTTCTATCTTTCACAGTATAAAATTAAGCCCTCTAAAAAAACCCTGAAAATGTCCTAACGGAGGATTTACTAACTTAAGCCACGGTGTTCCTTATTTTGCTATTCTCTCTTGGTCTATAAAGTCATAGGCAATAACTCTAGAAATGAATCCGAACACTAAGCTGTATTACTTATCTACCAGATTAAAACGCATCTTGCAACATGCATGTGCCCAGAAAAGATGAAACCCAAACTTCCCTTTACAAGCTTTTTTTAAAAAATTGTTTTTTCTAGGTTTGTTTGCTGTCCTTGGAATCAAAGAATAGTTTGCTCAACTAAAAGAACTGAAAAGCTTTCCTACCCTTCCCTCACCCTCCTCTGGAGGAAGGAGAGCCAGCGCATGTCACGATATACTTGACATCAATCTACTAAGCACTAGAGTTTCACAATAGGTATCTAACAAGTCTCTCTAAAGTTCTATACATGCAAATAAATGTACTATCTATAGAAACAATACTAAATACCCACCGGCTTGATGGAACTGACCAAGAGAAAAGAAAAAAAAAAATTACAATGAAGTTACAAGCATAGCCTTGGCCAAGTCAAGAAAGACGTAAGTGTAACCATGTCAGCTAGCTGCAGCGTTCATAGGCAGTGGCTTTCCCAGCTGTTTGATTAGACAAACGTCTGGTAATAATCCTGGAATACCAGATACAAGCACAGAGTGTAGTGCTTTTCTTGCTGTTTATTTGCATCAATTGTGAACATCACAAGTCTCTATTTCCTATCTTTACAATGATCTGTTCAATACGGACTTAAACTACACTTAGACTATTACTTTTTCCTCAAAATCTGATGTTTCTCCCAGTGCATTAAATCTCTCCACAGTAACCACAGTCAGTATAAAATTTAAATGTTTTTAAATGTTTCAAGCTGTCACATCTATGTCCTCCATGAGATCAGAGAAGGAATAAAGTCAAACAGCTCTTCTCCTGAGGCAACTTTTCCCAAGTGATGTAGTCCAGAGACTAGCTTGTTGGCATTTGTTATTATAATCAACTTTCCATAGCTTTTACCAAGGCATAATCCTTCGTATGTGTTTAACCAATGCAGATAGATTTTCAAGTCATACAACATAAAACAAGTGCACAGGGTGTTATGCATCATCAAGAACACAGTGGATAATGTTCAGTTATCCACTTCTTTTCTACTCCAATTCCATCCCCTCGGATGCTCTCAGCTCTTATTTGAATGACCCCAGTGTTTTAGTCTTAATAACCTTCACAGCAGTCCATTCCAAACATTTATTACTCCTGGGTTAAAAAGTATTGCTCAGCTACATCTGTTCTTAATTTGCTTTTGTAAAAGTTGGTTTGTTTTTTTTTTAAATGCACTATTTTCAATGGAAGAAATATACCTAAAAGCTCTACTTGGGGAAAAAAATTACACAGGCCAATGCATGTAAAAGGGTGTGGCAAGCTTGCCTTTTATCAGAAAGCCTAATTAATGGGCACTGGCTGATATTAAGAGCTTGTGAGCTTTCTTGCCAGAGAAATGTCTGTCATTTCTGTGGACATCCTTCACTCAGAAGTTGAAATATATACACACAAAGGAAAAGGTTCATGCTGGGAATCCTACTGTTACTCTTATTTAAGTATGTGGTGAACAAGATATCTTGGACACATTCAGCTCTTTTTCCTT
The DNA here is from genome assembly GCF_947461875.1 of Haliaeetus albicilla. NCBI lineage: Eukaryota > Metazoa > Chordata > Aves > Accipitriformes > Accipitridae > Haliaeetus > Haliaeetus albicilla. Next base: position 15,807,145 of record NC_091498.1, on the reverse strand, counting down.
GCATACATACCACAGACAGCATGTGGCAGACAGGTCTGGTACTGCAAAGATACCAGGGTAGTTAGGGAACCTGCAGCTCCAACCGCTGTGGGCTTTGGGCAGCTATGCAGACCATAAGCAACGCTGGGGAATCTGATGAAAATTAAATTCTCTGAAGCTGTATTAATAAAGCTGTTCTGCACTGTGATAGTGCAGAGCGTGATTTATCCACAGCCAGCTTTGCTCCTACTTGCTCACCCTGTTTTAGTGCACAAGCTGCACTCGTTGCCGTATTGAGGACTGGAAAAGTCTCTGATCAGCTCAAGAATGCTGCGAAGGTGGGATGATAATCCACCTCGGTGCTCCTTTGCTCATGGGCTATCTGCAATTAGTTGGGTTTTTTTCAGGATTGGCAGGGCTGTCTCAAAGATAACCTGTGGGCATTGCCACACATCAACAAATGCTGAAAGTTAACTGAATTGTTCCTGGCATGGATAAGCTGTAATATGGGGTGGGGGGAAAAAATCCAAACAAAATCAAAGACAAAGGTGCTGCTAAGCTACCAAGCAAACCCAAGAAGAGTCACACAGACACTTTTTCTATTCCATTTCACATATCATGATTGGTAATGGCTTCTGCTTTCCTCTGAGTCACTCTTTGAAAGAGCACTTTTTAATTCTTCATGGAGCAAAAAGGACTCTCTGCCCACTGAGAGGGAACTTTATGAAAGTTCACATCAATCGGCAGCAGCAGCAGCAAAGCAAACTGTGCTCCATCTTGCTTCAGTGCCCTTCTGGCACTGCTCTGATTGCAGCACAGACAGTAAACAGTAGTGTGTTTGTGTGCAAATAGCATTCTCCTGAATGATGTCTGCACCTGTGTAAACTGACATCAGTATCTTTTTTTAAAATTCAGTTTATTTAAGGAGTTCACAAGAGACACCTGTTCCATGCACAGGCACAAATGACATTCAGTGAGCTGAAAAAAGTATGTTGGGGGTGGAAGGGCGAAAGCAACTTGCAGGGCTCTATATGCAAGCATGTTTGTATCTTCTGGTCCTACAACAGACAGCTGCTGTTGCTTTAATTTCTGGTTTTCCTGGTCTAAGCTGGTATTTGCAAAATAAAATACAACTATGTTGAGTTTTAAATAGTGGCATGTTAAAGGGAATACCTACATAAATACTGGGGAGGAATGGCAGATAAGGGCTGGAGTAGGCAGAAAACAGCCTGGCCCCAGCCATCACCTCTGAGAACGGCAGCGCCCCTGTCTCCCAAACACTATGAAATAAAGACGGTGAAAGCCTCAACCTGACGGCTTATACATGAGCTGCTATGGCAGATTTTCCGGCTTCACTCTCAGTGGCCATTCCCTGTTCTTTTCCATGTCCTTTTACAGCTGGCACATTACCTGGTTTGGGGGTGTTTGGGGGTTTTGTTTTGGTTTGTTTGAGGGGTTTTGTTTTGGTTTGTTTGGCTGGTTTTTTGAGAAAGGGCACAGTAGCTCTGAAGGTTTGGTCTCCACAGCAGCCACACTGTTTGGCGAGGACACCGCTCCCATTCGGGACACCTGCCTAGGATATAATAAAGCAGGAAAAGACTATTTCTACTCTGGAGGGAAAGGAGAGACAGAAGCTGCTCACATCCCACTTGACCGAAAGCATTTTAAAGAAAGCGACATTGATATTGACAATTGCTAGCCACCTAGTTGGTTCTCTTTCACTGGAGTAATAGTTTTAAAAGTGTTAGAAATGCCTTTTTCAAGCTCGTTGTTCAGATCTCAGTTTTTCAAATGCAATAGACTGAAAATGACTGAAATAAGGAGAGATAATTATCTCTGGCATATTGGGTGCAAAGAAGAGAAAATTTCCACATTCATTAACAAGTGGCAGACCCCATTGGGTAGATATTCTCCGTACGCTATTCCCCACCCTGCCCAGGGGGAGCAGCAGGCATCAGGCCTGCACCCCTGATATGCAATTCTTTTTAATAGAGGATCAATGAGACAAAATGATTGATGGAAATGGAATCCATTAGTAGTCAAAACTGGGGGAGAAAACTAGCTGGAAAGACAAGGATTTAATGTAAAGAAAGGTGTTTTCAGGAAAGTCAGGTGGCAAGGACAAAAACTTCCAGATGACTGTGGTGGGAAGTGAGGAATTAATTCCCACCTCCTCTTATCTCTGTGGGGTAAGAGACGGGGACCACTGCTGCAGTACAGTGAACACACAGTGGAGAAACCGAAAGAGTCAGACAGATACTCAGAAGCACCATGGCAGGAAAATTAGGTAAACCTGAAACTTAGCAAGGTGCAACAAGACAACAGATTGTATTTAAAAGGAGGAAATAAATGATTTTGAAACACATCACAGATTTGAAAATTAATATAGCACCCACAAAGTAGCAGAGGTTGAGTTACTGTGTACGGCCTTTGTAATACACCTGTCAGAACTGTCAAATTTGGAGGAAAAAATGGATATGTGCCTTCCTGCCAAAAGAACAGCCTTGTTCCTTTCAGTGAAAGAAGGATGGAAATCAGGTTTGCACCATATCAGGACTATGCATCCCCAAAACACCGAAACCTTTTGACTCTTTCCTCTATCAACAAGTAGCACAGCTCATGCCAACACTCTAGACTTTTCAAAAATTCATGTAGAACATGCCATCACCTGAAGTAGGGCAACAGAAGATAACCAGAAGCTTATTTTAAAGGCTATCAAGTGTACCCATTTTTATCAGAAAAGCACACAAGACCCCACACCTCATTTACTCTCTATGTCCCTTCTTTGCTGATAAAAAGCATTTTCCTGAGCAAAACATCACTACTGTTTAAACACTGAATTCTACTTCAGCGGAATTTGAATGTTTTCTTTTTACAAGTAATTTTGGCCATACTACTGGATTAACAACTCACATCCTCTTGATGTTTCAGTGCCATTCCAGTGTCAGACCCTAGTCCTTTCCAGAGACTGTGCTCTTCCCTTAAACCTCAGTGCTGTTCCCAGTCCCACTAAGCCAGTCCTCTGTCTCCGTGACAGTAATGATGGAAGACAGACACACAACTACTTCATAATCACTGGGAAGACCACATCACAAAACCAGCCATACAGAAACAACAGAGGTTTAATAGTGAAGATCCTCAACTAACTTTACAGTATATAGAGGTGCTGAAAGAAAATGCTTGAGGAATTAAGTCTGAAGTATACTTTTTCACAGAACAGCTGAGGTTGGAAGGGACTTTGGAGATTTTCTAGTCCAACCCTACCGCTCAAAGCAGGGTCAGCTCGAGCAGGTTGCTCAGGGTTGTGTCTAGGCACGTTTTGAATATCTCCAAGGAGGGAGACTCCACAACCAGCCTGGGCAACCTCTGCCAATGTTCGAGCATCCTCATAAGCGAAAAGGCTTTTTTTTATGTTTTAGCAGAATTTCCTTTCTTTCTTGACAATTATTTATTGCCATAAAAATACAACAAAATACAGTAGACCAGGGCAATTGTTCCTTGTGAAAAATAACCCCTTGTAATTTGTCTATAGGTCTGTGCCCCAACATTACTTAACTGCAATACCATCGTGCTACCTAAGTGAGAGCCCAGGACCAACAATCCATTCACAACTTGTACACAAGCAACAAGTTTATAGCACGGGAAAAGACCGAGCAGATTAACTGCTTTTTAATCTAGGCCTGCATTCACAATGACACAGTGCTGTCTGCATGGATTCAGCACGCTATACTCAACATGCTGTAGATGCTCATGGAAATCAAAGACAAAGTTCCTCTCCTTTGTCTTGTGCCAAAGTCAAGGCTTTGGCTTTGACATTTTTGCAGTGATTTGATTTTATTCAGATTTTCTTTTTTTTTTTTTTTTTTTTTTTTTTTTTTTAAACATGCAGAATTGCCAAAGTCAAGTCCAGGTCTACCGAAAGGGCCCATCTCCCTCTTGAGGATATTTTACTTCTTTGAGATGACAGTCTGGAGAACACCATGATTCTTAGATCTCTTGTCTGAGCATTTCACATACAAACTTTTTTGTGCCCTGTCAATTTTAACACAGTTTATTGGGAACTTCAATCTAACCCAGATGTTTGCTGACAGAAATTTTACAGGTGACGACAAGATTCCATTAACTCAATGTGCATGATGTTAGTTAATGTGAGTTTCTGAGAAATCTTACCCTGTGCTCCTGGCCTGTATCCTCATCTACTACTGTGCGAAGCCTTTTTACTGAAGCAAAAGACAAAAACAGCGTTTGCATGAGTTACAGAGATTTACTTACCCATTTATTTTTCTTAAAGTGTGAAACAGACATATTATGTGATGGTTTGTGAAATAAATTGCCAGTCTGACAGCCAGATTAAAAATAAGAGTAATTGCATGCTTATAGATGCAGAATTAGACAGCCAGATAGGATTTACAAAACCACTTAAGCAAGCCAGGTTCCTAAGTTTTCTTTGGTATTTCCTAGATGCAATCAGCTTTAGAGCGACTCTGCATGACGGTTTGGTCTTCCATTTTATTTTCTGACTGCAAGACTCAGGCTAAAGAAGGTAGCGACTTCTCAGTATGGGAATCCATCACCTGGGGCTGGACCAGCCTCCCAATACCTGCTCTGCTCAAAGGTTTGGGGCTGTGAGGGGCACGCAGAACTTCTGAAAACAAAAGCCTCCTTTCTTATCTTAACTATCTCAACTCACCTTGATAAATTAAAAATGTATATCATTAAACTTTCTGAACTGTTATGGGCTATTTTTGTCCAATGTGAGGAACATATGCTGAATTCCAAACCCAATACAATTACTTCTCTTCCAGGGCACATCTTCTCTCTCACTGTATGTTCCTATTCCTCCTCCTCCCTCACCTTCTGAAATTTCCTTATCGCTGCAATGAGATAATGCAACTTACATGTTACGATCGAGTAATGACACTTTGATTGCTCATGGCACAAGGCCAGACAGCTCCTAAGGCAAGTCATTATTAGACTGCAGTACACACTAAGTCAAGTTTCACTGCTGAAATGGATGATGGAAAGGAACACAGTAAAATGAAAGCAGAGGCACTAATTTAAAACTGTTGTTTAAAGCAGCTAGGAAACCTGCAGTGCACCAGAGAACATAATTCTCACTGTCACTGTATTTTGGAACCCTTAAACACATGGATGGCAGAACTGAAGAGATATTGAGAAACTACCCTTACCCTCTTCAAAATGTAAGGTATACATGAACTACATGTGCACCTCAGTCACGTGGAAGTGGAGTACAAGAAGTGCATCTTCTTGAAGAATACTGATTCACAGAGTATCGACCCCCCGCCCCCGAAAAAAACAACAAAAAAAGAGCAGGAAATTCAGATTCTGATGAATGTAAATCTGATATTTAAAACAATCACTACAGCACACCTGACTAATGGTTTAACTGTCACTGAGAATCTCCTTGATTTAACATTATTTCATTGTCATTTATTTTAAATGTCATTATATTATCTCAAGAGTGCAACAATGTAAGTCTCATTTCTTGACCATTATTCTTTCACATAAAGACAGAAGTTCTTCAATATACATTATCTCAGAGAAACGGATTATCTCACAACTCTGTCTTCCACAATCCCATAAATTACATGGCAGTTATGAAAAAAAACCCCCAACTTCAGATGCATGGAAAAGGTCAAACAAATAATTTGCTCTCACACCAAGCTGTTTTACCTCCAGTCACTGCAAATTCAGTAAGTCAAAGTTGAAGGAAAACTCTCAGAAGAAGAAATCCTAATTTTTATTCTTTACCTAAGTGTGACGACACTTGCAAGGGTTTTTTTGATAGTCATGTGACAGAGGAAACCTAGCAACTCGCACTCATTTTCTGACCCTCCTCCAAGCTATCTGTACTGCAATTTTTTTTTATGAAACAAACACTAAAATATTCCTAGTGATCCCTGGTTTGAGAATTAGGTCTTTCGGGGGAAGGAAAAAAAAAATCAAATGTCATGAAAATTTTCAATAAAATCATAAGAACTGGAAGGCCTGAGCAGAGGCTGAGATTTAATTTTTTGTCCCAGACAGACTATAGAAATTAAAGGCTCTGAAACCTGTGTGTATGCTAACAGAGCTGATCAATGGTAACAGAAAGCTGCAGCATTGTTTGTTGTGAGACTACTGTTTCCTAAATTTAAACTTTCTATGTGCAGCGTAAAGACACCTTAACAGTGCAAACACAGAATGGGAGAAAAAAGAAAAGCAAGCAACATACGACACATGACTGTGGAGCAAGACACAGGATGCATTCCAGCCTTTTATGATCTTTAACTTTTGGTAGGAATTCTTCCCCTTCTTCTAATTCCATTATTCCAAGGAAAGGCAAGGAGGTAAAGAAGAGAAGTAGAAATTTGAGGAACATAAAGAAGTGATTTCACAGTCACATTTTACTTTTAAGCCAAATAACACATTAGTTTTCAATGATGAGTGAATTTGAGCCATTTAAATGGAAAAACCTGCCTTACTTTCTTCTTAAAAGGCTGAGCAAAGTTTTCAGCAGACGACTTTTCTGTTTCTAAACATGTGCAGATCACTTTTTGGATCTAACTGTTGAGAATACAGACATACAACATGTGAGAATTTACTTGGTCAGGGAGACTTCGTGTATCAATTAACAATTTTGCACCTCTTAAGCGGTAAACATAGCGGTCATTTCACAATTCATAACTCACTATGGCTGCCCCATTTAAATTAAATATGTCCCCAAATCCTGCCTCAGGAAATAAGTTGCGAGTTCAGTTAGTTTCTGAATAGCTTAAGTATATCATTAGTATGAAAATGATCCCTTTTTATGAGGTGCCGTTATTTCATAGGATATACTTAATGTTTAGGAATGTGTACATCATACACTGAAATTATGTACAACACATAATGAAACACATATAAAATTGCAGTAGCACTAGGAGCACCACTGCAGTTAAGACTCTGACAGACTCTCCTTTATAAACTTATATTTTAATAATACAGAATTCCAAGATGAAGTCTGAAAAAAACCACCAAACCAAACCCAAAACATTTGGAGGATATGGGCTACAGTTTGTGTTTTCTTCATACAGAAGCAAAGAAATACAAACAAAATTTCTGTCCTTATTCTGTAGTACATTTTCTTGTTGGAGGGCCAAAAAAAGTGCTTTGCAGATTACAAGGTTTCCAAGTTGCTGGATTTGAAGAAATATATGTATTTTTATTTAGTATATTCTGCCCCCCCTTTTTTTCTCCCCAGTGAAACTCAGCAGTTTTACCATCTGCCATAAATAAAAGCGTGCTTGTCGCTGCGTTTCCTTGAAAGAAGACCTTGTAGGTAAGTCTGACTATAATTCCAAAAGCCAATGTTTCTGCTTTTCACTAGATCAGTAGAGATAATCAATTTAATCAACAAAAAGAATATCTATGAATGTACTTAAATCATAACATTGGTGGTATGTGTGCACAAGTGCAAAAAAAATCATAGCACACATACACTTCAAAAATTGAATAGTTTGAGTAACTATTTGATTAATTATACACATTTCTAAATGCATATTTTTATGACCAAAAGCAGGATACTAAGTACGTAATCTAAGGTGGTGAAGGACAAAGAATGTTTAGAAGTTGTCTGCATGCCTATAGGTATAGATATTTCTCATTTCATGGGATCATTGAACACGCACCTCTCTTACTTTCAAAGACATGGCTCAAGCCACCTTAAGCAAATCATATAGAAGTTGCATCCTCTAGTGCCCAGACAAAAGTTAATTCAGAAAACAACCAACTACCTTGGAATAATGATAGACAATCTCCTGGGAAAAGGTTAGTGAAATAAAACTGTAAAGCAGATTTTTGTGCAATGACTTTAATAAAAGCATTTTCTCCAGAAACATGTAACCTGAAAAAACTCTTGCATGTCTGATGTCAAAACCAAGACTATTTATGCCGTAGTACATTGGGGAAATTGTTCATGCCTACGTAAAGATTGCCCTGATGGTGTTTCCAAGGTCAGTAATTTGCATGGAATTTGCATCCAAACTCAACAATGCCTGTGGAACAAAGACTACCTTCTCCCTATTTTATGATGAAGTTCAATACTCAAAATATTTTTTTGCAAGTTATATTTTCAAGTATAGATCACCTCTAAGAGCCAAAGAGATTTTACACTGTCCTGTTCCAGGTAATGCTTCTATTAATTTTACAGAAAAGTGTTCATGTACCACTGAAGTGGGCATCTGTCTAAGAAGCTCCAAGGCTTCACGTCATCCTTCAGTAAGAAGTTAGGCAGCAGAATCACGTTCCACCTATTCATATCTTTTTCAAGAACCAGATTTTCTGTCCTTTATTCGACCAGAAATCAGCCATCAAGGACAAAGGCCTTCAATTAAGAAACCTCTTAAAGTCCAACCATGTATACAAAAGCAAGTGCATGCTTAAACCTTTTGCTGAATCAGCTGAGTGGAGAGAAGCAGACTACATTGCATTTACTCAGGGAGAACTTTCTTAAAAACAAGCCCTATAGTCTTCATTTTCTCCAGAAGTTTACTAAAATAAATCTATCCATATGAGCTAAGAAGTGAAATACTTAACATACTTTCTAATTAAAAATAGGATATAGTGATCTACAAGACTATTAAAATTCAGGGGCAGGGGAGTCTAGCCTCCTACATTGTAAACCATTAGATCATTTTCTGAAAAATAGTATTTTTCAAAATCAGACATATGTTATCACTCTTCCTCAGTAACAATCCTAATTTTAATAATTCATTCATTCTTACAAAATGTTCTGTAACAGAATCTTCAAATTTCCAAACATGAATTCCCACTTGTCTTGCCTATTTATAAGCTAA